>NC_141064.1:27963970-28563970 GCF_041138505.1 Cibotium barometz | reverse complement strand
GCAAGATCCATGACCCATATAATAGTGCAAGATATCATAGAGCTCTAAGAAACTTCAAAGAATGAAAGCTAAAATGGTGTGTGTGTGTGGGATTTCATGAGGGCCAATATGGGCTAAAAATGGGCCACATTTTAAGCAAAGTCATTAGTACTAATCTAACCAATTGCTGAGGTGGGCAAATAGGAAAATACCATTTGCACACGCTAATGTGACATTGGTGGTACCCTCTATTCACCCCTCTCTAGAGGTTGGGGCCACTGCTAAAGTTATCCTAAGTTACTATGCTCTTTTTAGAGTAGGGGCTACCTCAAAAAGTGGTCCGACGATCCTCCCCACTTGCAAATTTCATTGCTAGTGGGGCACCCAAAATCTGAAATTTTGCCTTCCCTCCCAAAAAGTCAAATCTCTCTTGAAAAAAGGTATCTTTTAATGTATTCATCCATTTTTTCCACTTTTTCCCTCATTTAGGCTTTCTGCATGCTCTTTGATCCTCAAACTTGTGCCTTTCTCTCTCAAAAAAGGTATCTTTTAACATATACATCTGATTTTCCCACTTGTTTCCCTCATTTAGGCTTTCTGCATGCTCTTTAATCCTCAAACATGTACCTTTCTCTTCTCCCTGATCTTGCTCACCCATTCTTGAGAGCTTCTTGCTCTTGTTGGAGCCTGCAATATGCACATTTCTCTTCTTTTAACATTTCTTGAGGGCTTCTTGTTCTTAGAGCTTACAACCTGCATCTTTTTCCTCTCTCTCATTTTCTTCACCCTGCTTTGCACTACTTTTTCATGTCCTGTATTTTGTATAATGTTAGAGAGGAAGGTTTGTAGAGGACCTTACACTTCAAGCTGAATGATTAGATCACAATGCAACCCTCATGTAGAGGCCCTCATAGGGTGAAGAAGCAAACATGAGGCTTGGTATAATACCACTAGAAAGGACACATTTTGGAGTTCAAAATAGGTCGTGATGGGTGGCTAGCCAAGGTGCAACATGTGTACATGGCTAGGGACATGAACTTGGTGTTGTTTATGCCAGTATATGTACTACTGCAAGCTAGTAGTTGTACTACTCCAAGCCTTCAATAAGCTACCTTATGGATTCATTGTATTACTTTTATTTTCTAGAGGTCAATAAATAGATGATTAGCTTGATGTTTGGTCCATCTATTATTTCTGTCATTTAAAATAAGATGATAAGATGTGACTTGGGAAAATTCATGTTTTACATACATTTGTTTTTGTTACATTTGTTTTAATATACCCATTTATATATTAGCATTTTTAATGTTTTTCAAAACAGTGTAAAGAAACATTTAAATAATGTCACAACAAATACATTTAAGTGAATGTTTGATGTTACCAAGTATCTTTATGAATAGCTTGTTACCCTTGGTGATATTAATGCAAGATCCATGACCCATATAATAGTGCAAGATATCATAGAGCTCTAAGAAACTTCAAAGAATGAAAGCTAAAATGGTGTGTGTGTGTGGGATTTCATGAGGGCCAATATGGGCTAAAAATGGGCCACATTTTAAGCAAAGTCATTAGTACTAATCTAACCAATTGCTGAGGTGGGCAAATAGGAAAATACCATTTGCACGGTAATGTGACATTGGTGGTCCCCTCTATTCACCCCTCTCATATTTTCTTGTTGGTGGCTAGAGGTTGGGGCCACTGCTAAAGTTATCCTAAGTTACTATGCTCTTTTTAGAGTAGGGGCTACCTCAAAAAGTGGTCCGACGATCCTCCCCACTTGCAAATTTCATTGCTAGTGGGGCACCCAAAATCTGAAATCTTGCCTTCCCTCCCAAAAAGTCAAATCTCTCTCGAAAAAAGGTATCTTTTAATGTATTCATCCATTTTTTCCACTTTTTCCCTCATTTAGGCTTTCTGCATGCTCTTTGATCCTCAAACTTGTGCCTGTCTCTCTCAAAAAAGGTATCTTTTAACATATACATCTGATTTTCCCACTTGTTTCCCTCATTTAGGCTTTCTGCATGCTCTTTAATCCTCAAACATGTACCTTTCTCTTCTCCCTGATGTTGCTCACCCATTCTTGAGAGCTTCTTGCTCTTGGAGCCTGCAATATGCACATTTCTCTTCTTTTAACATTTCTTGAGGGCTTCTTGTTCTTAGAGCTTACAACCTGCATCTTTTTCCTCTCTCTCATTTTCTTCACCCTGCTTTGCACTACTTTTTCATGTCCTGTATTTTGTATAATGTTAGAGAGGAAGGTTTGTAGAGGACCTTACACTTCAAGCTGAATGATTAGATCACAATGCAACCCTCATGTAGAGGCCCTCATAGGGTGAAGAAGCAAACATGAGGCTTGGTATAATACCACTAGAAAGGACACATTTTGGAGTTCAAAATAGGTCGTGATGGGTGGCTAGCCAAGCTGCAACATGTGTACATGGCTAGGGACATGAACTTGGTGTTGTTTATGCCAGTATATGTACTACTGCAAGCTAGTAGTTGTACTACTCCAAGCCTTCAATAAGCTACCTTATGGATTCATTGTATTACTTTTATTTTCTAGAGGTCAATAAATAGATGATTAGCTTGATGTTTGGTCCATCTATTATTTCTGTCATTTAAAATAAGATGATAAGATGTGACTTGGGAAAATTCATGTTTTACATACATTTGTTTTTGTTACATTTGTTTTAATATACCCATTTATATATTAGCATTTTTAATGTTTTTCAAAACAGTGTAAAGAAACATTTAAATAATGTCACAACAAATACATTTAAGTGAATGTTTGATGTTACCAAGTATCTTTATGAATAGCTTGTTACCCTTGGTGATATTAATGCAAGATCCATGACCCATATAATAGTGCAAGATATCATAGAGCTCTAAGAAACTTCAAAGAATGAAAGCTAAAATGGTGTGTGTGTGTGGGATTTCATGAGGGCCAATATGGGCTAAAAATGGGCCACATTTTAAGCAAAGTCATTAGTACTAATCTAACCAATTGCTGAGGTGGGCAAATAGGAAAATACCATTTGCACACGCTAATGTGACATTGGTGGTCCCCTCTATTCACCCCTCTCTAGAGGTTGGGGCCACTGCTAAAGTTATCCTAAGTTACTATGCTCTTTTTAGAGTAGGGGCTACCTCAAAAAGTGGTCCGACGATCCTCCCCACTTGCAAATTTCATTGCTAGTGGGGCACCCAAAATCTGAAATTTTGCCTTCCCTCCCAAAAAGTCAAATCTTTCTCGAAAAAAGGTATCTTTTAATGTATTCATCCATTTTTTCCACTTTTTCCCTCATTTAGGCTTTCTGCATGCTCTTTGATCCTCAAATTTGTGCCTTTTCTCTCTCAAAAAAGGTATCTTTTAACATATACATCTGATTTTCCCACTTGTTTCCCTCATTTAGGCTTTCTGCATGCTCTTTAATCCTCAAACGTGTACCTTTCTCTTCTCCCTGATCTTGCTCACCCATTCTTGAGAGCTTCTTGCTCTTGTTGGAGCCTGCAATATGCACATTTCTCTTCTTTTAACATTTCTTGAGGGCTTCTTGTTCTTAGAGCTTACAACCTGCATCTTTTTCCTCTCTCTCATTTTCTTCACCCTGCTTTGCACTACTTTTTCATGTCCTGTATTTTGTATAATGTTAGAGAGGAAGGTTTGTAGAGGACCTTACACTTCAAGCTGAATGATTAGATCACAATGCAACCCTCATGTAGAGGCCCTCATAGGGTGAAGAAGCAAACATGAGGCTTGGTATAATACCACTAGAAAGGACACATTTTGGAGTTCAAAATAGGTCGTGATGGGTGGCTAGCCAAGGTGCAACATGTGTACATGGCTAGGGACATGAACTTGGTGTTGTTTATGCCAGTATATGTACTACTGCAAGCTAGTAGTTGTACTACTCCAAGCCTTCAATAAGCTACCTTATGGATTCATTGTATTACTTTTATTTTCTAGAGGTCAATAAATAGATGATTAGCTTGATGTTTGGTCCATCTATTATTTCTGTCATTTAAAATAAGATGATAAGATGTGACTTGGGAAAATTCATGTTTTACATACATTTGTTTTTGTTACATTTGTTTTAATATACCCATTTATATATTAGCATTTTTAATGTTTTTCAAAACAGTGTAAAGAAACATTTAAATAATGTCACAACAAATACATTTAAGTGAATGTTTGATGTTACCAAGTATCTTTATGAATAGCTTGTTACCCTTGGTGATATTAATGCAAGATCCATGACCCATATAATAGTGCAAGATATCATAGAGCTCTAAGAAACTTCAAAGAATGAAAGCTAAAATGGTGTGTGTGTGTGGGATTTCATGAGGGCCAATATGGGCTAAAAATGGGCCACATTTTAAGCAAAGTCATTAGTACTAATCTAACCAATTGCTGAGGTGGGCAAATAGGAAAATACCATTTGCACACGCTAATGTGACATTGGTGGTCCCCTCTATTCACCCCTCTCTAGAGGTTGGGGCCACTGCTAAAGTTATCCTAAGTTACTATGCTCTTTTTAGAGTAGGGGCTACCTCAAAAAGTGGTCCGACGATCCTCCCCACTTGCAAATTTCATTGCTAGTGGGGCACCCAAAATCTGAAATTTTGCCTTCCCTCCCAAAAAGCCAAATCTCTCTCGAAAAAAGGTATCTTTTAATGTATTCATCCATTTTTTCCACTTTTTCCCTCATTTAGGCTTTCTGCATGCTCTTTGATCCTCAAACTTGTGCCTTTCTCTCTCAAAAAAGGTATCTTTTAACATATACATCTGATTTTCCCACTTGTTTCCCTCATTTAGGCTTTCTGCATGCTCTTTAATCCTCAAACATGTACCTTTCTCTTCTCCCTGATCTTGCTCACCCATTCTTGAGAGCTTCTTGCTCTTGTTGGAGCCTGCAATATGCACATTTCTCTTCTTTTAACATTTCTTGAGGGCTTCTTGTTCTTAGAGCTTACAACCTGCATCTTTTTCCTCTCTCTCATTTTCTTCACCCTGCTTTGCACTACTTTTTCATGTCCTGTATTTTGTATAATGTTAGAGAGGAAGGTTTGTAGAGGACCTTACACTTCAAGCTGAATGATTAGATCACAATGCAACCCTCATGTAGAGGCCCTCATAGGGTGAAGAAGCAAACATGAGGCTTGGTATAATACCACTAGAAAGGACACATTTTGGAGTTCAAAATAGGTCGTGATGGGTGGCTAGCCAAGGTGCAACATGTGTACATGGCTAGGGACATGAACTTGGTGTTGTTTATGCCAGTATATGTACTACTGCAAGCTAGTAGTTGTACTACTCCAAGCCTTCAATAAGCTACCTTATGGATTCATTGTATTACTTTTATTTTCTAGAGGTCAATAAATAGATGATTAGCTTGATGTTTGGTCCATCTATTATTTCTGTCATTTAAAATAAGATGATAAGATGTGACTTGGGAAAATTCATGTTTTACATACATTTGTTTTTGTTACATTTGTTTTAATATACCCATTTATATATTAGCATTTTTAATGTTTTTCAAAACAGTGTAAAGAAACATTTAAATAATGTCACAACAAATACATTTAAGTGAATGTTTGATGTTACCAAGTATCTTTATGAATAGCTTGTTACCCTTGGTGATATTAATGCAAGATCCATGACCCATATAATAGTGCAAGATATCATAGAGCTCTAAGAAACTTCAAAGAATGAAAGCTAAAATGGTGTGTGTGTGTGGGATTTCATGAGGGCCAATATGGGCTAAAAATGGGCCACATTTTAAGCAAAGTCATTAGTACTAATCTAACCAATTGCTGAGGTGGGCAAATAGGAAAATACCATTTGCACACGCTAATGTGACATTGGTGGTCCCCTCTATTCACCCCTCTCTAGAGGTTGGGGCCACTGCTAAAGTTATCCTAAGTTACTATGCTCTTTTTAGAGTAGGGGCTACCTCAAAAAGTGGTCCGACGATCCTCCCCACTTGCAAATTTCATTGCTAGTGGGGCACCCAAAATCTGAAATTTTGCCTTCCCTCCCAAAAAGTCAAATCTCTCTCGAAAAAAGGTATCTTTTAATGTATTCATCCATTTTTTCCACTTTTTCCCTCATTTAGGCTTTCTGCATGCTCTTTGATCCTCAAACTTGTGCCTTTCTCTCTCAAAAAAGGTATCTTTTAACATATACATCTGATTTTCCCACTTGTTTCCCTCATTTAGGCTTTCTGCATGCTCTTTAATCCTCAAACATGTACCTTTCTCTTCTCCCTGATCTTGCTCACCCATTCTTGAGAGCTTCTTGCTCTTGTTGGAGCCTGCAATATGCACATTTCTCTTCTTTTAACATTTCTTGAGGGCTTCTTGTTCTTAGAGCTTACAACCTGCATCTTTTTCCTCTCTCTCATTTTCTTCACCCTGCTTTGCACTACTTTTTCATGTCGTGTATTTTGTATAATGTTAGAGAGGAAGGTTTGTAGAGGACCTTACACTTCAAGCTGAATGATTAGATCACAATGCAACCCTCATGTAGAGGCCCTCATAGGGTGAAGAAGCAAACATGAGGCTTGGTATAATACCACTAGAAAGGACACATTTTGGAGTTCAAAATAGGTCGTGATGGGTGGCTAGCCAAGGTGCAACATGTGTACATGGCTAGGGACATGAACTTGGTGTTGTTTATGCCAGTATATGTACTACTGCAAGCTAGTAGTTGTACTACTCCAAGCCTTCAATAAGCTACCTTATGGATTCATTGTATTACTTTTATTTTCTAGAGGTCAATAAATAGATGATTAGCTTGATGTTTGGTCCATCTATTATTTCTGTCATTTAAAATAAGATGATAAGATGTGACTTGGGAAAATTCATGTTTTACATACATTTGTTTTTGTTACATTTGTTTTAATATACCCATTTATATATTAGCATTTTTAATGTTTTTCAAAACAGTGTAAAGAAACATTTAAATAATGTCACAACAAATACATTTAAGTGAATGTTTGATGTTACCAAGTATCTTTATGAATAGCTTGTTACCCTTGGTGATATTAATGCAAGATCCATGACCCATATAATAGTGCAAGATATCATAGAGCTCTAAGAAACTTCAAAGAATGAAAGCTAAAATGGTGTGTGTGTGTGGGATTTCATGAGGGCCAATATGGGCTAAAAATGGGCCACATTTTAAGCAAAGTCATTAGTACTAATCTAACCAATTGCTGAGGTGGGCAAATAGGAAAATACCATTTGCACACGCTAATGTGACATTGGTGGTCCCCTCTATTCACCCCTCTCTAGAGGTTGGGGCCACTGCTAAAGTTATCCTAAGTTACTATGCTCTTTTTAGAGTAGGGGCTACCTCAAAAAGTGGTCCGACGATCCTCCCCACTTGCAAATTTCATTGCTAGTGGGGCACCCAAAATCTGAAATTTTGCCTTCCCTCCCAAAAAGTCAAATCTCTCTCGAAAAAAGGTATCTTTTAATGTATTCATCCATTTTTTCCACTTTTTCCCTCATTTAGGCTTTCTGCATGCTCTTTGATCCTCAAACTTGTGCCTTTCTCTCTCAAAAAAGGTATCTTTTAACATATACATCTGATTTTCCCACTTGTTTCCCTCATTTAGGCTTTCTGCATGCTCTTTAATCCTCAAACATGTACCTTTCTCTTCTCCCTGATCTTGCTCACCCATTCTTGAGAGCTTCTTGCTCTTGTTGGAGCCTGCAATATGCACATTTCTCTTCTTTTAACATTTCTTGAGGGCTTCTTGTTCTTAGAGCTTACAACCTGCATCTTTTTCCTCTCTCTCATTTTCTTCACCCTGCTTTGCACTACTTTTTCATGTCCTGTATTTTGTATAATGTTAGAGAGGAAGGTTTGTAGAGGACCTTACACTTCAAGCTGAATGATTAGATCACAATGCAACCCTCATGTAGAGGCCCTCATAGGGTGAAGAAGCAAACATGAGGCTTGGTATAATACCACTAGAAAGGACACATTTTGGAGTTCAAAATAGGTCGTGATGGGTGGCTAGCCAAGGTGCAACATGTGTACATGGCTAGGGACATGAACTTGGTGTTGTTTATGCCAGTATATGTACTACTGCAAGCTAGTAGTTGTACTACTCCAAGCCTTCAATAAGCTACCTTATGGATTCATTGTATTACTTTTATTTTCTAGAGGTCAATAAATAGATGATTAGCTTGATGTTTGGTCCATCTATTATTTCTGTCATTTAAAATAAGATGATAAGATGTGACTTGGGAAAATTCATGTTTTACATACATTTGTTTTTGTTACATTTGTTTTAATATACCCATTTATATATTAGCATTTTTAATGTTTTTCAAAACAGTGTAAAGAAACATTTAAATAATGTCACAACAAATACATTTAAGTGAATGTTTGATGTTACCAAGTATCTTTATGAATAGCTTGTTACCCTTGGTGATATTAATGCAAGATCCATGACCCATATAATAGTGCAAGATATCATAGAGCTCTAAGAAACTTCAAAGAATGAAAGCTAAAATGGTGTGTGTGTGTGGGATTTCATGAGGGCCAATATGGGCTAAAAATGGGCCACATTTTAAGCAAAGTCATTAGTACTAATCTAACCAATTGCTGAGGTGGGCAAATAGGAAAATACCATTTGCACACGCTAATGTGACATTGGTGGTCCCCTCTATTCACCCCTCTCTAGAGGTTGGGGCCACTGCTAAAGTTATCCTAAGTTACTATGCTCTTTTTAGAGTAGGGGCTACCTCAAAAAGTGGTCCGACGATCCTCCCCACTTGCAAATTTCATTGCTAGTGGGGCACCCAAAATCTGAAATTTTGCCTTCCCTCCCAAAAAGTCAAATCTCTCTCGAAAAAGGTATCTTTTAATGTATTCATCCATTTTTTCCACTTTTTCCCTCATTTAGGCTTTCTGCATGCTCTTTGATCCTCAAACTTGTGCCTTTCTCTCTCAAAAAAGGTATCTTTTAACATATACATCTGATTTTCCCACTTGTTTCCCTCATTTAGGCTTTCTGCATGCTCTTTAATCCTCAAACATGTACCTTTCTCTTCTCCCTGATCTTGCTCACCCATTCTTGAGAGCTTCTTGCTCTTGTTGGAGCCTGCAATATGCACATTTCTCTTCTTTTAACATTTCTTGAGGGCTTCTTGTTCTTAGAGCTTACAACCTGCATCTTTTTCCTCTCTCTCATTTTCTTCACCCTGCTTTGCACTACTTTTTCATGTCCTGTATTTTGTATAATGTTAGAGAGGAAGGTTTGTAGAGGACCTTACACTTCAAGCTGAATGATTAGATCACAATGCAACCCTCATGTAGAGGCCCTCATAGGGTGAAGAAGCAAACATGAGGCTTGGTATAATACCACTAGAAAGGACACATTTTGGAGTTCAAAATAGGTCGTGATGGGTGGCTAGCCAAGGTGCAACATGTGTACATGGCTAGGGACATGAACTTGGTGTTGTTTATGCCAGTATATGTACTACTGCAAGCTAGTAGTTGTACTACTCCAAGCCTTCAATAAGCTACCTTATGGATTCATTGTATTACTTTTATTTTCTAGAGGTCAATAAATAGATGATTAGCTTGATGTTTGGTCCATCTATTATTTCTGTCATTTAAAATAAGATGATAAGATGTGACTTGGGAAAATTCATGTTTTACATACATTTGTTTTTGTTACATTTGTTTTAATATACCCATTTATATATTAGCATTTTTAATGTTTTTCAAAACAGTGTAAAGAAACATTTAAATAATGTCACAACAAATACATTTAAGTGAATGTTTGATGTTACCAAGTATCTTTATGAATAGCTTGTTACCCTTGGTGATATTAATGCAAGATCCATGACCCATATAATAGTGCAAGATATCATAGAGCTCTAAGAAACTTCAAAGAATGAAAGCTAAAATGGTGTGTGTGTGTGGGATTTCATGAGGGCCAATATGGGCTAAAAATGGGCCACATTTTAAGCAAAGTCATTAGTACTAATCTAACCAATTGCTGAGGTGGGCAAATAGGAAAATACCATTTGCACGGTAATGTGACATTGGTGGTCCCCTCTATTCACCCCTCTCATATTTTCTTGTTGGTGGCTAGAGGTTGGGGCCACTGCTAAAGTTATCCTAAGTTACTATGCTCTTTTTAGAGTAGGGGCTACCTCAAAAAGTGGTCCGACGATCCTCCCCACTTGCAAATTTCATTGCTAGTGGGGCACCCAAAATCTGAAATTTTGCCTTCCCTCCCAAAAAGTCAAATCTTTCTCGAAAAAAGGTATCTTTTAATGTATTCATCCATTTTTTCCACTTTTTCCCTCATTTAGGCTTTCTGCATGCTCTTTGATCCTCAAATTTGTGCCTTTTCTCTCTCAAAAAAGGTATCTTTTAACATATACATCTGATTTTCCCACTTGTTTCCCTCATTTAGGCTTTCTGCATGCTCTTTAATCCTCAAACGTGTACCTTTCTCTTCTCCCTGATCTTGCTCACCCATTCTTGAGAGCTTCTTGCTCTTGTTGGAGCCTGCAATATGCACATTTCTCTTCTTTTAACATTTCTTGAGGGCTTCTTGTTCTTAGAGCTTACAACCTGCATCTTTTTCCTCTCTCTCATTTTCTTCACCCTGCTTTGCACTACTTTTTCATGTCCTGTATTTTGTATAATGTTAGAGAGGAAGGTTTGTAGAGGACCTTACACTTCAAGCTGAATGATTAGATCACAATGCAACCCTCATGTAGAGGCCCTCATAGGGTGAAGAAGCAAACATGAGGCTTGGTATAATACCACTAGAAAGGACACATTTTGGAGTTCAAAATAGGTCGTGATGGGTGGCTAGCCAAGGTGCAACATGTGTACATGGCTAGGGACATGAACTTGGTGTTGTTTATGCCAGTATATGTACTACTGCAAGCTAGTAGTTGTACTACTCCAAGCCTTCAATAAGCTACCTTATGGATTCATTGTATTACTTTTATTTTCTAGAGGTCAATAAATAGATGATTAGCTTGATGTTTGGTCCATCTATTATTTCTGTCATTTAAAATAAGATGATAAGATGTGACTTGGGAAAATTCATGTTTTACATACATTTGTTTTTGTTACATTTGTTTTAATATACCCATTTATATATTAGCATTTTTAATGTTTTTCAAAACAGTGTAAAGAAACATTTAAATAATGTCACAACAAATACATTTAAGTGAATGTTTGATGTTACCAAGTATCTTTATGAATAGCTTGTTACCCTTGGTGATATTAATGCAAGATCCATGACCCATATAATAGTGCAAGATATCATAGAGCTCTAAGAAACTTCAAAGAATGAAAGCTAAAATGGTGTGTGTGTGTGGGATTTCATGAGGGCCAATATGGGCTAAAAGTGGGCCACATTTTAAGCAAAGTCATTAGTACTAATCTAACCAATTGCTGAGGTGGGCAAATAGGAAAATACCATTTGCACACGGTAATGTGACATTGGTGGTCCCCTCTATTCACCCCTCTCATATTTTCTTGTTGGTGGCTAGAGGTTGGGGCCACTGCTAAAGTTATCCTAAGTTACTATGCTCTTTTTAGAGTAGGGGCTACCTCAACAAGTGGTCCGACGATCCTCCCCACTTGCAAATTTCATTGCTAGTGGGGCACCCAAAATCTGAAATTTTGCCTTCCCTCCCAAAAAGTCAAATCTCTCTCAAAAAAAGGTATCTTCTAATGTATTCATCCATTTTTTCCACTTTTTCCCTCATTTAGGCTTTCTGCATGCTCTTTGATCCTCAAATTTGTGCCTTTTCTCTCTCAAAAAAGGTATCTTTTAACATATACATCTGATTTTCCCACTTGTTTCCCTCATTTAGGCTTTCTGCATGCTCTTTAATCCTCAAACATGTACCTTTCTCTTCTCCCTGATCTTGCTCACCCATTCTTGAGAGCTTCTTGCTCTTGTTGGAGCCTGCAATATGCACATTTCTCTTCTTTTAACATTTCTTGAGGGCTTCTTGTTCTTAGAGCTTACAACCTGCATCTTTTTCCTCTCTCTCATTTTCTTCACCCTGCTTTGCACTACTTTTTCATGTCCTGTATTTTGTATAATGTTAGAGAGGAAGGTTTGTAGAGGACCTTACACTTCAAGCTGAATGATTAGATCACAATGCAACCCTCATGTAGAGGCCCTCATAGGGTGAAGAAGCAAACATGAGGCTTGGTATAATACCACTAGAAAGGACACATTTTGGAGTTCAAAATAGGTCGTGATGGGTGGCTAGCCAAGGTGCAACATGTGTACATGGCTAGGGACATGAACTTGGTGTTGTTTATGCCAGTATATGTACTACTGCAAGCTAGTAGTTGTACTACTCCAAGCCTTCAATAAGCTACCTTATGGATTCATTGTATTACTTTTATTTTCTAGAGGTCAATAAATAGATGATTAGCTTGATGTTTGGTCCATCTATTATTTCTGTCATTTAAAATAAGATGATAAGATGTGACTTGGGAAAATTCATGTTTTACATACATTTGTTTTTGTTACATTTGTTTTAATATACCCATTTATATATTAGCATTTTTAATGTTTTTCAAAACAGTGTAAAGAAACATTTAAATAATGTCACAACAAATACATTTAAGTGAATGTTTGATGTTACCAAGTATCTTTATGAATAGCTTGTTACCCTTGGTGATATTAATGCAAGATCCATGACCCATATAATAGTGCAAGATATCATAGAGCTCTAAGAAACTTCAAAGAATGAAAGCTAAAATGGTGTGTGTGTGTGGGATTTCATGAGGGCCAATATGGGCTAAAAATGGGCCACATTTTAAGCAAAGTCATTAGTACTAATCTAACCAATTGCTGAGGTGGGCAAATAGGAAAATACCATTTGCACACGCTAATGTGACATTGGTGGTCCCCTCTATTCACCCCTCTCTAGAGGTTGGGGCCACTGCTAAAGTTATCCTAAGTTACTATGCTCTTTTTAGAGTAGGGGCTACCTCAGAAAGTGGTCCGACGATCCTCCCCACTTGCAAATTTCATTGCTAGTGGGGCACCCAAAATCTGAAATTTTGCCTTCCCTCCCAAAAAGTCAAATCTCTCTCGAAAAAAGGTATCTTTTAATGTATTCATCCATTTTTTCCACTTTTTCCCTCATTTAGGCTTTCTGCATGCTCTTTGATCCTCAAACTTGTGCCTTTCTCTCTCAAAAAAGGTATCTTTTAACATATACATCTGATTTTCCCACTTGTTTCCCTCATTTAGGCTTTCTGCATGCTCTTTAATCCTCAAACATGTATCTTTCTCTTCTCCCTGATGTTGCTCACCCATTCTTGAGAGCTTCTTGCTCTTGGAGCCTGCAATATGCACATTTCTCTTCTTTTAACATTTCTTGAGGGCTTCTTGTTCTTAGAGCTTACAACCTGCATCTTTTTCCTCTCTCTCATTTTCTTCACCCTGCTTTGCACTACTTTTTCATGTCCTGTATTTTGTATAATGTTAGAGAGGAAGGTTTGTAGAGGACCTTACACTTCAAGCTGAATGATTAGATCACAATGCAACCCTCATGTAGAGGCCCTCATAGGGTGAAGAAGCAAACATGAGGCTTGGTATAATACCACTAGAAAGGACACATTTTGGAGTTCAAAATAGGTCGTGATGGGTGGCTAGCCAAGGTGCAACATGTGTACATGGCTAGGGACATGAACTTGGTGTTGTTTATGCCAGTATATGTACTACTGCAAGCTAGTAGTACTACTCCAAGCCTTCAATAAGCTACCTTATGGATTCATTGTATTACTTTTATTTTCTAGAGGTCAATAAATAGATGATTAGCTTGATGTTTGGTCCATCTATTATTTCTGTCATTTAAAATAAGATGATAAGATGTGACTTGGGAAAATTCATGTTTTACATACATTTGTTTTTGTTACATTTGTTTTAATATACCCATTTATATATTAGCATTTTTAATGTTTTTCAAAACAGTGTAAAGAAACATTTAAATAATGTCACAACAAATACATTTAAGTGAATGTTTGATGTTACCAAGTACCTTTATGAATAGCTTGTTACCCTTGGTGATATTAATGCAAGATCCATGACCCATATAATAGTGCAAGATATCATAGAGCTCTAAGAAACTTCAAAGAATGAAAGCTAAAATGGTGTGTGTGTGTGGGATTTCATGAGGGCCAATATGGGCTAAAAATGGGCCACATTTTAAGCAAAGTCATTAGTACTAATCTAACCAATTGCTGAGGTGGGCAAATAGGAAAATACCATTTGCACACGCTAATGTGACATTGGTGGTCCCCTCTATTCACCCCTCTCTAGAGGTTGGGGCCACTGCTAAAGTTATCCTAAGTTACTATGCTCTTTTTAGAGTAGGGGCTACCTCAACAAGTGGTCCGACGATCCTCCCCACTTGCAAATTTCATTGCTAGTGGGGCACCCAAAATCTGAAATTTTGCCTTCCCTCCCAAAAAGTCAAATCTCTCTCAAAAAAAGGTATCTTTTAATGTATTCATCCATTTTTTCCACTTTTTCCCTCATTTAGGCTTTCTGCATGCTCTTTGATCCTCAAATTTGTGCCTTTTCTCTCTCAAAAAAGGTATCTTTTAACATATACATCTGATTTTCCCACTTGTTTTCCTCATTTAGGCTTTCTGCATGCTCTTTAATCCTCAAACATGTACCTTTCTCTTCTCCCTGATGTTGCTCACCCATTCTTGAGAGCTTCTTGCTCTTGGAGCCTGCAATATGCACATTTCTCTTCTTTTAACATTTCTTGAGGGCTTCTTGTTCTTAGAGCTTACAACCTGCATCTGTTTCCTCTCTCTCATTTTCTTCACCCTGCTTTGCACTACTTTTTCATGTCGTGTATTTTGTATAATGTTAGAGAGGAAGGTTTGTAGAGGACCTTACACTTCAAGCTGAATGATTAGATCACAATGCAACCCTCATGTAGAGGCCCTCATAGGGTGAAGAAGCAAACATGAGGCTTGGTATAATACCACTAGAAAGGACACATTTTGGAGTTCAAAATAGGTCGTGATGGGTGGCTAGCCAAGGTGCAACATGTGTACATGGCTAGGGACATGAACTTGGTGTTGTTTATGCCAGTATATGTACTACTGCAAGCTAGTAGTTGTACTACTCCAAGCCTTCAATAAGCTACCTTATGGATTCATTGTATTACTTTTATTTTCTAGAGGTCAATAAATAGATGATTAGCTTGATGTTTGGTCCATCTATTATTTCTGTCATTTAAAATAAGATGATAAGATGTGACTTGGGAAAATTCATGTTTTACATACATTTGTTTTTGTTACATTTGTTTTAATATACCCATTTATATATTAGCATTTTTAATGTTTTTCAAAACAGTGTAAAGAAACATTTAAATAATGTCACAACAAATACATTTAAGTGAATGTTTGATGTTACCAAGTATCTTTATGAATAGCTTGTTACCCTTGGTGATATTAATGCAAGATCCATGACCCATATAATAGTGCAAGATATCATAGAGCTCTAAGAAACTTCAAAGAATGAAAGCTAAAATGGTGTGTGTGTGTGGGATTTCATGAGGGCCAATATGGGCTAAAAATGGGCCACATTTTAAGCAAAGTCATTAGTACTAATCTAACCAATTGCTGAGGTGGGCAAATAGGAAAATACCATTTGCACACGCTAATGTGACATTGGTGGTCCCCTCTATTCACCCCTCTCTAGAGGTTGGGGCCACTGCTAAAGTTATCCTAAGTTACTATGCTCTTTTTAGAGTAGGGGCTACCTCAAAAAGTGGTCCGACGATCCTCCCCACTTGCAAATTTCATTGCTAGTGGGGCACCCAAAATCTGAAATTTTGCCTTCCCTCCCAAAAAGTCAAATCTCTCTCGAAAAAAGGTATCTTTTAATGTATTCATCCATTTTTTCCACTTTTTCCCTCATTTAGGCTTTCTGCATGCTCTTTGATCCTCAAACTTGTGCCTTTCTCTCTCAAAAAAGGTATCTTTTAACATATACATCTGATTTTCCCACTTGTTTCCCTCATTTAGGCTTTCTGCATGCTCTTTAATCCTCAAACATGTACCTTTCTCTTCTCCCTGATCTTGCTCACCCATTCTTGAGAGCTTCTTGCTCTTGTTGGAGCCTGCAATATGCACATTTCTCTTCTTTTAACATTTCTTGAGGGCTTCTTGTTCTTAGAGCTTACAACCTGCATCTTTTTCCTCTCTCTCATTTTCTTCACCCTGCTTTGCACTACTTTTTCATGTCCTGTATTTTGTATAATGTTAGAGAGGAAGGTTCCTTACACTTCAAGCTGAATGATTAGATCACAATGCAACCCTCATGTAGAGGCCCTCATAGGGTGAAGAAGCAAACATGAGGCTTGGTATAATACCACTAGAAAGGACACATTTTGGAGTTCAAAATAGGTCGTGATGGGTGGCTAGCCAAGGTGCAACATGTGTACATGGCTAGGGACATGAACTTGGTGTTGTTTATGCCAGTATATGTACTACTGCAAGCTAGTAGTTGTACTACTCCAAGCCTTCAATAAGCTACCTTATGGATTCATTGTATTACTTTTATTTTCTAGAGGTCAATAAATAGATGATTAGCTTGATGTTTGGTCCATCTATTATTTCTGTCATTTAAAATAAGATGATAAGATGTGACTTGGGAAAATTCATGTTTTACATACATTTGTTTTTGTTACATTTGTTTTAATATACCCATTTATATATTAGCATTTTTAATGTTTTTCAAAACAGTGTAAAGAAACATTTAAATAATGTCACAACAAATACATTTAAGTGAATGTTTGATGTTACCAAGTATCTTTATGAATAGCTTGTTACCCTTGGTGATATTAATGCAAGATCCATGACCCATATAATAGTGCAAGATATCATAGAGCTCTAAGAAACTTCAAAGAATGAAAGCTAAAATGGTGTGTGTGTGTGGGATTTCATGAGGGCCAATATGGGCTAAAAATGGGCCACATTTTAAGCAAAGTCATTAGTACTAATCTAACCAATTGCTGAGGTGGGCAAATAGGAAAATACCATTTGCACACGCTAATGTGACATTGGTGGTCCCCTCTATTCACCCCTCTCATATTTTCTTGTTGGTGGCTAGAGGTTGGGGCCACTGCTAAAGTTATCCTAAGTTACTATGCTCTTTTTAGAGTAGGGGCTACCTCAAAAAGTGGTCCGACGATCCTCCCCACTTGCAAATTTCATTGCTAGTGGGGCACCCAAAATCTGAAATTTTGCCTTCCCTCCCAAAAAGTCAAATCTCTCTCGAAAAAAGGTATCTTTTAATGTATTCATCCATTTTTTCCACTTTTTCCCTCATTTAGGCTTTCTGCATGCTCTTTGATCCTCAAACTTGTGCCTTTCTCTCTCAAAAAAGGTATCTTTTAACATATACATCTGATTTTCCCACTTGTTTCCCTCATTTAGGCTTTCTGCATGCTCTTTAATCCTCAAACATGTACCTTTCTCTTCTCCCTGATCTTGCTCACCCATTCTTGAGAGCTTCTTGCTCTTGTTGGAGCCTGCAATATGCACATTTCTCTTCTTTTAACATTTCTTGAGGGCTTCTTGTTCTTAGAGCTTACAACCTGCATCTTTTTCCTCTCTCTCATTTTCTTCACCCTGCTTTGCACTACTTTTTCATGTCTTGTATTTTGTATAATGTTAGAGAGGAAGGTTTGTAGAGGACCTTACACTTCAAGCTGAATGATTAGATCACAATGCAACCCTCATGTAGAGGCCCTCATAGGGTGAAGAAGCAAACATGAGGCTTGGTATAATACCACTAGAAAGGACACATTTTGGAGTTCAAAATAGGTCGTGATGGGTGGCTAGCCAAGGTGCAACATGTGTACATGGCTAGGGACATGAACTTGGTGTTGTTTATGCCAGTATATGTACTACTGCAAGCTAGTAGTTGTACTACTCCAAGCCTTCAATAAGCTACCTTATGGATTCATTGTATTACTTTTATTTTCTAGAGGTCAATAAATAGATGATTAGCTTGATGTTTGGTCCATCTATTATTTCTGTCATTTAAAATAAGATGATAAGATGTGACTTGGGAAAATTCATGTTTTACATACATTTGTTTTTGTTACATTTGTTTTAATATACCCATTTATATATTAGCATTTTTAATGTTTTTCAAAACAGTGTAAAGAAACATTTAAATAATGTCACAACAAATACATTTAAGTGAATGTTTGATGTTACCAAGTATCTTTATGAATAGCTTGTTACCCTTGGTGATATTAATGCAAGATCCATGACCCATATAATAGTGCAAGATATCATAGAGCTCTAAGAAACTTCAAAGAATGAAAGCTAAAATGGTGTGTGTGTGTGGGATTTCATGAGGGCCAATATGGGCTAAAAATGGGCCACATTTTAAGCAAAGTCATTAGTACTAATCTAACCAATTGCTGAGGTGGGCAAATAGGAAAATACCATTTGCACACGCTAATGTGACATTGGTGGTCCCCTCTATTCACCCCTCTCTAGAGGTTGGGGCCACTGCTAAAGTTATCCTAAGTTACTATGCTCTTTTTAGAGTAGGGGCTACCTCAAAAAGTGGTCCGACGATCCTCCCCACTTGCAAATTTCATTGCTAGTGGGGCACCCAAAATCTGAAATTTTGCCTTCCCTCCCAAAAAGTCAAATCTCTCTCGAAAAAAGGTATCTTTTAATGTATTCATCCATTTTTTCCACTTTTTCCCTCATTTAGGCTTTCTGCATGCTCTTTGATCCTCAAACTTGTGCCTTTCTCTCTCAAAAAAGGTATCTTTTAACATATACATCTGATTTTCCCACTTGTTTCCCTCATTTAGGCTTTCTGCATGCTCTTTAATCCTCAAACATGTATCTTTCTCTTCTCCCTGATGTTGCTCACCCATTCTTGAGAGCTTCTTGCTCTTGGAGCCTGCAATATGCACATTTCTCTTCTTTTAACATTTCTTGAGGGCTTCTTGTTCTTAGAGCTTACAACCTGCATCTTTTTCCTCTCTCTCATTTTCTTCACCCTGCTTTGCACTACTTTTTCATGTCGTGTATTTTGTATAATGTTAGAGAGGAAGGTTTGTAGAGGACCTTACACTTCAAGCTGAATGATTAGATCACAATGCAACCCTCATGTAGAGGCCCTCATAGGGTGAAGAAGCAAACATGAGGCTTGGTATAATACCACTAGAAAGGACACATTTTGGAGTTCAAAATAGGTCGTGATGGGTGGCTAGCCAAGGTGCAACATGTGTACATGGCTAGGGACATGAACTTGGTGTTGTTTATGCCAGTATATGTACTACTGCAAGCTAGTAGTTGTACTACTCCAAGCCTTCAATAAGCTACCTTATGGATTCATTGTATTACTTTTATTTTCTAGAGGTCAATAAATAGATGATTAGCTTGATGTTTGGTCCATCTATTATTTCTGTCATTTAAAATAAGATGATAAGATGTGACTTGGGAAAATTCATGTTTTACATACATTTGTTTTTGTTACATTTGTTTTAATATACCCATTTATATATTAGCATTTTTAATGTTTTTCAAAACAGTGTAAAGAAACATTTAAATAATGTCACAACAAATACATTTAAGTGAATGTTTGATGTTACCAAGTATCTTTATGAATAGCTTGTTACCCTTGGTGATATTAATGCAAGATCCATGACCCATATAATAGTGCAAGATATCATAGAGCTCTAAGAAACTTCAAAGAATGAAAGCTAAAATGGTGTGTGTGTGTGGGATTTCATGAGGGCCAATATGGGCTAAAAATGGGCCACATTTTAAGCAAAGTCATTAGTACTAATCTAACCAATTGCTGAGGTGGGCAAATAGGAAAATACCATTTGCACACGCTAATGTGACATTGGTGGTCCCCTCTATTCACCCCTCTCTAGAGGTTGGGGCCACTGCTAAAGTTATCCTAAGTTACTATGCTCTTTTTAGAGTAGGGGCTACCTCAAAAAGTGGTCCGACGATCCTCCCCACTTGCAAATTTCATTGCTAGTGGGGCACCCAAAAACTGAAATTTTGCCTTCCCTCCCAAAAAGTCAAATCTCTCTCGAAAAAAGGTATCTTTTAATGTATTCATCCATTTTTTCCACTTTTTCCCTCATTTAGGCTTTCTGCATGCTCTTTGATCCTCAAACTTGTGCCTTTCTCTCTCAAAAAAGGTATCTTTTAACATATACATCTGATTTTCCCACTTGTTTCCCTCATTTAGGCTTTCTGCATGCTCTTTAATCCTCAAACATGTACCTTTCTCTTCTCCCTGATCTTGCTCACCCATTCTTGAGAGCTTCTTGCTCTTGGAGCCTGCAATATGCACATTTCTCTTCTTTTAACATTTCTTGAGGGCTTCTTGTTCTTAGAGCTTACAACCTGCATCTTTTTCCTCTCTCTCATTTTCTTCACCCTACTTTGCACTACTTTTTCATGTCGTGTATTTTGTATAATGTTAGAGAGGAAGGTTTGTAGAGGACCTTACACTTCAAGCTGAATGATTAGATCACAATGCAACCCTCATGTAGAGGCCCTCATAGGGTGAAGAAGCAAACATGAGGCTTGGTATAATACCACTAGAAAGGACACATTTTGGAGTTCAAAATAGGTCGTGATGGGTGGCTAGCCAAGGTGCAACATGTGTACATGGCTAGGGACATGAACTTGGTGTTGTTTATGCCAGTATATGTACTACTGCAAGCTAGTAGTTGTACTACTCCAAGCCTTCAATAAGCTACCTTATGGATTCATTGTATTACTTTTATTTTCTAGAGGTCAATAAATAGATGATTAGCTTGATGTTTGGTCCATCTATTATTTCTGTCATTTAAAATAAGATGATAAGATGTGACTTGGGAAAATTCATGTTTTACATACATTTGTTTTTGTTACATTTGTTTTAATATACCCATTTATATATTAGCATTTTTAATGTTTTTCAAAACAGTGTAAAGAAACATTTAAATAATGTCACAACAAATACATTTAAGTGAATGTTTGATGTTACCAAGTATCTTTATGAATAGCTTGTTGCCCTTGGTGATATTAATGCAAGATCCATGACCCATATAATAGTGCAAGATATCATAGAGCTCTAAGAAACTTCAAAGAATGAAAGCTAAAATGGTGTGTGTGTGTGGGATTTCATGAGGGCCAATATGGGCTAAAAATGGGCCACATTTTAAGCAAAGTCATTAGTACTAATCTAACCAATTGCTGAGGTGGGCAAATAGGAAAATACCATTTGCACACGCTAATGTGACATTGGTGGTCCCGTCTATTCACCCCTCTCATATTTTCTTGTTGGTGGCTAGAGGTTGGGGCCACTGCTAAAGTTATCCTAAGTTACTATGCTCTTTTTAGAGTAGGGGCTACCTCAAAAAGTGGTCCGACGATCCTCCCCACTTGCAAATTTCATTGCTAGTGGGGCACCCAAAATCTGAAATTTTGCCTTCCCTCCCAAAAAGTCAAATCTCTCTCGAAAAAAGGTATCTTTTAATGTATTCATCCATTTTTTCCACTTTTTCCCTCATTTAGGCTTTCTGCATGCTCTTTGATCCTCAAACTTGTGCCTTTCTCTCTCAAAAAAGGTATCTTTTAACATATACATCTGATTTTCCCACTTGTTTCCCTCATTTAGGCTTTCTGCATGCTCTTTAATCCTCAAACATGTACCTTTCTCTTCTCCCTGATCTTGCTCACCCATTCTTGAGAGCTTCTTGCTCTTGTTGGAGCCTGCAATATGCACATTTCTCTTCTTTTAACATTTCTTGAGGGCTTCTTGTTCTTAGAGCTTACAACCTGCATCTTTTTCCTCTCTCTCATTTTCTTCACCCTGCTTTGCACTACTTTTTCATGTCCTGTATTTTGTATAATGTTAGAGAGGAAGGTTCCTTACACTTCAAGCTGAATGATTAGATCACAATGCAACCCTCATGTAGAGGCCCTCATAGGGTGAAGAAGCAAACATGAGGCTTGGTATAATACCACTAGAAAGGACACATTTTGGAGTTCAAAATAGGTCGTGATGGGTGGCTAGCCAAGGTGCAACATGTGTACATGGCTAGGGACATGAACTTGGTGTTGTTTATGCCAGTATATGTACTACTGCAAGCTAGTAGTTGTACTACTCCAAGCCTTCAATAAGCTACCTTATGGATTCATTGTATTACTTTTATTTTCTAGAGGTCAATAAATAGATGATTAGCTTGATGTTTGGTCCATCTATTATTTCTGTCATTTAAAATAAGATGATAAGATGTGACTTGGGAAAATTCATGTTTTACATACATTTATTTTTGTTACATTTGTTTTAATATACCCATTTATATATTAGCATTTTTAATGTTTTTCAAAACAGTGTAAAGAAACATTTAAATAATGTCACAACAAATACATTTAAGTGAATGTTTGATGTTACCGAATAGCTTGTTACCCTTGGTGATATTAATGCAAGATCCATGACCCATATAATAGTGCAAGATATCATAGAGATCTAAGAAACTTCAAAGAATGAAAGCTAAAATGGTGTGTGTGTGTGGGATTTCATGAGGGCCAATATGGGCTAAAAATGGGCCACATTTTAAGCAAAGTCATTAGTACTAATCTAACCAATTGCTGAGGTGGGCAAATAGGAAAATACCATTTGCACACGCTAATGTGACATTGGTGGTCCCCTCTATTCACCCCTCTCTAGAGGTTGGGGCCACTGCTAAAGTTATCCTAAGTTACTATGCTCTTTTTAGAGTAGGGGCTACCTCAACAAGTGGTCCGACGATCCTCCCCACTTGCAAATTTCATTGCTAGTGGGGCACCCAAAATCTGAAATTTTGCCTTCCCTCCCAAAAAGTCAAATCTCTCTCAAAAAAAGGTATCTTTTAATGTATTCATCCATTTTTTCAACTTTTTCCCTCATTTAGGCTTTCTGCATGCTCTTTGATCCTCAAACTTGTGCCTTTCTCTCTCAAAAAAGGTATCTTTTAACATATACATCTGATTTTCCCACTTGTTTCCCTCATTTAGGCTTTCTGCATGCTCTTTAATCCTCAAACATGTACCTTTCTCTTCTCCCTGATGTTGCTCACCCATTCTTGAGAGCTTCTTGCTCTTGGAGCCTGCAATATGCACATTTCTCTTCTTTTAACATTTCTTGAGGGCTTCTTGTTCTTAGAGCTTACAACCTGCATCTTTTTCCTCTCTCTCATTTTCTTCACCCTGCTTTGCACTACTTTTTCATGTCCTGTATTTTGTATAATGTTAGAGAGGAAGGTTTGTAGAGGACCTTACACTTCAAGCTGAATGATTAGATCACAATGCAACCCTCATGTAGAGGCCCTCATAGGGTGAAGAAGCAAACATGAGGCTTGGTATAATACCACTAGAAAGGACACATTTTGGAGTTCAAAATAGGTCGTGATGGGTGGCTAGCCAAGGTGCAACATGTGTACATGGCTAGGGACATGAACTTGGTGTTGTTTATGCCAGTATATGTACTACTGCAAGCTAGTAGTTGTACTACTCCAAGCCTTCAATAAGCTACCTTATGGATTCATTGTATTACTTTTATTTTCTAGAGGTCAATAAATAGATGATTAGCTTGATGTTTGGTCCATCTATTATTTCTGTCATTTAAAATAAGATGATAAGATGTGACTTGGGAAAATTCATGTTTTACATACATTTGTTTTTGTTACATTTGTTTTAATATACCCATTTATATATTAGCATTTTTAATGTTTTTCAAAACAGTGTAAAGAAACATTTAAATAATGTCACAACAAATACATTTAAGTGAATGTTTGATGTTACCAAGTATCTTTATGAATAGCTTGTTACCCTTGGTGATATTAATGCAAGATCCATGACCCATATAATAGTGCAAGATATCATAGAGCTCTAAGAAACTTCAAAGAATGAAAGCTAAAATGGTGTGTGTGTGTGGGATTTCATGAGGGCCAATATGGGCTAAAAATGGGCCACATTTTAAGCAAAGTCATTAGTACTAATCTAACCAATTGCTGAGGTGGGCAAATAGGAAAATACCATTTGCACACGCTAATGTGACATTGGTGGTCCCCTCTATTCACCCCTCTCTAGAGGTTGGGGCCACTGCTAAAGTTATCCTAAGTTACTATGCTCTTTTTAGAGTAGGGGCTACCTCAAAAAGTGGTCCGACGATCCTCCCCACTTGCAAATTTCATTGCTAGTGGGGCACCCAAAATCTGAAATTTTGCCTTCCCTCCCAAAAAGTCAAATCTCTCTCGAAAAAAGGTATCTTTTAATGTATTCATCCATTTTTTCCACTTTTTCCCTCATTTAGGCTTTCTGCATGCTCTTTGATCCTCAAACTTGTGCCTTTCTCTCTCAAAAAAGGTATCTTTTAACATATACATCTGATTTTCCCACTTGTTTCCCTCATTTAGGCTTTCTGCATGCTCTTTAATCCTCAAACATGTACCTTTCTCTTCTCCCTGATCTTGCTCACCCATTCTTGAGAGCTTCTTGCTCTTGTTGGAGCCTGCAATATGCACATTTCTCTTCTTTTAACATTTCTTGAGGGCTTCTTGTTCTTAGAGCTTACAACCTGCATCTTTTTCCTCTCTCTCATTTTCTTCACCCTGCTTTGCACTACTTTTTCATGTCTTGTATTTTGTATAATGTTAGAGAGGAAGGTTTGTAGAGGACCTTACACTTCAAGCTGAATGATTAGATCACAATGCAACCCTCATGTAGAGGCCCTCATAGGGTGAAGAAGCAAACATGAGGCTTGGTATAATACCACTAGAAAGGACACATTTTGGAGTTCAAAATAGGTCGTGATGGGTGGCTAGCCAAGGTGCAACATGTGTACATGGCTAGGGACATGAACTTGGTGTTGTTTATGCCAGTATATGTACTACTGCAAGCTAGTAGTTGTACTACTCCAAGCCTTCAATAAGCTACCTTATGGATTCATTGTATTACTTTTATTTTCTAGAGGTCAATAAATAGATGATTAGCTTGATGTTTGGTCCATCTATTATTTCTGTCATTTAAAATAAGATGATAAGATGTGACTTGGGAAAATTCATGTTTTACATACATTTGTTTTTGTTACATTTGTTTTAATATACCCATTTATATATTAGCATTTTTAATGTTTTTCAAAACAGTGTAAAGAAACATTTAAATAATGTCACAACAAATACATTTAAGTGAATGTTTGATGTTACCAAGTATCTTTATGAATAGCTTGTTACCCTTGGTGATATTAATGCAAGATCCATGACCCATATAATAGTGCAAGATATCATAGAGCTCTAAGAAACTTCAAAGAATGAAAGCTAAAATGGTGTGTGTGTGTGGGATTTCATGAGGGCCAATATGGGCTAAAAATGGGCCACATTTTAAGCAAAGTCATTAGTACTAATCTAACCAATTGCTGAGGTGGGCAAATAGGAAAATACCATTTGCACACGCTAATGTGACATTGGTGGTCCCCTCTATTCACCCCTCTCTAGAGGTTGGGGCCACTGCTAAAGTTATCCTAAGTTACTATGCTCTTTTTAGAGTAGGGGCTACCTCAAAAAGTGGTCCGACGATCCTCCCCACTTGCAAATTTCATTGCTAGTGGGGCACCCAAAATCTGAAATTTTGCCTTCCCTCCCAAAAAGTCAAATCTCTCTCGAAAAAAGGTATCTTTTAATGTATTCATCCATTTTTTCCACTTTTTCCCTCATTTAGGCTTTCTACATGCTCTTTGATCCTCAAACTTGTGCCTTTCTCTCTCAAAAAAGGTATCTTTTAACATATACATCTGATTTTCCCACTTGTTTCCCTCATTTAGGCTTTTTGCATGCTCTTTAATCCTCAAACATGTACCTTTCTCTTCTCCTTGATCTTGCTCACCCATTCTTGAGAGCTTCTTGCTCTTGTTGGAGCCTGCAATATGCACATTTCTCTTCTTTTAACATTTCTTGAGGGCTTCTTGTTCTTAGAGCTTACAACCTGCATCTTTTTCCTCTCTCTCATTTTCTTCACCCTGCTTTGCACTACTTTTTCATGTCCTGTATTTTGTATAATGTTAGAGAGGAAGGTTTGTAGAGGACCTTACACTTCAAGCTGAATGATTAGATCACAATGCAACCCTCATGTAGAGGCCCTCATAGGGTGAAGAAGCAAACATGAGGCTTGGTATAATACCACTAGAAAGGACACATTTTGGAGTTCAAAATAGGTCGTGATGGGTGGCTAGCCAAGGTGCAACATGTGTACATGGCTAGGGACATGAACTTGGTGTTGTTTATGCCAGTATATGTACTACTGCAAGCTAGTAGTTGTACTACTCCAAGCCTTCAATAAGCTACCTTATGGATTCATTGTATTACTTTTATTTTCTAGAGGTCAATAAATAGATGATTAGCTTGATGTTTGGTCCATCTATTATTTCTGTCATTTAAAATAAGATGATAAGATGTGACTTGGGAAAATTCATGTTTTACATACATTTGTTTTTGTTACATTTGTTTTAATATACCCATTTATATATTAGCATTTTTAATGTTTTTCAAAACAGTGTAAAGAAACATTTAAATAATGTCACAACAAATACATTTAAGTGAATGTTTGATGTTACCAAGTATCTTTATGAATAGCTTGTTACCCTTGGTGATATTAATGCAAGATCCATGACCCATATAATAGTGCAAGATATCATAGAGCTCTAAGAAACTTCAAAGAATGAAAGCTAAAATGGTGTGTGTGTGTGGGATTTCATGAGGGCCAATATGGGCTAAAAATGGGCCACATTTTAAGCAAAGTCATTAGTACTAATCTAACCAATTGCTGAGGTGGGCAAATAGGAAAATACCATTTGCACACGCTAATGTGACATTGGTGGTCCCCTCTATTCACCCCTCTCTAGAGGTTGGGGCCACTGCTAAAGTTATCCTAAGTTACTATGCTCTTTTTAGAGTAGGGGCTACCTCAAAAAGTGGTCCGACGATCCTCCCCACTTGCAAATTTCATTGCTAGTGGGGCACCCAAAATCTGAAATTTTGCCTTCCCTCCCAAAAAGTCAAATCTCTCTCGAAAAAAGGTATCTTTTAATGTATTCATCCATTTTTTCCACTTTTTCCCTCATTTAGGCTTTCTGCATGCTCTTTGATCCTCAAACTTGTGCCTTTCTCTCTCAAAAAAGGTATCTTTTAACATATACATCTGATTTTCCCACTTGTTTCCCTCATTTAGGCTTTCTGCATGCTCTTTAATCCTCAAACATGTACCTTTCTCTTCTCCCTGATCTTGCTCACCCATTCTTGAGAGCTTCTTGCTCTTGGAGCCTGCAATATGCACATTTCTCTTCTTTTAACATTTCTTGAGGGCTTCTTGTTCTTAGAGCTTACAACCTGCATCTTTTTCCTCTCTCTCATTTTCTTCACCCTGCTTTGCACTACTTTTTCATGTCCTGTATTTTGTATAATGTTAGAGAGGAAGGTTCCTTACACTTCAAGCTGAATGATTAGATCACAATGCAACCCTCATGTAGAGGCCCTCATAGGGTGAAGAAGCAAACATGAGGCTTGGTATAATACCACTAGAAAGGACACATTTTGGAGTTCAAAATAGGTCGTGATGGGTGGCTAGCCAAGGTGCAACATGTGTACATGGCTAGGGACATGAACTTGGTGTTGTTTATGCCAGTATATGTACTACTGCAAGCTAGTAGTTGTACTACTCCAAGCCTTCAATAAGCTACCTTATGGATTCATTGTATTACTTTTATTTTCTAGAGGTCAATAAATAGATGATTAGCTTGATGTTTGGTCCATCTATTATTTCTGTCATTTAAAATAAGATGATAAGATGTGACTTGGGAAAATTCATGTTTTACATACATTTGTTTTTGTTACATTTGTTTTAATATACCCATTTATATATTAGCATTTTTAATGTTTTTCAAAACAGTGTAAAGAAACATTTAAATAATGTCACAACAAATACATTTAAGTGAATGTTTGATGTTACCAAGTATCTTTATGAATAGCTTGTTACCCTTGGTGATATTAATGCAAGATCCATGACCCATATAATAGTGCAAGATATCATAGAGCTCTAAGAAACTTCAAAGAATGAAAGCTAAAATGGTGTGTGTGTGTGTGGGATTTCATGAGGGCCAATATGGGCTAAAAATGGGCCACATTTTAAGCAAAGTCATTAGTACTAATCTAACCAATTGCTGAGGTGGGCAAATAGGAAAATACCATTTGCACACGCTAATGTGACATTGGTGGTCCCCTCTATTCACCCCTCTCATATTTTCTTGTTGGTGGCTAGAGGTTGGGGCCACTGCTAAAGTTATCCTAAGTTACTATGCTCTTTTTAGAGTAGGGGCTACCTCAAAAAGTGGTCCGACGATCCTCCCCACTTGCAAATTTCATTGCTAGTGGGGCACCCAAAATCTGAAATTTTGCCTTCCCTCCCAAAAAGTCAAATCTCTCTCGAAAAAAGGTATCTTTTAATGTATTCATCCATTTTTTCCACTTTTTCCCTCATTTAGGCTTTCTGCATGCTCTTTGATCCTCAAATTTGTGCCTTTTCTCTCTCAAAAAAGGTATCTTTTAACATATACATCTGATTTTCCCACTTGTTTCCCTCATTTAGGCTTTCTGCATGCTCTTTAATCCTCAAACATGTACCTTTCTCTTCTCCCTGATCTTGCTCACCCATTCTTGAGAGCTTCTTGCTCTTGTTGGAGCCTGCAATATGCACATTTCTCTTCTTTTAACATTTCTTGAGGGCTTCTTGTTCTTAGAGCTTACAACCTGCATCTTTTTCCTCTCTCTCATTTTCTTCACCCTGCTTTGCACTACTTTTTCATGTCCTGTATTTTGTATAATGTTAGAGAGGAAGGTTCCTTACACTTCAAGCTGAATGATTAGATCACAATGCAACCCTCATGTAGAGGCCCTCATAGGGTGAAGAAGCAAACATGAGGCTTGGTATAATACCACTAGAAAGGACACATTTTGGAGTTCAAAATAGGTCGTGATGGGTGGCTAGCCAAGGTGCAACATGTGTACATGGCTAGGGACATGAACTTGGTGTTGTTTATGCCAGTATATGTACTACTGCAAGCTAGTAGTTGTACTACTCCAAGCCTTCAATAAGCTACCTTATGGATTCATTGTATTACTTTTATTTTCTAGAGGTCAATAAATAGATGATTAGCTTGATGTTTGGTCCATCTATTATTTCTGTCATTTAAAATAAGATGATAAGATGTGACTTGGGAAAATTCATGTTTTACATACATTTGTTTTTGTTACATTTGTTTTAATATACCCATTTATATATTAGCATTTTTAATGTTTTTCAAAACAGTGTAAAGAAACATTTAAATAATGTCACAACAAATACATTTAAGTGAATGTTTGATGTTACCAAGTATCTTTATGAATAGCTTGTTACCCTTGGTGATATTAATGCAAGATCCATGACCCATATAATAGTGCAAGATATCATAGAGCTCTAAGAAACTTCAAAGAATGAAAGCTAAAATGGTGTGTGTGTGTGTGGGATTTCATGAGGGCCAATATGGGCTAAAAATGGGCCACATTTTAAGCAAAGTCATTAGTACTAATCTAACCAATTGCTGAGGTGGGCAAATAGGAAAATACCATTTGCACACGCTAATGTGACATTGGTGGTCCCCTCTATTCACCCCTCTCATATTTTCTTGTTGGTGGCTAGAGGTTGGGGCCACTGCTAAAGTTATCCTAAGTTACTATGCTCTTTTTAGAGTAGGGGCTACCTCAAAAAGTGGTCCGACGATCCTCCCCACTTGCAAATTTCATTGCTAGTGGGGCACCCAAAATCTGAAATTTTGCCTTCCCTCCCAAAAAGTCAAATCTCTCTCAAAAAAAGGTATCTTTTAATGTATTCATCCATTTTTTCCACTTTTTCCCTCATTTAGGCTTTCTGCATGCTCTTTGATCCTCAAACTTGTGCCTTTCTCTCTCAAAAAAGGTATCTTTTAACATATACATCTGATTTTCCCACTTGTTTCCCTCATTTAGGCTTTCTGCATGCTCTTTAATCCTCAAACATGTACCTTTCTCTTCTCCCTGATCTTGCTCACCCATTCTTGAGAGCTTCTTGCTCTTGTTGGAGCCTGCAATATGCACATTTCTCTTCTTTTAACATTTCTTGAGGGCTTCTTGTTCTTAGAGCTTACAACCTGCATCTTTTTCCTCTCTCTCATTTTCTTCACCCTGCTTTGCACTACTTTTTCATGTCCTGTATTTTGTATAATGTTAGAGAGGAAGGTTTGTAGAGGACCTTACACTTCAAGCTGAATGATTAGATCACAATGCAACCCTCATGTAGAGGCCCTCATAGGGTGAAGAAGCAAACATGAGGCTTGGTATAATACCACTAGAAAGGACACATTTTGGAGTTCAAAATAGGTCGTGATGGGTGGCTAGCCAAGGTGCAACATGTGTACATGGCTAGGGACATGAACTTGGTGTTGTTTATGCCAGTATATGTACTACTGCAAGCTAGTAGTTGTACTACTCCAAGCCTTCAATAAGCTACCTTATGGATTCATTGTATTACTTTTATTTTCTAGAGGTCAATAAATAGATGATTAGCTTGATGTTTGGTCCATCTATTATTTCTGTCATTTAAAATAAGATGATAAGATGTGACTTGGGAAAATTCATGTTTTACATACATTTGTTTTTGTTACATTTGTTTTAATATACCCATTTATATATTAGCATTTTTAATGTTTTTCAAAACAGTGTAAAGAAACATTTAAATAATGTCACAACAAATACATTTAAGTGAATGTTTGATGTTACCAAGTATCTTTATGAATAGCTTGTTACCCTTGGTGATATTAATGCAAGATCCATGACCCATATAATAGTGCAAGATATCATAGAGCTCTAAGAAACTTCAAAGAATGAAAGCTAAAATGGTGTGTGTGTGTGTGGGATTTCCTGAGGGCCAATATGGGCTAAAAATGGGCCACATTTTAAGCAAAGTCATTAGTACTAATCTAACCAATTGCTGAGGTGGGCAAATAGGAAAATACCATTTGCACGGTAATGTGACATTGGTGGTCCCCTCTATTCACCCCTCTCATATTTTCTTGTTGGTGGCTAGAGGTTGGGGCCACTGCTAAAGTTATCCTAAGTTACTATGCTCTTTTTAGAGTAGGGGCTACCTCAAAAAGTGGTCCGACGATCCTCCCCACTTGCAAATTTCATTGCTAGTGGGGCACCCAAAATCTGAAATTTTGCCTTCCCTCCCAAAAAGTCAAATCTCTCTCGAAAAAAGGTATCTTTTAATGTATTCATCCATTTTTTCCACTTTTTCCCTCATTTAGGCTTTTTGCATGCTCTTTGATCCTCAAATTTGTGCCTTTTCTCTCTCAAAAAAGGTATCTTTTAACATATACATCTGATTTTCCCACTTGTTTCCCTCATTTAGGCTTTCTGCATGCTCTTTAATCCTCAAACATGTACCTTTCTCTTCTCCCTGATCTTGCTCACCCATTCTTGAGAGCTTCTTGCTCTTGTTGGAGCCTGCAATATGCACATTTCTCTTCTTTTAACATTTCTTGAGGGCTTCTTGTTCTTAGAGCTTACAACCTGCATCTTTTTCCTCTCTCTCATTTTCTTCACCCTGCTTTGCACTACTTTTTCATGTCCTGTATTTTGTATAATGTTAGAGAGGAAGGTTCCTTACACTTCAAGCTGAATGATTAGATCACAATGCAACCCTCATGTAGAGGCCCTCATAGGGTGAAGAAGCAAACATGAGGCTTGGTATAATACCACTAGAAAGGACACATTTTGGAGTTCAAAATAGGTCGTGATGGGTGGCTAGCCAAGGTGCAACATGTGTACATGGCTAGGGACATGAACTTGGTGTTGTTTATGCCAGTATATGTACTACTGCAAGCTAGTAGTTGTACTACTCCAAGCCTTCAATAAGCTACCTTATGGATTCATTGTATTACTTTTATTTTCTAGAGGTCAATAAATAGATGATTAGCTTGATGTTTGGTCCATCTATTATTTCTGTCATTTAAAATAAGATGATAAGATGTGACTTGGGAAAATTCATGTTTTACATACATTTGTTTTTGTTACATTTGTTTTAATATACCCATTTATATATTAGCATTTTTAATGTTTTTCAAAACAGTGTAAAGAAACATTTAAATAATGTCACAACAAATACATTTAAGTGAATGTTTGATGTTACCAAGTATCTTTATGAATAGCTTGTTACCCTTGGTGATATTAATGCAAGATCCATGACCCATATAATAGTGCAAGATATCATAGAGCTCTAAGAAACTTCAAAGAATGAAAGCTAAAATGGTGTGTGTGTGTGGGATTTCATGAGGGCCAATATGGGCTAAAAATGGGCCACATTTTAAGCAAAGTCATTAGTACTAATCTAACCAATTGCTGAGGTGGGCAAATAGGAAAATACCATTTGCACACGCTAATGTGACATTGGTGGTCCCCTCTATTCACCCCTCTCATATTTTCTTGTTGGTGGCTAGAGGTTGGGGCCACTGCTAAAGTTATCCTAAGTTACTATGCTCTTTTTAGAGTAGGGGCTACCTCAAAAAGTGGTCCGACGATCCTCCCCACTTGCAAATTTCATTGCTAGTGGGGCACCCAAAATCTGAAATTTTGCCTTCCCTCCCAAAAAGTCAAATCTCTCTCGAAAAAAGGTATCTTTTAATGTATTCATCCATTTTTTCCACTTTTTCCCTCATTTAGGCTTTCTGCATGCTCTTTGATCCTCAAACTTGTGCCTTTCTCTCTCAAAAAAGGTATCTTTTAACATATACATCTGATTTTCCCACTTGTTTCCCTCATTTAGGCTTTCTGCATGCTCTTTAATCCTCAAACATGTACCTTTCTCTTCTCCCTGATCTTGCTCACCCATTCTTGAGAGCTTCTTGCTCTTGTTGGAGCCTGCAATATGCACATTTCTCTTCTTTTAACATTTCTTGAGGGCTTCTTGTTCTTAGAGCTTACAACCTGCATCTTTTTCCTCTCTCTCATTTTCTTCACCCTGCTTTGCACTACTTTTTCATGTCCTGTATTTTGTATAATGTTAGAGAGGAAGGTTCCTTACACTTCAAGCTGAATGATTAGATCACAATGCAACCCTCATGTAGAGGCCCTCATAGGGTGAAGAAGCAAACATGAGGCTTGGTATAATACCACTAGAAAGGACACATTTTGGAGTTCAAAATAGGTCGTGATGGGTGGCTAGCCAAGGTGCAACATGTGTACATGGCTAGGGACATGAACTTGGTGTTGTTTATGCCAGTATATGTACTACTGCAAGCTAGTAGTTGTACTACTCCAAGCCTTCAATAAGCTACCTTATGGATTCATTGTATTACTTTTATTTTCTAGAGGTCAATAAATAGATGATTAGCTTGATGTTTGGTCCATCTATTATTTCTGTCATTTAAAATAAGATGATAAGATGTGACTTGGGAAAATTCATGTTTTACATACATTTGTTTTTGTTACATTTGTTTTAATATACCCATTTATATATTAGCATTTTTAATGTTTTTCAAAACAGTGTAAAGAAACATTTAAATAATGTCACAACAAATACATTTAAGTGAATGTTTGATGTTACCAAGTATCTTTATGAATAGCTTGTTACCCTTGGTGATATTAATGCAAGATCCATGACCCATATAATAGTGCAAGATATCATAGAGCTCTAAGAAACTTCAAAGAATGAAAGCTAAAATGGTGTGTGTGTGTGGGATTTCATGAGGGCCAATATGGGCTAAAAATGGGCCACATTTTAAGCAAAGTCATTAGTACTAATCTAACCAATTGCTGAGGTGGGCAAATAGGAAAATACCATTTGCACACGCTAATGTGACATTGGTGGTCCCCTCTATTCACCCCTCTCTAGAGGTTGGGGCCACTGCTAAAGTTATCCTAAGTTACTATGCTCTTTTTAGAGTAGGGGCTACCTCAAAAAGTGGTCCGACGATCCTCCCCACTTGCAAATTTCATTGCTAGTGGGGCACCCAAAATCTGAAATTTTGCCTTCCCTCCCAAAAAGTCAAATCTCTCTCGAAAAAAGGTATCTTTTAATGTATTCATCCATTTTTTCCACTTTTTCCCTCATTTAGGCTTTCTGCATGCTCTTTGATCCTCAAACTTGTGCCTTTCTCTCTCAAAAAAGGTATCTTTTAACATATACATCTGATTTTCCCACTTGTTTCCCTCATTTAGGCTTTCTGCATGCTCTTTAATCCTCAAACATGTACCTTTCTCTTCTCCCTGATCTTGCTCACCCATTCTTGAGAGCTTCTTGCTCTTGTTGGAGCCTGCAATATGCACATTTCTCTTCTTTTAACATTTCTTGAGGGCTTCTTGTTCTTACAGCTTACAACCTGCATCTTTTTCCTCTCTCTCATTTTCTTCACCCTGCTTTGCACTACTTTTTCATGTCGTGTATTTGTATAATGTTAGAGAGGAAGGTTTGTAGAGGACCTTACACTTCAAGCTGAATGATTAGATCACAATGCAACCCTCATGTAGAGGCCCTCATAGGGTGAAGAAGCAAACATGAGGCTTGGTATAATACCACTAGAAAGGACACATTTTGGAGTTCAAAATAGGTCGTGATGGGTGGCTAGCCAAGGTGCAACATGTGTACATGGCTAGGGACATGAACTTGGTGTTGTTTATGCCAGTATATGTACTACTGCAAGCTAGTAGTTGTACTACTCCAAGCCTTCAATAAGCTACCTTATGGATTCATTGTATTACTTTTATTTTCTAGAGGTCAATAAATAGATGATTAGCTTGATGTTTGGTCCATCTATTATTTCTGTCATTTAAAATAAGATGATAAGATGTGACTTGGAAAAATTCATGTTTTACATACATTTGTTTTTGTTACATTTGTTTTAATATACCCATTTATATATTAGCATTTTTAATGTTTTTCAAAACAGTGTAAAGAAACATTTAAATAATGTCACAACAAATACATTTAAGTGAATGTTTGATGTTACCAAGTATCTTTATGAATAGCTTGTTACCCTTGGTGATATTAATGCAAGATCCATGACCCATATAATAGTGCAAGATATCATAGAGCTCTAAGAAACTTCAAAGAATGAAAGCTAAAATGGTGTGTGTGTGTGGGATTTCATGAGGGCCAATATGGGCTAAAAATGGGCCACATTTTAAGCAAAGTCATTAGTACTAATCTAACCAATTGCTGAGGTGGGCAAATAGGAAAATACCATTTGCACACGCTAATGTGACATTGGTGGTCCCCTCTATTCACCCCTCTCTAGAGGTTGGGGCCACTGCTAAAGTTATCCTAAGTTACTATGCTCTTTTTAGAGTAGGGGCTACCTCAAAAAGTGGTCCGACGATCCTCCCCACTTGCAAATTTCATTGCTAGTGGGGCACCCAAAATCTGAAATTTTGCCTTCCCTCCCAAAAAGTCAAATCTCTCTCGAAAAAAGGTATCTTTTAATGTATTCATCCATTTTTTCCACTTTTTCCCTCATTTAGGCTTTCTGCATGCTCTTTGATCCTCAAACTTGTGCCTTTCTCTCTCAAAAAAGGTATCTTTTAACATATACATCTGATTTTCCCACTTGTTTCCCTCATTTAGGCTTTCTGCATGCTCTTTAATCCTCAAACATGTACCTTTCTCTTCTCCCTGATCTTGCTCACCCATTCTTGAGAGCTTCTTGCTCTTGGAGCCTGCAATATGCACATTTCTCTTCTTTTAACATTTCTTGAGGGCTTCTTGTTCTTAGAGCTTACAACCTGCATCTTTTTCCTCTCTCTCATTTTCTTCACCCTGCTTTGCACTACTTTTTCATGTCCTGTATTTTGTATAATGTTAGAGAGGAAGGTTTGTAGAGGACCTTACACTTCAAGCTGAATGATTAGATCACAATGCAACCCTCATGTAGAGGCCCTCATAGGGTGAAGAAGCAAACATGAGGCTTGGTATAATACCACTAGAAAGGACACATTTTGGAGTTCAAAATAGGTCGTGATGGGTGGCTAGCCAAGGTGCAACATGTGTACATGGCTAGGGACATGAACTTGGTGTTGTTTATGCCAGTATATGTACTACTGCAAGCTAGTAGTTGTACTACTCCAAGCCTTCAATAAGCTACCTTATGGATTCATTGTATTACTTTTATTTTCTAGAGGTCAATAAATAGATGATTAGCTTGATGTTTGGTCCATCTATTATTTCTGTCATTTAAAATAAGATGATAAGATGTGACTTGGGAAAATTCATGTTTTACATACATTTGTTTTTGTTACATTTGTTTTAATATACCCATTTATATATTAGCATTTTTAATGTTTTTCAAAACAGTGTAAAGAAACATTTAAATAATGTCACAACAAATACATTTAAGTGAATGTTTGATGTTACCAAGTATCTTTATGAATAGCTTGTTACCCTTGGTGATATTAATGCAAGATCCATGACCCATATAATAGTGCAAGATATCATAGAGCTCTAAGAAACTTCAAAGAATGAAAGCTAAAATGGTGTGTGTGTGTGTGGGATTTCCTGAGGGCCAATATGGGCTAAAAATGGGCCACATTTTAAGCAAAGTCATTAGTACTAATCTAACCAATTGCTGAGGTGGGCAAATAGGAAAATACCATTTGCACGGTAATGTGACATTGGTGGTCCCCTCTATTCACCCCTCTCATATTTTCTTGTTGGTGGCTAGAGGTTGGGGCCACTGCTAAAGTTATCCTAAGTTACTATGCTCTTTTTAGAGTAGGGGCTACCTCAAAAAGTGGTCCGACGATCCTCCCCACTTGCAAATTTCATTGCTAGTGGGGCACCCAAAATCTGAAATTTTGCCTTCCCTCCCAAAAAGTCAAATCTCTCTCGAAAAAAGGTATCTTTTAATGTATTCATCCATTTTTTCCACTTTTTCCCTCATTTAGGCTTTTTGCATGCTCTTTGATCCTCAAATTTGTGCCTTTTCTCTCTCAAAAAAGGTATCTTTTAACATATACATCTGATTTTCCCACTTGTTTCCCTCATTTAGGCTTTCTGCATGCTCTTTAATCCTCAAACATGTACCTTTCTCTTCTCCCTGATCTTGCTCACCCATTCTTGAGAGCTTCTTGCTCTTGTTGGAGCCTGCAATATGCACATTTCTCTTCTTTTAACATTTCTTGAGGGCTTCTTGTTCTTAGAGCTTACAACCTGCATCTTTTTCCTCTCTCTCATTTTCTTCACCCTGCTTTGCACTACTTTTTCATGTCCTGTATTTTGTATAATGTTAGAGAGGAAGGTTCCTTACACTTCAAGCTGAATGATTAGATCACAATGCAACCCTCATGTAGAGGCCCTCATAGGGTGAAGAAGCAAACATGAGGCTTGGTATAATACCACTAGAAAGGACACATTTTGGAGTTCAAAATAGGTCGTGATGGGTGGCTAGCCAAGGTGCAACATGTGTACATGGCTAGGGACATGAACTTGGTGTTGTTTATGCCAGTATATGTACTACTGCAAGCTAGTAGTTGTACTACTCCAAGCCTTCAATAAGCTACCTTATGGATTCATTGTATTACTTTTATTTTCTAGAGGTCAATAAATAGATGATTAGCTTGATGTTTGGTCCATCTATTATTTCTGTCATTTAAAATAAGATGATAAGATGTGACTTGGGAAAATTCATGTTTTACATACATTTGTTTTTGTTACATTTGTTTTAATATACCCATTTATATATTAGCATTTTTAATGTTTTTCAAAACAGTGTAAAGAAACATTTAAATAATGTCACAACAAATACATTTAAGTGAATGTTTGATGTTACCAAGTATCTTTATGAATAGCTTGTTACCCTTGGTGATATTAATGCAAGATCCATGACCCATATAATAGTGCAAGATATCATAGAGCTCTAAGAAACTTCAAAGAATGAAAGCTAAAATGGTGTGTGTGTGTGGGATTTCATGAGGGCCAATATGGGCTAAAAATGGGCCACATTTTAAGCAAAGTCATTAGTACTAATCTAACCAATTGCTGAGGTGGGCAAATAGGAAAATACCATTTGCACACGCTAATGTGACATTGGTGGTCCCCTCTATTCACCCCTCTCATATTTTCTTGTTGGTGGCTAGAGGTTGGGGCCACTGCTAAAGTTATCCTAAGTTACTATGCTCTTTTTAGAGTAGGGGCTACCTCAAAAAGTGGTCCGACGATCCTCCCCACTTGCAAATTTCATTGCTAGTGGGGCACCCAAAATCTGAAATTTTGCCTTCCCTCCCAAAAAGTCAAATCTCTCTCGAAAAAAGGTATCTTTTAATGTATTCATCCATTTTTTTCACTTTTTCCCTCATTTAGGCTTTCTGCATGCTCTTTGATCCTCAAACTTGTGCCTTTCTCTCTCAAAAAAGGTATCTTTTAACATATACATCTGATTTTCCCACTTGTTTCCCTCATTTAGGCTTTCTGCATGCTCTTTAATCCTCAAACATGTACCTTTCTCTTCTCCCTGATCTTGCTCACCCATTCTTGAGAGCTTCTTGCTCTTGTTGGAGCCTGCAATATGCACATTTCTCTTCTTTTAACATTTCTTGAGGGCTTCTTGTTCTTAGAGCTTACAACCTGCATCTTTTTCCTCTCTCTCATTTTCTTCACCCTGCTTTGCACTACTTTTTCATGTCCTGTATTTTGTATAATGTTAGAGAGGAAGGTTCCTTACACTTCAAGCTGAATGATTAGATCACAATGCAACCCTCATGTAGAGGCCCTCATAGGGTGAAGAAGCAAACATGAGGCTTGGTATAATACCACTAGAAAGGACACATTTTGGAGTTCAAAATAGGTCGTGATGGGTGGCTAGCCAAGGTGCAACATGTGTACATGGCTAGGGACATGAACTTGGTGTTGTTTATGCCAGTATATGTACTACTGCAAGCTAGTAGTTGTACTACTCCAAGCCTTCAATAAGCTACCTTATGGATTCATTGTATTACTTTTATTTTCTAGAGGTCAATAAATAGATGATTAGCTTGATGTTTGGTCCATCTATTATTTCTGTCATTTAAAATAAGATGATAAGATGTGACTTGGGAAAATTCATGTTTTACATACATTTGTTTTTGTTACATTTGTTTTAATATACCCATTTATATATTAGCATTTTTAATGTTTTTCAAAACAGTGTAAAGAAACATTTAAATAATGTCACAACAAATACATTTAAGTGAATGTTTGATGTTACCAAGTATCTTTATGAATAGCTTGTTACCCTTGGTGATATTAATGCAAGATCCATGACCCATATAATAGTGCAAGATATCATAGAGCTCTAAGAAACTTCAAAGAATGAAAGCTAAAATGGTGTGTGTGTGTGGGATTTCATGAGGGCCAATATGGGCTAAAAATGGGCCACATTTTAAGCAAAGTCATTAGTACTAATCTAACCAATTGCTGAGGTGGGCAAATAGGAAAATACCATTTGCACACGCTAATGTGACATTGGTGGTCCCCTCTATTCACCCCTCTCTAGAGGTTGGGGCCACTGCTAAAGTTATCCTAAGTTACTATGCTCTTTTTAGAGTAGGGGCTACCTCAAAAAGTGGTCCGACGATCCTCCCCACTTGCAAATTTCATTGCTAGTGGGGCACCCAAAATCTGAAATTTTGCCTTCCCTCCCAAAAAGTCAAATCTCTCTCGAAAAAAGGTATCTTTTAATGTATTCATCCATTTTTTCCACTTTTTCCCTCATTTAGGCTTTCTGCATGCTCTTTGATCCTCAAACTTGTGCCTTTCTCTCTCAAAAAAGGTATCTTTTAACATATACATCTGATTTTCCCACTTGTTTCCCTCATTTAGGCTTTCTGCATGCTCTTTAATCCTCAAACATGTACCTTTCTCTTCTCCCTGATCTTGCTCACCCATTCTTGAGAGCTTCTTGCTCTTGTTGGAGCCTGCAATATGCACATTTCTCTTCTTTTAACATTTCTTGAGGGCTTCTTGTTCTTACAGCTTACAACCTGCATCTTTTTCCTCTCTCTCATTTTCTTCACCCTGCTTTGCACTACTTTTTCATGTCGTGTATTTGTATAATGTTAGAGAGGAAGGTTTGTAGAGGACCTTACACTTCAAGCTGAATGATTAGATCACAATGCAACCCTCATGTAGAGGCCCTCATAGGGTGAAGAAGCAAACATGAGGCTTGGTATAATACCACTAGAAAGGACACATTTTGGAGTTCAAAATAGGTCGTGATGGGTGGCTAGCCAAGGTGCAACATGTGTACATGGCTAGGGACATGAACTTGGTGTTGTTTATGCCAGTATATGTACTACTGCAAGCTAGTAGTTGTACTACTCCAAGCCTTCAATAAGCTACCTTATGGATTCATTGTATTACTTTTATTTTCTAGAGGTCAATAAATAGATGATTAGCTTGATGTTTGGTCCATCTATTATTTCTGTCATTTAAAATAAGATGATAAGATGTGACTTGGAAAAATTCATGTTTTACATACATTTGTTTTTGTTACATTTGTTTTAATATACCCATTTATATATTAGCATTTTTAATGTTTTTCAAAACAGTGTAAAGAAACATTTAAATAATGTCACAACAAATACATTTAAGTGAATGTTTGATGTTACCAAGTATCTTTATGAATAGCTTGTTACCCTTGGTGATATTAATGCAAGATCCATGACCCATATAATAGTGCAAGATATCATAGAGCTCTAAGAAACTTCAAAGAATGAAAGCTAAAATGGTGTGTGTGTGTGGGATTTCATGAGGGCCAATATGGGCTAAAAATGGGCCACATTTTAAGCAAAGTCATTAGTACTAATCTAACCAATTGCTGAGGTGGGCAAATAGGAAAATACCATTTGCACACGCTAATGTGACATTGGTGGTCCCCTCTATTCACCCCTCTCTAGAGGTTGGGGCCACTGCTAAAGTTATCCTAAGTTACTATGCTCTTTTTAGAGTAGGGGCTACCTCAAAAAGTGGTCCGACGATCCTCCCCACTTGCAAATTTCATTGCTAGTGGGGCACCCAAAATCTGAAATTTTGCCTTCCCTCCCAAAAAGTCAAATCTCTCTCGAAAAAAGGTATCTTTTAATGTATTCATCCATTTTTTCCACTTTTTCCCTCATTTAGGCTTTCTGCATGCTCTTTGATCCTCAAACTTGTGCCTTTCTCTCTCAAAAAAGGTATCTTTTAACATATACATCTGATTTTCCCACTTGTTTCCCTCATTTAGGCTTTCTGCATGCTCTTTAATCCTCAAACATGTACCTTTCTCTTCTCCCTGATCTTGCTCACCCATTCTTGAGAGCTTCTTGCTCTTGGAGCCTGCAATATGCACATTTCTCTTCTTTTAACATTTCTTGAGGGCTTCTTGTTCTTAGAGCTTACAACCTGCATCTTTTTCCTCTCTCTCATTTTCTTCACCCTGCTTTGCACTACTTTTTCATGTCCTGTATTTTGTATAATGTTAGAGAGGAAGGTTTGTAGAGGACCTTACACTTCAAGCTGAATGATTAGATCACAATGCAACCCTCATGTAGAGGCCCTCATAGGGTGAAGAAGCAAACATGAGGCTTGGTATAATACCACTAGAAAGGACACATTTTGGAGTTCAAAATAGGTCGTGATGGGTGGCTAGCCAAGGTGCAACATGTGTACATGGCTAGGGACATGAACTTGGTGTTGTTTATGCCAGTATATGTACTACTGCAAGCTAGTAGTTGTACTACTCCAAGCCTTCAATAAGCTACCTTATGGATTCATTGTATTACTTTTATTTTCTAGAGGTCAATAAATAGATGATTAGCTTGATGTTTGGTCCATCTATTATTTCTGTCATTTAAAATAAGATGATAAGATGTGACTTGGGAAAATTCATGTTTTACATACATTTGTTTTTGTTACATTTGTTTTAATATACCCATTTATATATTAGCATTTTTAATGTTTTTCAAAACAGTGTAAAGAAACATTTAAATAATGTCACAACAAATACATTTAAGTGAATGTTTGATGTTACCAAGTATCTTTATGAATAGCTTGTTACCCTTGGTGATATTAATGCAAGATCCATGACCCATATAATAGTGCAAGATATCATAGAGCTCTAAGAAACTTCAAAGAATGAAAGCTAAAATGGTGTGTGTGTGTGTGGGATTTCATGAGGGCCAATATGGGCTAAAAATGGGCCACATTTTAAGCAAAGTCATTAGTACTAATCTAACCAATTGCTGAGGTGGGCAAATAGGAAAATACCATTTGCACACGCTAATGTGACATTGGTGGTCCCCTCTATTCACCCCTCTCTAGAGGTTGGGGCCACTGCTAAAGTTATCCTAAGTTACTATGCTCTTTTTAGAGTAGGGGCTACCTCAAAAAGTGGTCCGACGATCCTCCCCACTTGCAAATTTCATTGCTAGTGGGGCACCCAAAATCTGAAATTTTGCCTTCCCTCCCAAAAAGTCAAATCTCTCTCGAAAAAAGGTATCTTTTAATGTATTCATCCATTTTTTCCACTTTTTCCCTCATTTAGGCTTTCTGCATGCTCTTTGATCCTCAAACTTGTGCCTTTCTCTCTCAAAAAAGGTATCTTTTAACATATACATCTGATTTTCCCACTTGTTTCCCTCATTTAGGCTTTCTGCATGCTCTTTAATCCTCAAACATGTACCTTTCTCTTCTCCCTGATCTTGCTCACCCATTCTTGAGAGCTTCTTGCTCTTGTTGGAGCCTGCAATATGCACATTTCTCTTCTTTTAACATTTCTTGAGGGCTTCTTGTTCTTAGAGCTTACAACCTGCATCTTTTTCCTCTCTCTCATTTTCTTCACCCTGCTTTGCACTACTTTTTCATGTCCTGTATTTTGTATAATGTTAGAGAGGAAGGTTCCTTACACTTCAAGCTGAATGATTAGATCACAATGCAACCCTCATGTAGAGGCCCTCATAGGGTGAAGAAGCAAACATGAGGCTTGGTATAATACCACTAGAAAGGACACATTTTGGAGTTCAAAATAGGTCGTGATGGGTGGCTAGCCAAGGTGCAACATGTGTACATGGCTAGGGACATGAACTTGGTGTTGTTTATGCCAGTATATGTACTACTGCAAGCTAGTAGTTGTACTACTCCAAGCCTTCAATAAGCTACCTTATGGATTCATTGTATTACTTTTATTTTCTAGAGGTCAATAAATAGATGATTAGCTTGATGTTTGGTCCATCTATTATTTCTGTCATTTAAAATAAGATGATAAGATGTGACTTGGGAAAATTCATGTTTTACATACATTTGTTTTTGTTACATTTGTTTTAATATACCCATTTATATATTAGCATTTTTAATGTTTTTCAAAACAGTGTAAAGAAACATTTAAATAATGTCACAACAAATACATTTAAGTGAATGTTTGATGTTACCAAGTATCTTTATGAATAGCTTGTTACCCTTGGTGATATTAATGCAAGATCCATGACCCATATAATAGTGCAAGATATCATAGAGCTCTAAGAAACTTCAAAGAATGAAAGCTAAAATGGTGTGTGTGTGTGGGATTTCATGAGGGCCAATATGGGCTAAAAATGGGCCACATTTTAAGCAAAGTCATTAGTACTAATCTAACCAATTGCTGAGGTGGGCAAATAGGAAAATACCATTTGCACACGCTAATGTGACATTGGTGGTCCCCTCTATTCACCCCTCTCTAGAGGTTGGGGCCACTGCTAAAGTTATCCTAAGTTACTATGCTCTTTTTAGAGTAGGGGCTACCTCAAAAAGTGGTCCGACGATCCTCCCCACTTGCAAATTTCATTGCTAGTGGGGCACCCAAAATCTGAAATTTTGCCTTCCCTCCCAAAAAGTCAAATCTCTCTCGAAAAAAGGTATCTTTTAATGTATTCATCCATTTTTTCCACTTTTTCCCTCATTTAGGCTTTCTGCATGCTCTTTGATCCTCAAACTTGTGCTTTTCTCTCTCAAAAAAGGTATCTTTTAACATATACATCTGATTTTCCCACTTGTTTCCCTCATTTAGGCTTTCTGCATGCTCTTTAATCCTCAAACATGTACCTTTCTCTTCTCCCTGATCTTGCTCACCCATTCTTGAGAGCTTCTTGCTCTTGTTGGAGCCTGCAATATGCACATTTCTCTTCTTTTAACATTTCTTGAGGGCTTCTTGTTCTTAGAGCTTACAACCTGCATCTTTTTCCTCTCTCTCATTTTCTTCACCCTGCTTTGCACTACTTTTTCATGTCCTGTATTTTGTATAATGTTAGAGAGGAAGGTTCCTTACACTTCAAGCTGAATGATTAGATCACAATGCAACCCTCATGTAGAGGCCCTCATAGGGTGAAGAAGCAAACATGAGGCTTGGTATAATACCACTAGAAAGGACACATTTTGGAGTTCAAAATAGGTCGTGATGGGTGGCTAGCCAAGGTGCAACATGTGTACATGGCTAGGGACATGAACTTGGTGTTGTTTATGCCAGTATATGTACTACTGCAAGCTAGTAGTTGTACTACTCCAAGCCTTCAATAAGCTACCTTATGGATTCATTGTATTACTTTTATTTTCTAGAGGTCAATAAATAGATGATTAGCTTGATGTTTGGTCCATCTATTATTTCTGTCATTTAAAATAAGATGATAAGATGTGACTTGGGAAAATTCATGTTTTACATACATTTGTTTTTGTTACATTTGTTTTAATATACCCATTTATATATTAGCATTTTTAATGTTTTTCAAAACAGTGTAAAGAAACATTTAAATAATGTCACAACAAATACATTTAAGTGAATGTTTGATGTTACCAAGTATCTTTATGAATAGCTTGTTACCCTTGGTGATATTAATGCAAGATCCATGACCCATATAATAGTGCAAGATATCATAGAGCTCTAAGAAACTTCAAAGAATGAAAGCTAAAATGGTGTGTGTGTGTGGGATTTCATGAGGGCCAATATGGGCTAAAAATGGGCCACATTTTAAGCAAAGTCATTAGTACTAATCTAACCAATTGCTGAGGTGGGCAAATAGGAAAATACCATTTGCACACGCTAATGTGACATTGGTGGTCCCCTCTATTCACCCCTCTCTAGAGGTTGGGGCCACTGCTAAAGTTATCCTAAGTTACTATGCTCTTTTTAGAGTAGGGGCTACCTCAAAAAGTGGTCCGACGATCCTCCCCACTTGCAAATTTCATTGCTAGTGGGGCACCCAAAATCTGAAATTTTGCCTTCCCTCCCAAAAAGTCAAATCTCTCTCGAAAAAAGGTATCTTTTAATGTATTCATCCATTTTTTCCACTTTTTCCCTCATTTAGGCTTTCTGCATGCTCTTTGATCCTCAAACTTGTGCCTTTCTCTCTCAAAAAAGGTATCTTTTAACATATACATCTGATTTTCCCACTTGTTTCCCTCATTTAGGCTTTCTGCATGCTCTTTAATCCTCAAACATGTACCTTTCTCTTCTCCCTGATCTTGCTCACCCATTCTTGAGAGCTTCTTGCTCTTGTTGGAGCCTGCAATATGCACATTTCTCTTCTTTTAACATTTCTTGAGGGCTTCTTGTTCTTAGAGCTTACAACCTGCATCTTTTTCCTCTCTCTCATTTTCTTCACCCTGCTTTGCACTACTTTTTCATGTCTTGTATTTTGTATAATGTTAGAGAGGAAGGTTTGTAGAGGACCTTACACTTCAAGCTGAATGATTAGATCACAATGCAACCCTCATGTAGAGGCCCTCATAAGGTGAAGAAGCAAACATGAGGCTTGGTATAATACCACTAGAAAGGACACATTTTGGAGTTCAAAATAGGTCGTGATGGGTGGCTAGCCAAGCTGCAACATGTGTACATGGCTAGGGACATGAACTTGGTGTTGTTTATGCCAGTATATGTACTACTGCAAGCTAGTAGTTGTACTACTCCAAGCCTTCAATAAGCTACCTTATGGATTCATTGTATTACTTTTATTTTCTAGAGGTCAATAAATAGATGATTAGCTTGATGTTTGGTCCATCTATTATTTCTGTCATTTAAAATAAGATGATAAGATGTGACTTGGGAAAATTCATGTTTTACATACATTTGTTTTTGTTACATTTGTTTTAATATACCCATTTATATATTAGCATTTTTAATGTTTTTCAAAACAGTGTAAAGAAACATTTAAATAATGTCACAACAAATACATTTAAGTGAATGTTTGATGTTACCAAGTATCTTTATGAATAGCTTGTTACCCTTGGTGATATTAATGCAAGATCCATGACCCATATAATAGTGCAAGATATCATAGAGCTCTAAGAAACTTCAAAGAATGAAAGCTAAAATGGTGTGTGTGTGTGGGATTTCATGAGGGCCAATATGGGCTAAAAATGGGCCACATTTTAAGCAAAGTCATTAGTACTAATCTAACCAATTGCTGAGGTGGGCAAATAGGAAAATACCATTTGCACACGCTAATGTGACATTGGTGGTCCCCTCTATTCACCCCTCTCTAGAGGTTGGGGCCACTGCTAAAGTTATCCTAAGTTACTATGCTCTTTTTAGAGTAGGGGCTACCTCAAAAAGTGGTCCGACGATCCTCCCCACTTGCAAATTTCATTGCTAGTGGGGCACCCAAAATCTGAAATTTTGCCTTCCCTCCCAAAAAGTCAAATCTCTCTCGAAAAAAGGTATCTTTTAATGTATTCATCCATTTTTTCCACTTTTTCCCTCATTTAGGCTTTCTGCATGCTCTTTGATCCTCAAACTTGTGCCTTTCTCTCTCAAAAAAGGTATCTTTTAACATATACATCTGATTTTCCCACTTGTTTCCCTCATTTAGGCTTTCTGCATGCTCTTTAATCCTCAAACATGTACCTTTCTCTTCTCCCTGATCTTGCTCACCCATTCTTGAGAGCTTCTTGCTCTTGGAGCCTGCAATATGCACATTTCTCTTCTTTTAACATTTCTTGAGGGCTTCTTGTTCTTAGAGCCTACAACCTGCATCTTTTTCCTCTCTCTCATTTTCTTCACCCTGCTTTGCACTACTTTTTCATGTCGTGTATTTTGTATAATGTTAGAGAGGAAGGTTTGTAGAGGACCTTACACTTCAAGCTGAATGATTAGATCACAATGCAACCCTCATGTAGAGGCCCTCATAGGGTGAAGAAGCAAACATGAGGCTTGGTATAATACCACTAGAAAGGACACATTTTGGAGTTCAAAATAGGTCGTGATGGGTGGCTAGCCAAGGTGCAACATGTGTACATGGCTAGGGACATGAACTTGGTGTTGTTTATGCCAGTATATGTACTACTGCAAGCTAGTAGTTGTACTACTCCAAGCCTTCAATAAGCTACCTTATGGATTCATTGTATTACTTTTATTTTCTAGAGGTCAATAAATAGATGATTAGCTTGATGTTTGGTCCATCTATTATTTCTGTCATTTAAAATAAGATGATAAGATGTGACTTGGGAAAATTCATGTTTTACATACATTTGTTTTTGTTACATTTGTTTTAATATACCCATTTATATATTAGCATTTTTAATGTTTTTCAAAACAGTGTAAAGAAACATTTAAATAATGTCACAACAAATACATTTAAGTGAATGTTTGATGTTACCAAGTATCTTTATGAATAGCTTGTTACCCTTGGTGATATTAATGCAAGATCCATGACCCATATAATAGTGCAAGATATCATAGAGCTCTAAGAAACTTCAAAGAATGAAAGCTAAAATGGTGTGTGTGTGTGGGATTTCATGAGGGCCAATATGGGCTAAAAATGGGCCACATTTTAAGCAAAGTCATTAGTACTAATCTAACCAATTGCTGAGGTGGGCAAATAGGAAAATACCATTTGCACACGCTAATGTGACATTGGTGGTCCCCTCTATTCACCCCTCTCTAGAGGTTGGGGCCACTGCTAAAGTTATCCTAAGTTACTATGCTCTTTTTAGAGTAGGGGCTACCTCAAAAAGTGGTCCGACGATCCTCCCCACTTGCAAATTTCATTGCTAGTGGGGCACCCAAAATCTGAAATTTTGCCTTCCCTCCCAAAAAGTCAAATCTCTCTCGAAAAAAGGTATCTTTTAATGTATTCATCCATTTTTTCCACTTTTTCCCTCATTTAGGCTTTCTGCATGCTCTTTGATCCTCAAACTTGTGCCTTTCTCTCTCAAAAAAGGTATCTTTTAACATATACATCTGATTTTCCCACTTGTTTCCCTCATTTAGGCTTTCTGCATGCTCTTTAATCCTCAAACATGTACCTTTCTCTTCTCCCTGATCTTGCTCACCCATTCTTGAGAGCTTCTTGCTCTTGGAGCCTGCAATATGCACATTTCTCTTCTTTTAACATTTCTTGAGGGCTTCTTGTTCTTAGAGCTTACAACCTGCATCTTTTTCCTCTCTCTCATTTTCTTCACCCTGCTTTGCACTACTTTTTCATGTCCTGTATTTTGTATAATGTTAGAGAGGAAGGTTTGTAGAGGACCTTACACTTCAAGCTGAATGATTAGATCACAATGCAACCCTCATGTAGAGGCCCTCATAGGGTGAAGAAGCAAACATGAGGCTTGGTATAATACCACTAGAAAGGACACATTTTGGAGTTCAAAATAGGTCGTGATGGGTGGCTAGCCAAGCTGCAACATGTGTACATGGCTAGGGACATGAACTTGGTGTTGTTTATGCCAGTATATGTACTACTGCAAGCTAGTAGTTGTACTACTCCAAGCCTTCAATAAGCTACCTTATGGATTCATTGTATTACTTTTATTTTCTAGAGGTCAATAAATAGATGATTAGCTTGATGTTTGGTCCATCTATTATTTCTGTCATTTAAAATAAGATGATAAGATGTGACTTGGGAAAATTCATGTTTTACATACATTTGTTTTTGTTACATTTGTTTTAATATACCCATTTATATATTAGCATTTTTAATGTTTTTCAAAACAGTGTAAAGAAACATTTAAATAATGTCACAACAAATACATTTAAGTGAATGTTTGATGTTACCAAGTATCTTTATGAATAGCTTGTTACCCTTGGTGATATTAATGCAAGATCCATGACCCATATAATAGTGCAAGATATCATAGAGCTCTAAGAAACTTCAAAGAATGAAAGCTAAAATGGTGTGTGTGTGTGTGGGATTTCATGAGGGCCAATATGGGCTAAAAATGGGCCACATTTTAAGCAAAGTCATTAGTACTAATCTAACCAATTGCTGAGGTGGGCAAATAGGAAAATACCATTTGCACACGCTAATGTGACATTGGTGGTCCCCTCTATTCACCCCTCTCTAGAGGTTGGGGCCACTGCTAAAGTTATCCTAAGTTACTATGCTCTTTTTAGAGTAGGGGCTACCTCAAAAAGTGGTCCGACGATCCTCCCCACTTGCAAATTTCATTGCTAGTGGGGCACCCAAAATCTGAAATTTTGCCTTCCCTCCCAAAAAGTCAAATCTCTCTCGAAAAAAGGTATCTTTTAATGTATTCATCCATTTTTTCCACTTTTTCCCTCATTTAGGCTTTCTGCATGCTCTTTGATCCTCAAACTTGTGCCTTTCTCTCTCAAAAAAGGTATCTTTTAACATATACATCTGATTTTCCCACTTGTTTCCCTCATTTAGGCTTTCTGCATGCTCTTTAATCCTCAAACATGTACCTTTCTCTTCTCCCTGATCTTGCTCACCCATTCTTGAGAGCTTCTTGCTCTTGTTGGAGCCTGCAATATGCACATTTCTCTTCTTTTAACATTTCTTGAGGGCTTCTTGTTCTTAGAGCTTACAACCTGCATCTTTTTCCTCTCTCTCATTTTCTTCACCCTGCTTTGCACTACTTTTTCATGTCCTGTATTTTGTATAATGTTAGAGAGGAAGGTTCCTTACACTTCAAGCTGAATGATTAGATCACAATGCAACCCTCATGTAGAGGCCCTCATAGGGTGAAGAAGCAAACATGAGGCTTGGTATAATACCACTAGAAAGGACACATTTTGGAGTTCAAAATAGGTCGTGATGGGTGGCTAGCCAAGGTGCAACATGTGTACATGGCTAGGGACATGAACTTGGTGTTGTTTATGCCAGTATATGTACTACTGCAAGCTAGTAGTTGTACTACTCCAAGCCTTCAATAAGCTACCTTATGGATTCATTGTATTACTTTTATTTTCTAGAGGTCAATAAATAGATGATTAGCTTGATGTTTGGTCCATCTATTATTTCTGTCATTTAAAATAAGATGATAAGATGTGACTTGGGAAAATTCATGTTTTACATACATTTGTTTTTGTTACATTTGTTTTAATATACCCATTTATATATTAGCATTTTTAATGTTTTTCAAAACAGTGTAAAGAAACATTTAAATAATGTCACAACAAATACATTTAAGTGAATGTTTGATGTTACCAAGTATCTTTATGAATAGCTTGTTACCCTTGGTGATATTAATGCAAGATCCATGACCCATATAATAGTGCAAGATATCATAGAGCTCTAAGAAACTTCAAAGAATGAAAGCTAAAATGGTGTGTGTGTGTGGGATTTCATGAGGGCCAATATGGGCTAAAAATGGGCCACATTTTAAGCAAAGTCATTAGTACTAATCTAACCAATTGCTGAGGTGGGCAAATAGGAAAATACCATTTGCACACGCTAATGTGACATTGGTGGTCCCCTCTATTCACCCCTCTCTAGAGGTTGGGGCCACTGCTAAAGTTATCCTAAGTTACTATGCTCTTTTTAGAGTAGGGGCTACCTCAAAAAGTGGTCCGACGATCCTCCCCACTTGCAAATTTCATTGCTAGTGGGGCACCCAAAATCTGAAATTTTGCCTTCCCTCCCAAAAAGTCAAATCTCTCTCGAAAAAAGGTATCTTTTAATGTATTCATCCATTTTTTCCACTTTTTCCCTCATTTAGGCTTTCTGCATGCTCTTTGATCCTCAAACTTGTGCCTTTCTCTCTCAAAAAAGGTATCTTTTAACATATACATCTGATTTTCCCACTTGTTTCCCTCATTTAGGCTTTCTGCATGCTCTTTAATCCTCAAACATGTACCTTTCTCTTCTCCCTGATCTTGCTCACCCATTCTTGAGAGCTTCTTGCTCTTGTTGGAGCCTGCAATATGCACATTTCTCTTCTTTTAACATTTCTTGAGGGCTTCTTGTTCTTAGAGCTTACAACCTGCATCTTTTTCCTCTCTCTCATTTTCTTCACCCTGCTTTGCACTACTTTTTCATGTCCTGTATTTTGTATAATGTTAGAGAGGAAGGTTTGTAGAGGACCTTACACTTCAAGCTGAATGATTAGATCACAATGCAACCCTCATGTAGAGGCCCTCATAGGGTGAAGAAGCAAACATGAGGCTTGGTATAATACCACTAGAAAGGACACATTTTGGAGTTCAAAATAGGTCGTGATGGGTGGCTAGCCAAGGTGCAACATGTGTACATGGCTAGGGACATGAACTTGGTGTTGTTTATGCCAGTATATGTACTACTGCAAGCTAGTAGTTGTACTACTCCAAGCCTTCAATAAGCTACCTTATGGATTCATTGTATTACTTTTATTTTCTAGAGGTCAATAAATAGATGATTAGCTTGATGTTTGGTCCATCTATTATTTCTGTCATTTAAAATAAGATGATAAGATGTGACTTGGGAAAATTCATGTTTTACATACATTTGTTTTTGTTACATTTGTTTTAATATACCCATTTATATATTAGCATTTTTAATGTTTTTCAAAACAGTGTAAAGAAACATTTAAATAATGTCACAACAAATACATTTAAGTGAATGTTTGATGTTACCAAGTATCTTTATGAATAGCTTGTTACCCTTGGTGATATTAATGCAAGATCCATGACCCATATAATAGTGCAAGATATCATAGAGCTCTAAGAAACTTCAAAGAATGAAAGCTAAAATGGTGTGTGTGTGTGGGATTTCATGAGGGCCAATATGGGCTAAAAATGGGCCACATTTTAAGCAAAGTCATTAGTACTAATCTAACCAATTGCTGAGGTGGGCAAATAGGAAAATACCATTTGCACACGCTAATGTGACATTGGTGGTCCCCTCTATTCACCCCTCTCTAGAGGTTGGGGCCACTGCTAAAGTTATCCTAAGTTACTATGCTCTTTTTAGAGTAGGGGCTACCTCAAAAAGTGGTCCGACGATCCTCCCCACTTGCAAATTTCATTGCTAGTGGGGCACCCAAAATCTGAAATTTTGCCTTCCCTCCCAAAAAGTCAAATCTCTCTCGAAAAAAGGTATCTTTTAATGTATTCATCCATTTTTTCCACTTTTTCCCTCATTTAGGCTTTCTGCATGCTCTTTGATCCTCAAACTTGTGCCTTTCTCTCTCAAAAAAGGTATCTTTTAACATATACATCTGATTTTCCCACTTGTTTCCCTCATTTAGGCTTTCTGCATGCTCTTTAATCCTCAAACATGTACCTTTCTCTTCTCCCTGATCTTGCTCACCCATTCTTGAGAGCTTCTTGCTCTTGTTGGAGCCTGCAATATGCACATTTCTCTTCTTTTAACATTTCTTGAGGGCTTCTTGTTCTTAGAGCTTACAACCTGCATCTTTTTCCTCTCTCTCATTTTCTTCACCCTGCTTTGCACTACTTTTTCATGTCCTGTATTTTGTATAATGTTAGAGAGGAAGGTTCCTTACACTTCAAGCTGAATGATTAGATCACAATGCAACCCTCATGTAGAGGCCCTCATAGGGTGAAGAAGCAAACATGAGGCTTGGTATAATACCACTAGAAAGGACACATTTTGGAGTTCAAAATAGGTCGTGATGGGTGGCTAGCCAAGGTGCAACATGTGTACATGGCTAGGGACATGAACTTGGTGTTGTTTATGCCAGTATATGTACTACTGCAAGCTAGTAGTTGTACTACTCCAAGCCTTCAATAAGCTACCTTATGGATTCATTGTATTACTTTTATTTTCTAGAGGTCAATAAATAGATGATTAGCTTGATGTTTGGTCCATCTATTATTTCTGTCATTTAAAATAAGATGATAAGATGTGACTTGGGAAAATTCATGTTTTACATACATTTATTTTTGTTACATTTGTTTTAATATACCCATTTATATATTAGCATTTTTAATGTTTTTCAAAACAGTGTAAAGAAACATTTAAATAATGTCACAACAAATACATTTAAGTGAATGTTTGATGTTACCAAGTATCTTTATGAATAGCTTGTTACCCTTGGTGATATTAATGCAAGATCCATGACCCATATAATAGTGCAAGATATCATAGAGCTCTAAGAAACTTCAAAGAATGAAAGCTAAAATGGTGTGTGTGTGTGGGATTTCATGAGGGCCAATATGGGCTAAAAATGGGCCACATTTTAAGCAAAGTCATTAGTACTAATCTAACCAATTGCTGAGGTGGGCAAATAGGAAAATACCATTTGCACACGCTAATGTGACATTGGTGGTCCCCTCTATTCACCCCTCTCATATTTTCTTGTTGGTGGCTAGAGGTTGGGGCCACTGCTAAAGTTATCCTAAGTTACTATGCTCTTTTTAGAGTAGGGGCTACCTCAAAAAGTGGTCCGACGATCCTCCCCACTTGCAAATTTCATTGCTAGTGGGGCACCCAAAATCTGAAATTTTGCCTTCCCTCCCAAAAAGTCAAATCTCTCTCGAAAAAAGGTATCTTTTAATGTATTCATCCATTTTTTCCACTTTTTCCCTCATTTAGGCTTTTTGCATGCTCTTTGATCCTCAAATTTGTGCCTTTTCTCTCTCAAAAAAGGTATCTTTTAACATATACATCTGATTTTCCCACTTGTTTCCCTCATTTAGGCTTTCTGCATGCTCTTTAATCCTCAAACATGTACCTTTCTCTTCTCCCTGATCTTGCTCACCCATTCTTGAGAGCTTCTTGCTCTTGTTGGAGCCTGCAATATGCACATTTCTCTTCTTTTAACATTTCTTGAGGGCTTCTTGTTCTTAGAGCTTACAACCTGCATCTTTTTCCTCTCTCTCATTTTCTTCACCCTGCTTTGCACTACTTTTTCATGTCCTGTATTTTGTATAATGTTAGAGAGGAAGGTTCCTTACACTTCAAGCTGAATGATTAGATCACAATGCAACCCTCATGTAGAGGCCCTCATAGGGTGAAGAAGCAAACATGAGGCTTGGTATAATACCACTAGAAAGGACACATTTTGGAGTTCAAAATAGGTCGTGATGGGTGGCTAGCCAAGGTGCAACATGTATACATGGCTAGGGACATGAACTTGGTGTTGTTTATGCCAGTATATGTACTACTGCAAGCTAGTAGTTGTACTACTCCAAGCCTTCAATAAGCTACCTTATGGATTCATTGTATTACTTTTATTTTCTAGAGGTCAATAAATAGATGATTAGCTTGATGTTTGGTCCATCTATTATTTCTGTCATTTAAAATAAGATGATAAGATGTGACTTGGGAAAATTCATGTTTTACATACATTTATTTTTGTTACATTTGTTTTAATATACCCATTTATATATTAGCATTTTTAATGTTTTTCAAAACAGTGTAAAGAAACATTTAAATAATGTCACAACAAATACATTTAAGTGAATGTTTGATGTTACCAAGTATCTTTATGAATAGCTTGTTACCCTTGGTGATATTAATGCAAGATCCATGACCCATATAATAGTGCAAGATATCATAGAGCTCTAAGAAACTTCAAAGAATGAAAGCTAAAATGGTGTGTGTGTGTGGGATTTCATGAGGGCCAATATGGGCTAAAAATGGGCCACATTTTAAGCAAAGTCATTAGTACTAATCTAACCAATTGCTGAGGTGGGCAAATAGGAAAATACCATTTGCACACGCTAATGTGACATTGGTGGTCCCCTCTATTCACCCCTCTCATATTTTCTTGTTGGTGGCTAGAGGTTGGGGCCACTGCTAAAGTTATCCTAAGTTACTATGCTCTTTTTAGAGTAGGGGCTACCTCAAAAAGTGGTCCGACGATCCTCCCCACTTGCAAATTTCATTGCTAGTGGGGCACCCAAAATCTGAAATTTTGCCTTCCCTCCCAAAAAGTCAAATCTCTCTCGAAAAAAGGTATCTTTTAATGTATTCATCCATTTTTTCCACTTTTTCCCTCATTTAGGCTTTCTGCATGCTCTTTGATCCTCAAACTTGTGCCTTTCTCTCTCAAAAAAGGTATCTTTTAACATATACATCTGATTTTCCCACTTGTTTCCCTCATTTAGGCTTTCTGCATGCTCTTTAATCCTCAAACATGTACCTTTCTCTTCTCCCTGATCTTGCTCACCCATTCTTGAGAGCTTCTTGCTCTTGTTGGAGCCTGCAATATGCACATTTCTCTTCTTTTAACATTTCTTGAGGGCTTCTTGTTCTTAGAGCTTACAACCTGCATCTTTTTCCTCTCTCTCATTTTCTTCACCCTGCTTTGCACTACTTTTTCATGTCCTGTATTTTGTATAATGTTAGAGAGGAAGGTTTGTAGAGGACCTTACACTTCAAGCTGAATGATTAGATCACAATGCAACCCTCATGTAGAGGCCCTCATAGGGTGAAGAAGCAAACATGAGGCTTGGTATAATACCACTAGAAAGGACACATTTTGGAGTTCAAAATAGGTCGTGATGGGTGGCTAGCCAAGGTGCAACATGTGTACATGGCTAGGGACATGAACTTGGTGTTGTTTATGCCAGTATATGTACTACTGCAAGCTAGTAGTTGTACTACTCCAAGCCTTCAATAAGCTACCTTATGGATTCATTGTATTACTTTTATTTTCTAGAGGTCAATAAATAGATGATTAGCTTGATGTTTGGTCCATCTATTATTTCTGTCATTTAAAATAAGATGATAAGATGTGACTTGGGAAAATTCATGTTTTACATACATTTGTTTTTGTTACATTTGTTTTAATATACCCATTTATATATTAGCATTTTTAATGTTTTTCAAAACAGTGTAAAGAAACATTTAAATAATGTCACAACAAATACATTTAAGTGAATGTTTGATGTTACCAAGTATCTTTATGAATAGCTTGTTACCCTTGGTGATATTAATGCAAGATCCATGACCCATATAATAGTGCAAGATATCATAGAGCTCTAAGAAACTTCAAAGAATGAAAGCTAAAATGGTGTGTGTGTGTGGGATTTCATGAGGGCCAATATGGGCTAAAAATGGGCCACATTTTAAGCAAAGTCATTAGTACTAATCTAACCAATTGCTGAGGTGGGCAAATAGGAAAATACCATTTGCACACGCTAATGTGACATTGGTGGTCCCCTCTATTCACCCCTCTCTAGAGGTTGGGGCCACTGCTAAAGTTATCCTAAGTTACTATGCTCTTTTTAGAGTAGGGGCTACCTCAAAAAGTGGTCCGACGATCCTCCCCACTTGCAAATTTCATTGCTAGTGGGGCACCCAAAATCTGAAATTTTGCCTTCCCTCCCAAAAAGTCAAATCTCTCTCGAAAAAAGGTATCTTTTAATGTATTCATCCATTTTTTCCACTTTTTCCCTCATTTAGGCTTTCTGCATGCTCTTTGATCCTCAAACTTGTGCCTTTCTCTCTCAAAAAAGGTATCTTTTAACATATACATCTGATTTTCCCACTTGTTTCCCTCATTTAGGCTTTCTGCATGCTCTTTAATCCTCAAACATGTACCTTTCTCTTCTCCCTGATCTTGCTCACCCATTCTTGAGAGCTTCTTGCTCTTGTTGGAGCCTGCAATATGCACATTTCTCTTCTTTTAACATTTCTTGAGGGCTTCTTGTTCTTAGAGCTTACAACCTGCATCTTTTTCCTCTCTCTCATTTTCTTCACCCTGCTTTGCACTACTTTTTCATGTCCTGTATTTTGTATAATGTTAGAGAGGAAGGTTCCTTACACTTCAAGCTGAATGATTAGATCACAATGCAACCCTCATGTAGAGGCCCTCATAGGGTGAAGAAGCAAACATGAGGCTTGGTATAATACCACTAGAAAGGACACATTTTGGAGTTCAAAATAGGTCGTGATGGGTGGCTAGCCAAGGTGCAACATGTGTACATGGCTAGGGACATGAACTTGGTGTTGTTTATGCCAGTATATGTACTACTGCAAGCTAGTAGTTGTACTACTCCAAGCCTTCAATAAGCTACCTTATGGATTCATTGTATTACTTTTATTTTCTAGAGGTCAATAAATAGATGATTAGCTTGATGTTTGGTCCATCTATTATTTCTGTCATTTAAAATAAGATGATAAGATGTGACTTGGGAAAATTCATGTTTTACATACATTTATTTTTGTTACATTTGTTTTAATATACCCATTTATATATTAGCATTTTTAATGTTTTTCAAAACAGTGTAAAGAAACATTTAAATAATGTCACAACAAATACATTTAAGTGAATGTTTGATGTTACCAAGTATCTTTATGAATAGCTTGTTACCCTTGGTGATATTAATGCAAGATCCATGACCCATATAATAGTGCAAGATATCATAGAGCTCTAAGAAACTTCAAAGAATGAAAGCTAAAATGGTGTGTGTGTGTGGGATTTCATGAGGGCCAATATGGGCTAAAAATGGGCCACATTTTAAGCAAAGTCATTAGTACTAATCTAACCAATTGCTGAGGTGGGCAAATAGGAAAATACCATTTGCACACGCTAATGTGACATTGGTGGTCCCCTCTATTCACCCCTCTCATATTTTCTTGTTGGTGGCTAGAGGTTGGGGCCACTGCTAAAGTTATCCTAAGTTACTATGCTCTTTTTAGAGTAGGGGCTACCTCAAAAAGTGGTCCGACGATCCTCCCCACTTGCAAATTTCATTGCTAGTGGGGCACCCAAAATCTGAAATTTTGCCTTCCCTCCCAAAAAGTCAAATCTCTCTCGAAAAAAGGTATCTTTTAATGTATTCATCCATTTTTTCCACTTTTTCCCTCATTTAGGCTTTCTGCATGCTCTTTGATCCTCAAACTTGTGCCTGTCTCTCTCAAAAAAGGTATCTTTTAACATATACATCTGATTTTCCCACTTGTTTCCCTCATTTAGGCTTTCTGCATGCTCTTTAATCCTCAAACATGTACCTTTCTCTTCTCCCTGATGTTGCTCACCCATTCTTGAGAGCTTCTTGCTCTTGGAGCCTGCAATATGCACATTTCTCTTCTTTTAACATTTCTTGAGGGCTTCTTGTTCTTAGAGCTTACAACCTACATCTTTTTCCTCTCTCTCATTTTCTTCACCCTGCTTTGCACTACTTTTTCATGTCCTGTATTTTGTATAATGTTAGAGAGGAAGGTTTGTAGAGGACCTTACACTTCAAGCTGAATGATTAGATCACAATGCAACCCTCATGTAGAGGCCCTCATAGGGTGAAGAAGCAAACATGAGGCTTGGTATAATACCACTAGAAAGGACACATTTTGGAGTTCAAAATAGGTCGTGATGGGTGGCTAGCCAAGCTGCAACATGTGTACATGGCTAGGGACATGAACTTGGTGTTGTTTATGCCAGTATATGTACTACTGCAAGCTAGTAGTTGTACTACTCCAAGCCTTCAATAAGCTACCTTATGGATTCATTGTATTACTTTTATTTTCTAGAGGTCAATAAATAGATGATTAGCTTGATGTTTGGTCCATCTATTATTTCAGTCATTTAAAATAAGATGATAAGATGTGACTTGGAAAAATTCATGTTTTACATACATTTGTTTTTGTTACATTTGTTTTAATATACCCATTTATATATTAGCATTTTTAATGTTTTTCAAAACAGTGTAAAGAAACATTTAAATAATGTCACAACAAATACATTTAAGTGAATGTTTGATGTTACCAAGTATCTTTATGAATAGCTTGTTACCCGTGGTGATATTAATGCAAGATCCATGACCCATATAATAGTGCAAGATATCATAGAGCTCTAAGAAACTTCAAAGAATGAAAGCTAAAATGGTGTGTGTGTGTGGGATTTCATGAGGGCCAATATGGGCTAAAAATGGGCCACATTTTAAGCAAAGTCATTAGTACTAATCTAACCAATTGCTGAGGTGGGCAAATAGGAAAATACCATTTGCACACGCTAATGTGACATTGGTGGTCCCCTCTATTCACCCCTCTCATATTTTCTTGTTGGTGGCTAGAGGTTGGGGCCACTGCTAAAGTTATCCTAAGTTACTATGCTCTTTTTAGAGTAGGGGCTACCTCAAAAAGTGGTCCGACGATCCTCCCCACTTGCAAATTTCATTGCTAGTGGGGCACCCAAAATCTGAAATTTTGCCTTCCCTCCCAAAAAGTCAAATCTCTCTCGAAAAAAGGTATCTTTTAATGTATTCATCCATTTTTTCCACTTTTTCCCTCATTTAGGCTTTCTGCATGCTCTTTGATCCTCAAACTTGTGCCTTTCTCTCTCAAAAAAGGTATCTTTTAACATATACATCTGATTTTCCCACTTGTTTCCCTCATTTAGGCTTTCTGCATGCTCTTTAATCCTCAAACATGTACCTTTCTCTTCTCCCTGATCTTGCTCACCCATTCTTGAGAGCTTCTTGCTCTTGTTGGAGCCTGCAATATGCACATTTCTCTTCTTTTAACATTTCTTGAGGGCTTCTTGTTCTTAGAGCTTACAACCTGCATCTTTTTCCTCTCTCTCATTTTCTTCACCCTGCTTTGCACTACTTTTTCATGTCCTGTATTTTGTATAATGTTAGAGAGGAAGGTTCCTTACACTTCAAGCTGAATGATTAGATCACAATGCAACCCTCATGTAGAGGCCCTCATAGGGTGAAGAAGCAAACATGAGGCTTGGTATAATACCACTAGAAAGGACACATTTTGGAGTTCAAAATAGGTCGTGATGGGTGGCTAGCCAAGGTGCAACATGTGTACATGGCTAGGGACATGAACTTGGTGTTGTTTATGCCAGTATATGTACTACTGCAAGCTAGTAGTTGTACTACTCCAAGCCTTCAATAAGCTACCTTATGGATTCATTGTATTACTTTTATTTTCTAGAGGTCAATAAATAGATGATTAGCTTGATGTTTGGTCCATCTATTATTTCTGTCATTTAAAATAAGATGATAAGATGTGACTTGGGAAAATTCATGTTTTACATACATTTGTTTTTGTTACATTTGTTTTAATATACCCATTTATATATTAGCATTTTTAATGTTTTTCAAAACAGTGTAAAGAAACATTTAAATAATGTCACAACAAATACATTTAAGTGAATGTTTGATGTTACCAAGTATCTTTATGAATAGCTTGTTACCCTTGGTGATATTAATGCAAGATCCATGACCCATATAATAGTGCAAGATATCATAGAGCTCTAAGAAACTTCAAAGAATGAAAGCTAAAATGGTGTGTGTGTGTGGGATTTCATGAGGGCCAATATGGGCTAAAAATGGGCCACATTTTAAGCAAAGTCATTAGTACTAATCTAACCAATTGCTGAGGTGGGCAAATAGGAAAATACCATTTGCACACGCTAATGTGACATTGGTGGTCCCCTCTATTCACCCCTCTCTAGAGGTTGGGGCCACTGCTAAAGTTATCCTAAGTTACTATGCTCTTTTTAGAGTAGGGGCTACCTCAAAAAGTGGTCCGACGATCCTCCCCACTTGCAAATTTCATTGCTAGTGGGGCACCCAAAATCTGAAATTTTGCCTTCCCTCCCAAAAAGTCAAATCTCTCTCGAAAAAAGGTATCTTTTAATGTATTCATCCATTTTTTCCACTTTTTCCCTCATTTAGGCTTTCTGCATGCTCTTTGATCCTCAAACTTGTGCCTTTCTCTCTCAAAAAAGGTATCTTTTAACATATACATCTGATTTTCCCACTTGTTTCCCTCATTTAGGCTTTCTGCATGCTCTTTAATCCTCAAACATGTACCTTTCTCTTCTCCCTGATCTTGCTCACCCATTCTTGAGAGCTTCTTGCTCTTGTTGGAGCCTGCAATATGCACATTTCTCTTCTTTTAACATTTCTTGAGGGCTTCTTGTTCTTAGAGCTTACAACCTGCATCTTTTTCCTCTCTCTCATTTTCTTCACCCTGCTTTGCACTACTTTTTCATGTCCTGTATTTTGTATAATGTTAGAGAGGAAGGTTTGTAGAGGACCTTACACTTCAAGCTGAATGATTAGATCACAATGCAACCCTCATGTAGAGGCCCTCATAGGGTGAAGAAGCAAACATGAGGCTTGGTATAATACCACTAGAAAGGACACATTTTGGAGTTCAAAATAGGTCGTGATGGGTGGCTAGCCAAGCTGCAACATGTGTACATGGCTAGGGACATGAACTTGGTGTTGTTTATGCCAGTATATGTACTACTGCAAGCTAGTAGTTGTACTACTCCAAGCCTTCAATAAGCTACCTTATGGATTCATTGTATTACTTTTATTTTCTAGAGGTCAATAAATAGATGATTAGCTTGATGTTTGGTCCATCTATTATTTCTGTCATTTAAAATAAGATGATAAGATGTGACTTGGGAAAATTCATGTTTTACATACATTTGTTTTTGTTACATTTGTTTTAATATACCCATTTATATATTAGCATTTTTAATGTTTTTCAAAACAGTGTAAAGAAACATTTAAATAATGTCACAACAAATACATTTAAGTGAATGTTTGATGTTACCAAGTATCTTTATGAATAGCTTGTTACCCTTGGTGATATTAATGCAAGATCCATGACCCATATAATAGTGCAAGATATCATAGAGCTCTAAGAAACTTCAAAGAATGAAAGCTAAAATGGTGTGTGTGTGTGGGATTTCATGAGGGCCAATATGGGCTAAAAATGGGCCACATTTTAAGCAAAGTCATTAGTACTAATCTAACCAATTGCTGAGGTGGGCAAATAGGAAAATACCATTTGCACACGCTAATGTGACATTGGTGGTCCCCTCTATTCACCCCTCTCTAGAGGTTGGGGCCACTGCTAAAGTTATCCTAAGTTACTATGCTCTTTTTAGAGTAGGGGCTACCTCAAAAAGTGGTCCGACGATCCTCCCCACTTGCAAATTTCATTGCTAGTGGGGCACCCAAAATCTGAAATTTTGCCTTCCCTCCCAAAAAGTCAAATCTCTCTCGAAAAAAGGTATCTTTTAATGTATTCATCCATTTTTTCCACTTTTTCCCTCATTTAGGCTTTCTGCATGCTCTTTGATCCTCAAACTTGTGCCTTTCTCTCTCAAAAAAGGTATCTTTTAACATATACATCTGATTTTCCCACTTGTTTCCCTCATTTAGGCTTTCTGCATGCTCTTTAATCCTCAAACATGTACCTTTCTCTTCTCCCTGATCTTGCTCACCCATTCTTGAGAGCTTCTTGCTCTTGTTGGAGCCTGCAATATGCACATTTCTCTTCTTTTAACATTTCTTGAGGGCTTCTTGTTCTTAGAGCTTACAACCTGCATCTTTTTCCTCTCTCTCATTTTCTTCACCCTGCTTTGCACTACTTTTTCATGTCCTGTATTTTGTATAATGTTAGAGAGGAAGGTTTGTAGAGGACCTTACACTTCAAGCTGAATGATTAGATCACAATGCAACCCTCATGTAGAGGCCCTCATAGGGTGAAGAAGCAAACATGAGGCTTGGTATAATACCACTAGAAAGGACACATTTTGGAGTTCAAAATAGGTCGTGATGGGTGGCTAGCCAAGGTGCAACATGTGTACATGGCTAGGGACATGAACTTGGTGTTGTTTATGCCAGTATATGTACTACTGCAAGCTAGTAGTTGTACTACTCCAAGCCTTCAATAAGCTACCTTATGGATTCATTGTATTACTTTTATTTTCTAGAGGTCAATAAATAGATGATTAGCTTGATGTTTGGTCCATCTATTATTTCTGTCATTTAAAATAAGATGATAAGATGTGACTTGGGAAAATTCATGTTTTACATACATTTATTTTTGTTACATTTGTTTTAATATACCCATTTATATATTAGCATTTTTAATGTTTTTCAAAACAGTGTAAAGAAACATTTAAATAATGTCACAACAAATACATTTAAGTGAATGTTTGATGTTACCAAGTATCTTTATGAATAGCTTGTTACCCTTGGTGATATTAATGCAAGATCCATGACCCATATAATAGTGCAAGATATCATAGAGCTCTAAGAAACTTCAAAGAATGAAAGCTAAAATGGTGTGTGTGTGTGGGATTTCATGAGGGCCAATATGGGCTAAAAATGGGCCACATTTTAAGCAAAGTCATTAGTACTAATCTAACCAATTGCTGAGGTGGGCAAATAGGAAAATACCATTTGCACACGCTAATGTGACATTGGTGGTCCCCTCTATTCACCCCTCTCATATTTTCTTGTTGGTGGCTAGAGGTTGGGGCCACTGCTAAAGTTATCCTAAGTTACTATGCTCTTTTTAGAGTAGGGGCTACCTCAAAAAGTGGTCCGACGATCCTCCCCACTTGCAAATTTCATTGCTAGTGGGGCACCCAAAATCTGAAATTTTGCCTTCCCTCCCAAAAAGTCAAATCTCTCTCGAAAAAAGGTATCTTTTAATGTATTCATCCATTTTTTCCACTTTTTCCCTCATTTAGGCTTTTTGCATGCTCTTTGATCCTCAAATTTGTGCCTTTTCTCTCTCAAAAAAGGTATCTTTTAACATATACATCTGATTTTCCCACTTGTTTCCCTCATTTAGGCTTTCTGCATGCTCTTTAATCCTCAAACATGTACCTTTCTCTTCTCCCTGATCTTGCTCACCCATTCTTGAGAGCTTCTTGCTCTTGTTGGAGCCTGCAATATGCACATTTCTCTTCTTTTAACATTTCTTGAGGGCTTCTTGTTCTTAGAGCTTACAACCTGCATCTTTTTCCTCTCTCTCATTTTCTTCACCCTGCTTTGCACTACTTTTTCATGTCCTGTATTTTGTATAATGTTAGAGAGGAAGGTTCCTTACACTTCAAGCTGAATGATTAGATCACAATGCAACCCTCATGTAGAGGCCCTCATAGGGTGAAGAAGCAAACATGAGGCTTGGTATAATACCACTAGAAAGGACACATTTTGGAGTTCAAAATAGGTCGTGATGGGTGGCTAGCCAAGGTGCAACATGTGTACATGGCTAGGGACATGAACTTGGTGTTGTTTATGCCAGTATATGTACTACTGCAAGCTAGTAGTTGTACTACTCCAAGCCTTCAATAAGCTACCTTATGGATTCATTGTATTACTTTTATTTTCTAGAGGTCAATAAATAGATGATTAGCTTGATGTTTGGTCCATCTATTATTTCTGTCATTTAAAATAAGATGATAAGATGTGACTTGGGAAAATTCATGTTTTACATACATTTATTTTTGTTACATTTGTTTTAATATACCCATTTATATATTAGCATTTTTAATGTTTTTCAAAACAGTGTAAAGAAACATTTAAATAATGTCACAACAAATACATTTAAGTGAATGTTTGATGTTACCAAGTATCTTTATGAATAGCTTGTTACCCTTGGTGATATTAATGCAAGATCCATGACCCATATAATAGTGCAAGATATCATAGAGCTCTAAGAAACTTCAAAGAATGAAAGCTAAAATGGTGTGTGTGTGTGGGATTTCATGAGGGCCAATATGGGCTAAAAATGGGCCACATTTTAAGCAAAGTCATTAGTACTAATCTAACCAATTGCTGAGGTGGGCAAATAGGAAAATACCATTTGCACACGCTAATGTGACATTGGTGGTCCCCTCTATTCACCCCTCTCATATTTTCTTGTTGGTGGCTAGAGGTTGGGGCCACTGCTAAAGTTATCCTAAGTTACTATGCTCTTTTTAGAGTAGGGGCTACCTCAAAAAGTGGTCCGACGATCCTCCCCACTTGCAAATTTCATTGCTAGTGGGGCACCCAAAATCTGAAATTTTGCCTTCCCTCCCAAAAAGTCAAATCTCTCTCGAAAAAAGGTATCTTTTAATGTATTCATCCATTTTTTCCACTTTTTCCCTCATTTAGGCTTTTTGCATGCTCTTTGATCCTCAAATTTGTGCCTTTTCTCTCTCAAAAAAGGTATCTTTTAACATATACATCTGATTTTCCCACTTGTTTCCCTCATTTAGGCTTTCTGCATGCTCTTTAATCCTCAAACATGTACCTTTCTCTTCTCCCTGATCTTGCTCACCCATTCTTGAGAGCTTCTTGCTCTTGTTGGAGCCTGCAATATGCACATTTCTCTTCTTTTAACATTTCTTGAGGGCTTCTTGTTCTTAGAGCTTACAACCTGCATCTTTTTCCTCTCTCTCATTTTCTTCACCCTGCTTTGCACTACTTTTTCATGTCCTGTATTTTGTATAATGTTAGAGAGGAAGGTTCCTTACACTTCAAGCTGAATGATTAGATCACAATGCAACCCTCATGTAGAGGCCCTCATAGGGTGAAGAAGCAAACATGAGGCTTGGTATAATACCACTAGAAAGGACACATTTTGGAGTTCAAAATAGGTCGTGATGGGTGGCTAGCCAAGGTGCAACATGTGTACATGGCTAGGGACATGAACTTGGTGTTGTTTATGCCAGTATATGTACTACTGCAAGCTAGTAGTTGTACTACTCCAAGCCTTCAATAAGCTACCTTATGGATTCATTGTATTACTTTTATTTTCTAGAGGTCAATAAATAGATGATTAGCTTGATGTTTGGTCCATCTATTATTTCTGTCATTTAAAATAAGATGATAAGATGTGACTTGGGAAAATTCATGTTTTACATACATTTGTTTTTGTTACATTTGTTTTAATATACCCATTTATATATTAGCATTTTTAATGTTTTTCAAAACAGTGTAAAGAAACATTTAAATAATGTCACAACAAATACATTTAAGTGAATGTTTGATGTTACCAAGTATCTTTATGAATAGCTTGTTACCCTTGGTGATATTAATGCAAGATCCATGACCCATATAATAGTGCAAGATATCATAGAGCTCTAAGAAACTTCAAAGAATGAAAGCTAAAATGGTGTGTGTGTGTGGGATTTCATGAGGGCCAATATGGGCTAAAAATGGGCCACATTTTAAGCAAAGTCATTAGTACTAATCTAACCAATTGCTGAGGTGGGCAAATAGGAAAATACCATTTGCACACGCTAATGTGACATTGGTGGTCCCCTCTATTCACCCCTCTCTAGAGGTTGGGGCCACTGCTAAAGTTATCCTAAGTTACTATGCTCTTTTTAGAGTAGGGGCTACCTCAAAAAGTGGTCCGACGATCCTCCCCACTTGCAAATTTCATTGCTAGTGGGGCACCCAAAATCTGAAATTTTGCCTTCCCTCCCAAAAAGTCAAATCTCTCTCGAAAAAAGGTATCTTTTAATGTATTCATCCATTTTTTCCACTTTTTCCCTCATTTAGGCTTTCTGCATGCTCTTTGATCCTCAAACTTGTGCCTTTCTCTCTCAAAAAAGGTATCTTTTAACATATACATCTGATTTTCCCACTTGTTTCCCTCATTTAGGCTTTCTGCATGCTCTTTAATCCTCAAACATGTACCTTTCTCTTCTCCCTGATCTTGCTCACCCATTCTTGAGAGCTTCTTGCTCTTGTTGGAGCCTGCAATATGCACATTTCTCTTCTTTTAACATTTCTTGAGGGCTTCTTGTTCTTAGAGCTTACAACCTGCATCTTTTTCCTCTCTCATTTTCTTCACCCTGCTTTGCACTACTTTTTCATGTCCTGTATTTTGTATAATGTTAGAGAGGAAGGTTTGTAGAGGACCTTACACTTCAAGCTGAATGATTAGATCACAATGCAACCCTCATGTAGAGGCCCTCATAGGGTGAAGAAGCAAACATGAGGCTTGGTATAATACCACTAGAAAGGACACATTTTGGAGTTCAAAATAGGTCGTGATGGGTGGCTAGCCAAGGTGCAACATGTGTACATGGCTAGGGACATGAACTTGGTGTTGTTTATGCCAGTATATGTACTACTGCAAGCTAGTAGTTGTACTACTCCAAGCCTTCAATAAGCTACCTTATGGATTCATTGTATTACTTTTATTTTCTAGAGGTCAATAAATAGATGATTAGCTTGATGTTTGGTCCATCTATTATTTCTGTCATTTAAAATAAGATGATAAGATGTGACTTGGGAAAATTCATGTTTTACATACATTTGTTTTTGTTACATTTGTTTTAATATACCCATTTATATATTAGCATTTTTAATGTTTTTCAAAACAGTGTAAAGAAACATTTAAATAATGTCACAACAAATACATTTAAGTGAATGTTTGATGTTACCAAGTATCTTTATGAATAGCTTGTTACCCTTGGTGATATTAATGCAAGATCCATGACCCATATAATAGTGCAAGATATCATAGAGCTCTAAGAAACTTCAAAGAATGAAAGCTAAAATGGTGTGTGTGTGTGGGATTTCATGAGGGCCAATATGGGCTAAAAATGGGCCACATTTTAAGCAAAGTCATTAGTACTAATCTAACCAATTGCTGAGGTGGGCAAATAGGAAAATACCATTTGCACACGCTAATGTGACATTGGTGGTCCCCTCTATTCACCCCTCTCTAGAGGTTGGGGCCACTGCTAAAGTTATCTTAAGTTACTATGCTCTTTTTAGAGTAGGGGCTACCTCAAAAAGTGGTCCGACGATCCTCCCCACTTGCAAATTTCATTGCTAGTGGGGCACCCAAAATCTGAAATTTTGCCTTCCCTCCCAAAAAGTCAAATCTCTCTCGAAAAAAGGTATCTTTTAATGTATTCATCCATTTTTTCCACTTTTTCCCTCATTTAGGCTTTCTGCATGCTCTTTGATCCTCAAACTTGTGCCTGTCTCTCTCAAAAAAGGTATCTTTTAACATATACATCTGATTTTCCCACTTGTTTCCCTCATTTAGGCTTTCTGCATGCTCTTTAATCCTCAAACATGTACCTTTCTCTTCTCCCTGATGTTGCTCACCCATTCTTGAGAGCTTCTTGCTCTTGGAGCCTGCAATATGCACATTTCTCTTCTTTTAACATTTCTTGAGGGCTTCTTGTTCTTAGAGCTTACAACCTACATCTTTTTCCTCTCTCTCATTTTCTTCACCCTGCTTTGCACTACTTTTTCATGTCCTGTATTTTGTATAATGTTAGAGAGGAAGGTTTGTAGAGGACCTTACACTTCAAGCTGAATGATTAGATCACAATGCAACCCTCATGTAGAGGCCCTCATAGGGTGAAGAAGCAAACATGAGGCTTGGTATAATACCACTAGAAAGGACACATTTTGGAGTTCAAAATAGGTCGTGATGGGTGGCTAGCCAAGGTGCAACATGTGTACATGGCTAGGGACATGAACTTGGTGTTGTTTATGCCAGTATATGTACTACTGCAAGCTAGTAGTTGTACTACTCCAAGCCTTCAATAAGCTACCTTATGGATTCATTGTATTACTTTTATTTTCTAGAGGTCAATAAATAGATGATTAGCTTGATGTTTGGTCCATCTATTATTTCAGTCATTTAAAATAAGATGATAAGATGTGACTTGGAAAAATTCATGTTTTACATACATTTGTTTTTGTTACATTTGTTTTAATATACCCATTTATATATTAGCATTTTTAATGTTTTTCAAAACAGTGTAAAGAAACATTTAAATAATGTCACAACAAATACATTTAAGTGAATGTTTGATGTTACCAAGTATCTTTATGAATAGCTTGTTACCCGTGGTGATATTAATGCAAGATCCATGACCCATATAATAGTGCAAGATATCATAGAGCTCTAAGAAACTTCAAAGAATGAAAGCTAAAATGGTGTGTGTGTGTGGGATTTCATGAGGGCCAATATGGGCTAAAAATGGGCCACATTTTAAGCAAAGTCATTAGTACTAATCTAACCAATTGCTGAGGTGGGCAAATAGGAAAATACCATTTGCACACGCTAATGTGACATTGGTGGTCCCCTCTATTCACCCCTCTCATATTTTCTTGTTGGTGGCTAGAGGTTGGGGCCACTGCTAAAGTTATCCTAAGTTACTATGCTCTTTTTAGAGTAGGGGCTACCTCAAAAAGTGGTCCGACGATCCTCCCCACTTGCAAATTTCATTGCTAGTGGGGCACCCAAAATCTGAAATTTTGCCTTCCCTCCCAAAAAGTCAAATCTCTCTCGAAAAAAGGTATCTTTTAATGTATTCATCCATTTTTTCCACTTTTTCCCTCATTTAGGCTTTCTGCATGCTCTTTGATCCTCAAACTTGTGCCTTTCTCTCTCAAAAAAGGTATCTTTTAACATATACATCTGATTTTTCCACTTGTTTCCCTCATTTAGGCTTTCTGCATGCTCTTTAATCCTCAAACATGTACCTTTCTCTTCTCCCTGATCTTGCTCACCCATTCTTGAGAGCTTCTTGCTCTTGTTGGAGCCTGCAGTATGCACATTTCTCTTCTTTTAACATTTCTTGAGGGCTTCTTGTTCTTAGAGCTTACAACCTGCATCTTTTTCCTCTCTCTCATTTTCTTCACCCTGCTTTGCACTACTTTTTCATGTCCTGTATTTTGTATAATGTTAGAGAGGAAGGTTTGTAGAGGACCTTACACTTCAAGCTGAATGATTAGATCACAATGCAACCCTCATGTAGAGGCCCTCATAGGGTGAAGAAGCAAACATGAGGCTTGGTATAATACCACTAGAAAGGACACATTTTGGAGTTCAAAATAGGTCGTGATGGGTGGCTAGCCAAGGTGCAACATGTGTACATGGCTAGGGACATGAACTTGGTGTTGTTTATGCCAGTATATGTACTACTGCAAGCTAGTAGTTGTACTACTCCAAGCCTTCAATAAGCTACCTGATGGATTCATTGTATTACTTTTATTTTCTAGAGGTCAATAAATAGATGATTAGCTTGATGTTTGGTCCATCTATTATTTCTGTCATTTAAAATAAGATGATAAGATGTGACTTGGGAAAATTCATGTTTTACATACATTTGTTTTTGTTACATTTGTTTTAATATACCCATTTAAATTTCTCTCATGGGAAGCAACATTCCTTTTTTTGCTACAAGAGGTTGAGGTTGAAGGCCATAGTTGGGAAGCAGAAATAAGTGCTGAAGCACTAGCACTACCCTAATCTAAGCTGATGGAGTTAGTTGAACCTGAGGATGCAGAAGAGGAAGAAAGATAAGTTTCTATAGCACTTGAGAATTTAAGAAATTCAAGGCCAACAAGAAGTGGTTGAAAAGGATGAAAAACAGGAAGCGACGGATGAAAAAGAGGACGAGGAGGATGCTGAGGGTGAAGAAGAGGAAGACCCATGAGAGAAAGTGAAAGATCTGCATCCAATAGTAGTTGTTGGTCACATGTATATTTACCTCCTCGACACCAAATAATTATTTGGGTTGAGGGAAGATGTCAACACTCTTGCTACAGTGGCCAACATCCTTGAAGCCTCATCACCCATCGACTTTGAGATGAGAGACATAGCAACACCACTATACTCTCATCTCTAACTCTAATTTTATCAAGAAAGTTCACTCACATAACAACAAGATTATATCTTTTCTCTCAGAGATCTATTTCAGACACATCCTGATACGGTGATAGTTTGTCCATTGGAATTCGAGCCTGCTAATTCACCATCTTAAGAATAGCTTTAGAGAGCTTACGTGGACCTGGCAAAAATAGCCATCTACTAGAGAGGTAAGTTTCCTAAAAGTGGTTGTTGGGCGCTCCTCTCAGGAATCTGTTTTGAGAACTAAACATAGGGCTTAGTTCCTAACGTTAAGGAGTATCAACATGCCAAGTTTAAGCCTATACTAACTAATTTAAAAAACTTTATATTTTTAGTTAATACAGCCTAAAGTAAGCTGAAAGTGGAAAATTGGGAAACAGATTGGAGTGGAAGTGAGTCTACGAGATTGTTTCATCAAAAACTTAAAGTCTTTAGCCTTAACTAATGAACAATGCGATTGAAGATCCATTGTTTGCACTGGAACCATCTCCTAGAGATTGGAAAAAGTTATCATTAGGAGGTTCAAATTTGAGAAGATTCTTTGTATCTTATTTGGCAAAGTACGTATACATAGACTCTGAAAACAGAGTTTCAATATCATTCATATTAAGAGAACGAGTTCTAGTCCATGTCCTGAGAACCCTAATGCATTTTGAATAAATAGACCTGACTGGGGATTCCACTTCTATAAAGATGTATGGGGTAATAAGTACATTCCTTATGATGAGCCAGAGGCAGAAGTACTCATGGAAGAGCTTAAGCAAGGGGAGAAGGATCCTTCTCTTATCCCTCATCATGAGCCATGCCTATCAAGATTTGACTCAACATCAAATGATGCAAATACCAAGGTCGGGGAATATGAAGTACTCTCGAGAGGAGTTTGGATAAGTTAGTTAAAATTCTTGGAGAAGATTTGAATCATATCACTCCTATTCAAACCCTTAAGTTAGTCCGAGGAGCCAATAATCAAACTGAAACAACTTCAGACGAGATTTTCTCTGAAAAGATGATTGAAGTGCCAAAAAGAAGAAGAATAAGCTTCTGGGGAAGAAGCTAAAAAAGAAGCAAAAAAGAAAAATTGGAAAGAGGAACAGCTTGAAGAAGATGTGTCCAAAATCCCTGAGTATTTTAGAAACTATAACATAGGTGAACGCATCATTGATAGTGAAAAGGTCACGAGAACCAAGGAAGAAAGTACATGACCCTCTTATGAAGGACCTGCTAAGGTCAAGCAAGTTAATCTTATTGAACTTGGTGAAGATTCTAAGCCAGTTTACATTGCTACCAACCTAGTAGAAGAGGAGGAGAAGGATCTTAGTGATCTTTTAAAAGAATTCCAAGATGTGTTTTCCTGGAAATACACAGATATGCTTGAGCTGTAAGGCAACAGTCTCGTCCTATGAATCCTAATTATGCAAAATTAGTCAGAGAAGAACTTGATAAGCTCATCCAAGCTGAGGTCATTTATGAAATTGAGTCAGAGAAGAACTTGATAAGCTCATCAAAGCTGAGGTCATTTATGAAATTGAGAACACAAAATGGGTTTCACAAATTGTGGTCATGCCAAAGAAGAATGGGAAAATCAGAGTATGTGTTGACTTGAAGAAAGTAAATGGAGCCACAATTAAGGATCATTATCCTTTGCCATTTATTGAACATGTATTCGAGAGGGTAGCTGGAAAGGAGGCTTATAGCTTTCTTGATGATTTCTCTAGCTACAATCAAGTTCAAATTATCATGTAGATCAACATAATACAACTTTCATTACAAAATGGGGCACTTTTACTTACAAGGTTATGCCTTTTAGTTTGACCAATGTTCCTGCCACTTTCCAAAGACTAATGTGTATGGCTTTTCAAGACTATCTAAGAGAATTTCTTGAAATCTTTATGGATGATCTGGTTGTAGCGTCACTTTTGGAAGGAACATTTAAGCTGTTTAAGGAAAGTGTTTCTCAAATGTAAACTCTATATAATTTCTTTAAATCCTGAGAAATGCTGACTCATGGTAAATCATGGAGTAATGTTGGGTCACGTTGTCTCTAAAAATGGTATTTCCACAGGTAAAATCAGAGTGATCCTAGAAATGCCGCCACCAACAAACCCCAAGGGAGTGCAAAGGTTCATGGTGGCTATTACAGAAGATTTATCTTCATGTATGCCCAACCTCTCAAGATGTCCAGCATCTTCCCCTGTAATCAAATCCCTCTTCAGAAATATAAAAGATCTTGTTTCTACCTGTTTTGGCCTAGAGAGAGAAAATGTTCTAGAGAGAGATTATTCAGATTTTGAATATTTTTGGATGGAAAAATATCTCTTCTTATTAAAATAAGTTCCCCCGAAACAAAAGTTCAAAAAGATTTTCAGAAGGTACATTAGAAATCAAGTATAATCTGTTTAAGAGGCCTTATCCTAAGAGTGCAGATTTTTTGAAAATTTTAAATTAAGGTTTTGAGGGGCCAATCAAATTCATCCAAATGTGTGGAGAAGATAAATAGAAGAAATAAAGAAAATCTCCCCCAAAAATGAGTAAATACTCACATAATATGAAGAGTGGACTAAGGACCAAAGGAAATACTAAAAAAAATGGATTTTTGACACCTCACAATGGGAATTCCCCCCTCATAAAGGATTCAAATGTGTGGTGGAGTTTTAAATTATCAAAAATTGAGATATTTCATCTCTCCTCTCTCCTAATTCAAGTCTAGTTCCAAAAAGTAAGCTAAACTGACCTAAAAATGGTCAAAAATTGACCAAACTGATCTGGAAAATTCTAGAATTAGTTTGCTTGATTAGGAGCTCACTTTTTCCTATAAATAGAAGCCTTCCCCTTTGTTGAAGCTTAATAGTGTTTTATGCACTGTTACTCTACTCCTCCCAAGAGCCAAGAATTGTGAATTTCTTAATAATTCACTAGTTTTTGACCATTCTCTCTTCTAAAGATTTGGTGGCCACTCTTGTTGCAAATAAGAGTAGATCCCTCAAACCATCAAGCCAAAGAAAAGTTCCCAGAATTCATGTAAGTTAGAAATCTTATATTTTTCTTTACTCTTTTAATGGTTTTCTAATTTTTGTTTTGTTGAAATGATAAATCGATGCTATGCCTTGTTGGAAAGGCTTTCCCCCTCTCTCATTCTTAAAATCAGCCTTCTCTATCCTAGTTAAGTAATCTAATTGTTGGATTTAAACTTTTCATATTGTTCTCTTTTAAAAGTGAAATTTGATTAGTCTAGAATGCTTTAAACCAATTGGGGTTAATTTTTAAGTAAATTGGGGTAGGAAAATTTAAAAAACGGTCAGCAATACAAAGGAGGTTATGGCAAAATTTTTTAAAATTTTGTGAAATAATTTTTATTTTTTTTAATTCTAAAAGAATAATCCCTATCGTTTGTATATTCTAAAAGTGTCATTTTCATTCTATGCATAGAAAAATGCATAGTAGAAATTTTTTTATTACAAAAGTGTTATTTCTATTAGATTTAAATTCTATGCATAGAAAGATGCATATTGATTATTTTTTTATTATAAAAGAGTGATTTTCATTAGATTTAAATTCTATGCATAGAAAGATGTATATTGATTATTTTTTTATTATAAAAGAGTGATTTTCATTAGATTTAAATTCTATGCATAGAAGATGCGTATTGATTATTTTTATTATTATAAAAGAGTGATTTTCATTAGATTTAAATTCTATGCATAGAAAGATGCATATTGATTATTTTTTTATTATAAAAGAGTGATTTTCATTAGATGTAAATTCTATGCATAAAAGGATGCATATTGGTTATTATAAAAGAATGATTTTCATTGGATTTAAATTCTATGCATAGAAAGATGTACATTGGATAATTTTTTTAATTATAAAAGTGTTACTTTCATCATTATTGATTTTTATGCATAAAATGATACATAAAAGAATTTTTTTAATTATAAAAGTATTACTTTCATCATTATTGATTTTTATGCATAAAATGATGCATAAAAGAATTTTCTTTATTATAAAAAAATTACCTTCATCATTATTGATTTTTATGCATAAAATGATGCATAAAAGAATTTTTATTATTATAAAAGTATTACTTTCATCATTATTGATTTTTATGCATAAAATGATGCATAAAAGAAAATTTTTTTATTATAAAAGTATTACTTTCACCAATATTGATTTTTATGCATAAAAGAAATTTTTTTATTATAAAAGTGTTACTTTCATCAATATTGATTTTTGTGCATAAAATGATGCATAAAAGAAAATTTTTTTATTATAAAAGTGTTACTTTCATCATTATTGATTTTTATGCATAAAATGATGCATAAAAGAAATTTTTTTATAAAAGTGTTACTTTCATCAAAATGGATTTTTATGCATAAATAGATGCATAAAAGGATTTTCTTTTATATAAAAGTGTTAATTCCATAGACGTTGGATTTTATGCATAAATAGATGCATACATAATTTTTTTATATCAAAATAAGAGTTCTCTTTAATCATTGTTTAAATCCCATGAATATTGGTAAATGAATAAGTAAATACTCTGTGAAGGAAAATTCTACTGTTTCATATTCTCTAGGATGGTAATGAGAAAATTCAGAAGATCTATCGAAGTCAAAATTTTAGATAAATGATTAATTTATTCCTCATAGGAATTCGTGACTAGTTTTGAATTCAATTAAGCAAAATACTCAATGAATGAAATTGAGTTAAGTAGTAATTGAAATATTACCCTTCGAGAGAAAGATAGTTCAGGGAGAACCTTTCCATACTCGAACCTTGAATCAGACTATGACCTCGACTTAATCTCCTTCGTCAGTTTTAAGAAAAGACGATGTGACCAGTTCAGGAAAATTCAATCAAATCACCCACCGAATCTGAAACTAAGTTGAGACCTTGATCTGAGAATCAAGAATTCAAAATTCGAGGAATTCTGCTTGGAAATCCAGACCTGTGATCTAGAAGTCTTGGGATACGGAATTAAGATATACTCATTGTATTCAAAAGAAAATCAAAACTGAAAACTTGCATAGAAACCCTATTTTCTTAAAGGACTGTCTTACGCCAGAATGCTGGAGGGAGCATTTGGTATATGTGTTTTCTAAGGGAAGTTCAGCTGCAACAGCTGACAGAGAGTGTTCAAAGGACAGCTCACGCGGCAAAAACCTGCTCAGGTCTTGACCAGCCTGGGTATGTTGTAAAATGGTGTGCTTCCGGTACGCTGGGCGAAGGCCGACAAAGCGGTCCCTGAGTGAAGTGCCAGGACACCTAAGGAGGATCCTGGAGGGTTCTGACCACCAGGAGATGCACAGGCTCGCGGTGCCGAGGACACCCATGTGTATGTCGTGGAAGATATATATGTATGATGGCGAGAAACGTATTGTAATCTGTTACTAGATCTCGTTGCTGACCTGCTGGTCTCAACGGAGAGTCTAAAGTGATACTATTTTGTGAGAAACAAGGATTGAATGGAAATTTTGAGTTGTGACATCTGTACCCAGTAATTGTTTGTCAATGGATTGTTTTATAAATTAAAGTTTAAAGAGGAGTGTGTGAGTATCTGTATTCTAAAGCAAAAGTTAAGAAGAAAGGCTTTCAATTATGGGTGGGTGAGTACTTGTCTGGTTCTACTATTCCATTGGTTGGGCGGTGGCTAACCCATGGGCCGGATGGGGTTAGGCTGTTGGAATCAGTAGAGTTTTAATAATAAAATTGATTAATAAGATTACGCTTAGAACTCGAATAGTTAAATAATAACCTGAAGACTTCTCAAATGAATAGATCAACAGCTGTGCCTAATTCAATTAGGAAAAAAGTTGATCCCTTCAAGTTAAGTCTGTAATAGTTTCCCTTCTATCTGGTTTATTCAGATGAAGGTTAGTTCAGTATCTTGACCTCGTTAGAAAAATTCGTTAAGAAAATATAAATGGTGGAATCGTCCCCGCTTTCCGGGCATGGAAAATTTTCCCGATTTCGATTTTCGGAATGACCACCAGCTTAGTCTCATTCCCGGACATTCGAGGGCGAGGCCCCGAGTGAGAAACCCTGCCCCGCACAAGTGGAAGCTACTTCCGCTGCTACCATCTGGGTATCCGGTGCACAAAGGGGGCAGTGGGATCCCACACCATTGGAAAGCTTGTTTTCTAAAGATAAATTTTGACTATAAGATCACCCCAATCAGAGCTATGAGTCAAAAGTTATGGTCCCGATAAAGGGCTGTCTTGGTCGAGTTTTCTCACAAACTACAATTATGGCCATGATGTCCACGCCTGGCAGTTTGAGCAATCAAATGAGGTCAGTATGAGATGAGGGCTAAGCATGTGTATTATCAATAATATTTAATTCAATCTGTAAGGTTCCTCCCTTTAAAAATGGGAGAAACACTTAAGATAGTCCGCTAAGTCTTATCTTGGGAAAAATTTCCTATTCATCGACACCTTGACCCTGTAGAGATTCAAGGATACGATTCATAGGTATGACTTAGCTCTATCCCGCAGGGGAAGCGTGATTTCCTAAACATCAAATCACCCATAGGGCAATTGATCAAAAATTGGGCAACTACTAGACTTGATGTCTAGAGACAACGCTTTTTTCCTCATCTTATGCAAGGCACAGCCGCTGGCCTAGTCTTCTTGAATAGAGTTGCCCAAGAACCTAACTATCTAACGTAGGGCTTTCACTTAATTTGTTGGAAAGCTACCCGACTAATCGGGTCCACCCATCCGTAGGATGGTGCCGTCAGGGCATTCCATCCTCCCACTTTCCACCCTACTCACGCATCAATTTGTTTTCTAATTAATACTACCACACTGTTTGACATAAATAAACATATTCCTTAATTAGGGCCTTTCTTCACAAGGTTCGTTCTAACAGCCTTCTTACACAATACAATCATACCAAAGACAAGATGCCATTATATAAAAGTTTATACATGAGTCCATTTCCATACAAGCCAATCCGGCTCTCTTATTCTTATTCTGCCGATGATCTAGAATTCGGCCTTCCAGCCTCTACATGCTGGGCAAAACCCTACGGGACCATACACCTCATCGTCGGCCGCTGGCGAGGACTCAAGCCGGCCTGTCGCCCTCTCAGGCTCCATCGCTCGATCCTCCCGCCCCTCAGAGGGATGTCTGCGCACTAGGGTGGGCTTATTTACCGCACTAGCCTGGGCCCTCAGAACTAGGCAGCCTCATAATCTCTCGCCTCAATCGGCGATCCTTATTCTTCCAAAGGTATGAGGGATACCTTGGACCATTACCGGGCTTTGCTAACGACGCCGCCCGGCTACACAAGCACGAAACGGAGTTAGCGTTGAAGCCAAAAAAAATCTTGAATTTCAAAGATAACAATCTTCAATGCAATTTTCTAAGTATAGCATTCACAATTCATGAAGATAGCAATTTCAACGTAATTTATCGAAAACAACATCACATAATTCATAATTTCATATAATTTTTATGTCGTCATTTTAAGAGGAAAAGATACCATTCATTAATACTAATTTAAGGAAAAATCTCTTCTTTTGAAAATTAACCAATCTAACCTGGCCACCGTTTCCTTGAGCGGCTTGAAAAGGGACTGGAGCCGCGTTGGGCGCATCTCCCTCCATCTCGTTGTTACGTGCGCCTCTTGAGGTAATATTTTGCCGTCTCCGGGATGAGGCCATCGTAGGTGTCGCCTTGTAGAGGTCGCTGCTGCGATCGAAACGCTTCAGTCGGATCTGAATTCCGAGCTTGTTTGCTCACCGTATGAGCAAAAGAAAATGGCGCACGAACCCTTGCTTGAGTAAAAAATCCCTTACTAAAGTCTACGCAAATGGGGGGGGGGGAATTGTGAGGGTGTCCTTAAGGCCAAAGGCAAAAACGTGGAGAGGGTTGGGAGGGGTGGCTGCAAGCCTCTCTGTAAGTCTGTTCACACGGGGGGGGGGGGGGGGGGGGGGGAGAAGAGTTAAGGACACTGGTCCATGGCAAGAGGGGATGGAGGAAAATTGGCTTATCTGAAAAGAGCCAAATGAGGGGCTGTGAGAGGGGTGGCTGCAAGGGCGGCTGTACTTGCAGCAAGTACGCTACGGCGATACGGACGGCAGCACAACAGGGCATACGCTACACAGAAGTGCGTGCCGATTGAGGAGCACCCCGGGGGTTTATATAGCTGAGGGGTGAGGGTGCGGGCGCTGCGCAAAGCAGGGACGAAAGGACGGTGTACCTTCAAAGTCTATGGATCAGTGGCCTGCATGGGTCTACGGGAAAGGTACGGTGCCGGTTGTCTAGGAAAGGAGTGGTACGCATGTACCTTATCCGGTCTGGTGGGTGTCCGCCCAAGGGTACGCGTGGACCAAACAGTGGGCGGCCGTCCTTTGGTTCTTGGGCGGCCATTGTACGGGCGCCCTAGTAAGTGTGTACGGACCAAATTTTGGGACGGGGTACCCAAATTTGGGACGCCCGCCTCGATTTGCGTGCCGGACCGCCCCGGGGGGCGAAAATTTTTTTTGTCCGGGAGGTTCTCCTGGTCGCAGGGGTTCAGACCGTTCGTCAATCGGACGTGCGGTCGTGTATTTATTAAGGTTTAAAGGTCGCCGTTTTATAACTAAAATGATTGAAATTAGCGTATAGGCTTGATCCGGTGTCCGTTTTGGATGCTGTAAAATCCTATATTAGGGTAAAATCGCGCGTAGATTCCAAATTTGGACTCAGAATTTGAAGATTCTAAGTGGAAATGACTCAAATAATAAAATTATTGATATTTATACCATAAAAACTCATAATTACACGGACATTTCTTTATTAGTGAAGATGGGTACGTTACATCCTTCCCCCCTTAAAGAAATCGAGATGTCCTCATCTCGTCATGAATTGGGGATAATCCTTTAAGAGTGTAGCTTCATCTTCCCAAGTTGCATCCTCTTCAGGGTAATCTTTCCACTGAACTAGATGTTCTACAAGAGTTCTATTTCGGAGTTGTCTTTCCCTAGAATCTATGATGCTATTGGGCTGTAATTCAAGGACTCCTTGAGTAGGGATTACAACTTGTTCATCATCGAGAATATGATCGAGACTGGGGACATATGGCTTTAACAAACTTACATGAAATACATTATGGACTTTGATATGGGCTGAAAGTTGGAGTTTATAGGCACTTTTACCTAGACACTTGATAACTGTATAAGGACCACAATACCTAGGGCTGAGCTTCTTATATTTCCCAAGTGATAGAGAACTTCGTTTGGGGCGCACTCGTAGAAGAACTTTGTCTCCTTCCTTGAAGATCCTTTCAGACCTCTTGTTGTCAGCATAATGCTTTTGTCGATCTTGGGCAGCTTTAATATCCCTTTGGATAGCTTTGGTTTGTTCCTCCATATCTTCGAGCATTTTCCTGGATGCCTCAACTCTTATGGTCGGATCAGAGAAATTTAGAGGAGACAAGCATTCTTGCCCATAGAGTGCTTTGAATGGTGACATTCCTATGCTTTGATGATAAGACGCATTGTAGGCAAATTCTACCAGAGGAAGGTATTGAATCCACCTTCTGGGTTCCCGTCCACAGTATGCTCTGAGAATGTCTTCAATTACTTAATTGACTCTTTCAGTCTGGCCATCGGTCTCTGGATGATAAGCTGTGCTAAAGCAAAGTTGAGTCCCCAGAGCTTGAAATAAAGACTGCCAGAATTTTGAGGTGAAGTCAGAATCCCGATCACTTACTATCCTTTTTGGGAGACCATGAAGTTTGAAGACTTCCTTGATGAATATACGAGCAACATCAGAAGCTTTGAAGGTCTTCTTTGCTGGTATAAGGTGAGCTACTTTGGTAAGTAAGTCCACTACTACTAGAATGGAGTCATATCCTCCTTGAACAGTGGGGAGACTTGTGACAAAATCCATACTAATGCACTTCCACTTCATTTGGGGAATATCTAAGGGTTGAAGCTTTCCAGGCATCTTGACCCTTTCAGCCTTGATCCTTTGGCATGAGAGACATTGTTTCAAGTACCGAAGCACATCATTTTTCAAGCCTGCCCAATGAAAGCTCCTTCTTACCGCATTTAATGTTTTTGCATAACCTGGGTGTCCTGCAACAGGGCTATCATGAGCTTCATGGAGGATTAGTTTCTTTAAAGCAGGATCCTTAGGGATACATAGCCTGTGATTGAAGTAGAGGCTTCCTTCATGAGTGGAGTATCCCTTGATTAGATTCTTCTCTTTCTCTGAATGTCCCCCTTCTTCTACTAACTTTATCATCCTTTGATAATCTGGGTCATGAGATGAGACTTCTTCCACCTTGACCAGTATGGGATTATTTGGCCTTGAAATTGCATTCAAGAAAGATTTGCGGCTAAGTGCATCAGCTACCACATTATCTTTCCCAGGGCGGAATTTGATGTCGAAATCATATTCTTGTAGAATTTCAATCCATCTCCTTTGCCGCATGTTGAGGTTAGGCTGGGTGAAGATCCACTTTAGACTTTTGTGGTCAGTTACAAGCTGGAATTTACCTCCCAAGAGATAATGTCTCCATAATTTGAGGCAATGAACAACTGCTAAGAGTTCCAAATCATGGGTGGCATAGTTTGCTTCATATTGCTTCAGCTTGCGGGAAGTATAAGCGACTGGTCTTCCTTCTTGGCCCGAGACACCACCAAGTGCTAGGCTACTAGCATCGGTAACCACTTCAAATTCCTTGGAGAAATCAGGAAGCTTTAAGACTGGGGCAGAAGTAATAATGACTTTCAGCTGATCAAAGCTGCTTTGATGGATTGGCAGCCACACTATTTTGCAATCCTTCTTAAGAAGATCTGTCAAGGGTGCAGCTACCAAGGCATAATCTTTGATAAAAATCCTATACCAACCCGTGATTCCCAAGAATCCATGAACTTCACGAACTGATTTAGGGGGTGGCCATTCTAGAATATCCTTGACTTTGGCAGGGTCTACTGAGATGCCATCTTTGGAGACGATGAATCCAAGATACTCAATTTGATGAGTAAAGAAGGTACATTTGCTCTTCTTGGCATAGAGTTTGTGTCTGCGCAGCAATTGCAGAACTCTACGCACATGCTCCTCATGCTCTTCCATTGATTTGGAGTAGATTAGGATGTCATCAAAGAAAACAAGCACAAACTCATCCAAGTACGGGCGGAATATATCTTGCATTAGGCGGTTGAAGGTTGCAGGAGCATTGGTTAACCCGAATGACATTACAGTAAACTCATAGTGGCCATAACGGGTATTGAAGGCTGTTTTGGGTATATCTGCTTCCTTGACTCTGATCTGATAGTAACCAGACCTCAAATCTATTTTTGAGAAGACTTTGGCCCCATGAAGCCTGTCAAGAAGTTCATCGATGCGAGGGATAGGATACTTATTCTTGACAGTGACTTGATTTAGCCCTCGATAATCTATGCAGAGGCGGAGAGTCCCGTCCTTCTTCTTTTGGAAAAGAACAGGTGCTCCCCAAGGAGAGCTACTGGGGCGTACAAATCCTTGTTCAATGAGTTGGGAAAGTTGCTCCTTAAGTTCAATGGCTTCAGGAAGGGACATTTTATAGGGAGTTTTTGAGACGGGTTGAGCTCCAGGGATCACCTCGATTTCATGGTCGACTTCTCGAGGAGGCGGTAACCCTGTAAGCTCGTCAGGGAAGATGTCAGAGAATTCTTGGAGCCAAGAGGGTTCTGTCTCCATACTAGGTTCAATGACTTTGTTGAGTTTGACTAAGAAAACTTGCTGACCCTTACGTGTTCCCTTGAGAAGATGTTTTGCCTTGACTACCCTAGACTTAGGTTTTCCTGTGATTCCCTGAACAGATATTACTTGGCCATGCTCATTTTCAAAAGTGATACTCCCCTGGTTACAATGAATGCTAGCTTTGTTCGCAATTAACCAATCCATCCCAAGGATTCCATCATAAATTCCTAATGGCAAGACTCTAAAGTGACCATGAGTTTGCTCATTACCCAGCTCAAAATCAAGGTTTCCTATAGAGTGGCGAGATACTACTTCTTTCCCACTGGCTAACTCTACAATCATTTTTCTAGCTGATTTTTGACTCAAGTTTAATTTTTGCAAGCACCTAGGAGAAAGGAATGAATGGGTACTGCCACAATCAATCAAAAGCTGAAATGGCTTACCGTGATGAGTGGCGAGGGTTTGGATTACACCAAATTGTTTATTCGGACCTTGGTGTTCTACCGCCGCATGGACGGTGGCGCGCTCTTCTTCAGCCTCTTCCAAGGTTGGTTCTTCACTTATAACACAGGCAGTTCTAGCAACTGTTCCTCCGCGGCCTCTGCCACGGCCACTGCCTCTTGCCCCTTGGTGGGTAGGGGTTCCACGGCCTTGATTTCCTCTGTTACCTTGGGGGAATGATTTTGCCATCTTGGGACAGTTGGCTCTAAAGTGTCCCGGCTCATTGCACTCAAAACACAGAGGGCCTTCTCTGGAAGAAGCAGCATACGAGCGGGGGGCAAAAGAGTTGCCTTGTCGCCCTCTGTTGTAGTAGGGAAAATTTTGTTGAGGTTTCTTGTAGGGTTGATCTCTAAGGTTTGCCTCAGGGTAAGATCTCTTTTGATTCTTCGGTTTGTTAGCCTTCATTTCTTTCACAAGGGGCTTAGCTCGTATGAGAGCATCCTGTAAAGTGGTTGGCCTCATTGCTTCTAGGCGGGAATCTAGGGGTTCATTTAGCCCTTGGCAGAAACGAGCCACTTGCTGAGAAGTAGTCATAGCTGGGGCATACTTCCGAAGGGTAATAAATTTGGAATAATAATCCTCAAGAGTTAAGGTGCACTGTCTAAGACTAAAAAACTCATTCATCTTTATGGATTCATGGGATGGAGGAAGATATCTTTCCTTCACTGCCTGCTTGATGTCTTCCCACGTTTGAGAATGCTCGGTGACCTCCTTGTCACGGCACCACTGTTTCCACCAGAGTTTAGCATCTCCAGTGAGGCGAAACCGTGCGAGCATAGACTGATTTGCTACTCCAGTACCGGCAGCAGAGAAATAATCGTCCATCGCCTCAATCCAGACTTCAGCATCCTTCTCAACCTTTGAACCTTCTCCTTTAAAGGAGGGGGGTTGCATTTGCTTGAGCAGGAGCTTCTTCTCCTGGGTATCGGTGTAAAGCGCATTGGGAAGTGGAGAGTGGTCATCCTGGCCATCATCGTAAAAACAATTTTTAAGATTACAAGATTCATCTTTGCACAACGCTTAATTTTTTTGGAGAGCAAAACTATTGAAATTATTTTATTTCCAAATATTTACAAGGACAAGTTTTATTACAAAGATCTGAGACTAATATAATTAGTCTTATTTGACATCAAGGGAAATTCCTAGGCTTCACTGTGACATAAGGGTAGAGCGGTCCACATATGTGAAATATGGGGGTTCCGCTGTAGTTTCTAAGACTCTAAAAACTGATGGTAAGGGTGGTAAACTCTGGATTGGGGTGGGTCCCAACACTGCTACTCTATCAGCAGGTAAGACCTGCATCACTTTGTCATACACCCAACGATCCTGAGGTATGCGAACCCCATCTATAGTCACCGAGGTGTCATCCCTAGGGGTACCGACGAACCAGAATAAGCGGACCATCTTCAGCTTCTCAATCCAACGAATCCGCTTAAGGTCGGTGGTGAGGTTCCCAATCTGATCTGCTCGGATGATGAAGTATCTCGGCCCACGACTCCAGAAATCTCTACCCCATCCTCTCTGAATACGAGAGAAATGAGGGAGGGATATCTTCTCTAATATCTGCACCATGGTATCGCGGAACTCGAAATTCGAGGAGTGACTAGCAGTCTCGAAGATGCATTGGAAAACTAGAAATTTGGAGTAGGCATCTTCCTCTTCCTACAATCATTCAAACATCAATTTAATTTATTTGTTTTAGTAGGATGTCTTTACTAATTATGTTAGGTAAAACATTTATTACAAAACAGTTCTTAAACAGCAATTCCTAGGAGCCAAACAGGCTCTGATACCAATTGTAAGGTTCCTCCCTTTAAAAATGGGAGAAACACTTAAGATAGTCCGCTAAGTCTTATCTTGGGAAAAATTTCCTATTCATCGACACCTTGACCCTGTAGAGATTCAAGGATACGATTCATAGGTATGACTTAGCTCTATCCCGCAGGGGGAGCGTGATTTCCTAAACATCAAATCACCCATAGGGCAATTGATCAAAAATTGGGCAACTACTAGACTTGATGTCTAGAGACAACGCTTTTTTCCTCATCTTATGCAAGGCACAGCCGCTGGCCTAGTCTTCTTGAATAGAGTTGCCCAAGAACCTAACTATCTAACGTAGGGCTTTCACTTAATTTGTTGGAAAGCTACCCGACTAATCGGGTCCACCCATCCGTAGGATGGTGCCGTCAGGGCATTCCATCCTCCCACTTTCCACCCTACTCACGCATCAATTTGTTTTCTAATTAATACTACCACACTGTTTGACATAAATAAACATATTCCTTAATTAGGGCCTTTCTTCACAAGGTTCGTTCTAACAGCCTTCTTACACAATACAATCATACCAAAGACAAGATGCCATTATATAAAAGTTTATACATGAGTCCATTTCCATACAAGCCAATCCGGCTCTCTTATTCTTATTCTGCCGATGATCTAGAATTCGGCCTTCCAGCCTCTACATGCTGGGCAAAACCCTACGGGACCATACACCTCATCGTCGGCCGCTGGCGAGGACTCAAGCCGGCCTGTCGCCCTCTCAGGCTCCATCGCTCGATCCTCCCGCCCCTCAGAGGGATGTCTGCGCACTAGGGTGGGCTTATTTACCGCACTAGCCTGGGCCCTCAGAACTAGGCAGCCTCATAATCTCTCGCCTCAATCGGCGATCCTTATTCTTCCAAAGGTATGAGGGATACCTTGGACCATTACCGGGCTTTGCTAACGACGCCGCCCGGCTACACAAGCACGGAACGGAGTTAGCGTTGAAGCCAAAAAAAATCTTGAATTTCAAAGATAACAATCTTCAATGCAATTTTCTAAGTATAGCATTCACAATTCATGAAGATAGCAATTTCAACGTAATTTATCGAAAACAACATCACATAATTCATAATTTCATATAATTTTTATGTCGTCATTTTAAGAGGAAAAGATACCATTCATTAATACTAATTTAAGGAAAAATCTCTTCTTTTGAAAATTAACCAATCTAACCTGGCCACCGTTTCCTTGAGCGGCTTGAAAAGGGACTGGAGCCGCGTTGGGCGCATCTCCCTCCATCTCGTTGTTACGTGCGTCTCTTGAGGTAATATTTTGCCATCTCCGGGATGAGGCCATCGTAGGTGTCGCCTTGTAGAGCTCGCTGCTGCGATCGAAACGCTTCAGTCGGATCTGAATTCCGAGCTCGTTTGCTCACCGTATGAGCAAAAGAAAATGGCGCACGAACCCTTGCTTGAGTAAAAAATCCCTTACTAAAGTCTACGCAAATGGGGGGGGGGGGAATTGTGAGGGTGTCCTTAAGGCCAAAGGCAAAAACGTGGAGAGGGTTGGGAGGGGTGGCTGCAAGCCTCTCTGTAAGTCTGTTCACACGGGGGGGGGGGGAGAAGAGTTAAGGACACTGGTCCATGGCAAGAGGGAATGGAGGAAAATTGGCTTATCTGAAAAGAGCCAAATGAGGGGCTGTGAGAGGGGTGGCTGCAAGGGCGGCTGTACTTGCAGCAAGTACGCTACGGCGGTACGGACAGCAGCACAACAGGGCATACGCTACACAGAAGTGCGTGCCGACTGAGGAGCACCCCGGGGGTTTATATAGCTGAGGGGTGAGGGTGCGGGCGCTGCGCAAAGCAGGGACGAAAGGACGGTGTACCTTCAAAGTCTATGGATCAGTGGCCTGCATGGGTCTACGAGAAAGGTACGGTGCCGGTTGTCTGGGAAAGGAGTGGTACGCATGTACCTTATCCGGTCTGGTGGGTGTCCGCCCAAGGGTACGCGTGGACCAAACAGTGGGCGGCCGTCCTTTGGTTCTTGGGCGGCCATTGTACGGGCGCCCTAGTAAGTGTGTACGGACCAAATTTTGGGGCGGGGTACCCAAATTTGGGACGCCCGCCTCGATTTGCGTGCCGGACCGCCCCGGGGGGCGAAAATTTTTTTGTCCGGGAGGTTCTCCTGGTCGCAGGGGTTCAGACCGTTCGTCAATCGGACGTGCGGTCGTGTATTTATTAAGGTTTAAAGGTCGCCGTTTTATAACTAAAATGATTGAAATTAGCATATAGGCTTGATCCGGTGTCCGTTTTGGATGCTGTAAAATCCTATATTAGGGTAAAATCGCGCGCAGATTCCAAATTTGGACTCAGAATTTGAAGATTCTAAGTGGAAATGACTCAAATAATAAAATTATTGATATTTATACCATAAAAACTCATAATTACACGGACATTTCTTTATTAGTGAAGATGGGTACGTTACACAATCATACTAAATCCCATGGTCATCAGGTCATAATTTTAAGCTTGCCAATACCCTCTTGACAAATGTTGCATATCAGGCCGTGAGCACAAAAACCTGGATGAATTTCCCAAAACAGTAATAACTTTTCTAAAAATTTTCAATTTTACAATCTACGTACATCAATGGAAATCTTGGATTTTGTAGATAAATTTTGATTACAACAACACCCCAATCGGAGTTGTACAACTCAAGTTATGGTCTCGACAAGTCAGGGTTATTTCTGGAACATTCAGGTGTCTAGGACCAAACAGATGTCCACGCATGGTTCAAAAAGGGCCTAACAGTGTAAGATGTAGTCAAGGAGTTACATGTGGTAAGAAAAATGTATGTGCTTGATGCATACCAAACCTTGGCTCATTTCGGGTATATTTGCTATATTTTTGAAGCACTCCAAAAGACCACCTAGCAAAGATTTGGCAGATTGGCACATAAGGCAAAACTTGTTTACACTCGAATAAAAAGAGGATCAAATCATCTCAGAATTGAACAAGAATAGGTATGGTAGTTTATCTCATCAAGGAGCTCAGGCATACCAAGTCTTATTTAGACAATTCTAGCTACCCTTGGGAGGCAGGGCCAACATTTAGTAAAATACACTGAAATTGCTCTATTTTGGCATTTTACTATTTTTAATAGGTCCCATTCTCAAATGGAGTAGACATTTGATATAGGAATTCTTTAGCACAGAATAATCACAAAAAACAAAGGATGTCAAGTTTCGGGCAAAAAAAAGTATATTTTTGGTAAATGAAAAAAAGTTGTACACGCCTAGCCAATCAAGGGCAAGATAAGCTCAAAACTAGTCAAGATCTTGCAGACAGCCTTGAAATGATGTGTACCAACCATGGTTTAGAAATTTTCTTGATTGGGTAATGACAAGTCACTTATCTGGCTATACAGGGGTAAATTTTAGCCAATCCAATGTAAATTTTAGCCAATCCAATGTAAAGGCCAAGTCTGTAACTACCAAAAACAAGTCCTCTGATGCTCAAATTTAGATCCCGTCTGGTAAAACACTTTATCTCAATACAATGATCAGGCATATAAATTTTCACCACTATTGGATGCCTACATCATATGGCTACACTAATAGGTCACATGGGGGACTATAAAAACAAGTCAAAAAAGGCAAAAAGTTATTCACACCTAGACATTTGGTGGGCATTTAATATTCGATTTTCAACATGCTTTTGTAAAGTTGACAATCTAATCATAATTCACATGCAAATGAAGTTTGGAACCATTCTAACTCAAGTAAGCTAGTCAACAGAGCCCAAAACAGCTTATGGGCACTGGCTAGACATCAGTAGCCACTAAGACCAATCGTTTGTCCATGCCTAGTAGAAACTCAGCATTTACATGCCCTGTCTGATGCACAAACTGGTATGTCTACTGCCAAACCTCTGTTCGAGGTGCATACCAAACCCCATTCCAATCCAGACAAGTTTAGCATGATTTCTGGGTAGTCAAAGTGGGCACCGGACACCTAATGAGCTAAATCTGGAGAAGATGTCCACGCCTGGTAAAAATCTATCCTTCCCATCATCAGTTTCTACCCTGATTATAAACATATGTTTATCTACACTAGAACTACATATATACCAAAATTTGGTAGTTTTTAGGTAACTTGGGCAATTCAACATGTCAAAATACAAGTTTTAGGTAGTAGCTTGCATGCTGAAACACCCAGTACCAATTTGATGTCCACGCCTGGTAAAAAGAGAGGCAAATGGTCTCAGTTGGCTGTATGGCTTCAAACGTGTGGAAAAAAACCCCTATGCTAGGCACATGCGAAATCTTGAATCATTCCGAGAAAGTAATGCCATTTTTCCAAGCTGTTAAAATGGGCTGAGGGGCCATGATTTCTCCATATGCATCCCCTGTAAAAAGTTATTCACACCTAGTAAAAAGGAGGCCTTAATAGTATCAAAATTAGATGCAGTTAAGTATGTGAGTTTACATCAACTTGTTCTAGCCCTGTGTCAAATATCAACTTCATTGGACACTTTGGGGTATGTGTTGTACTAATAGCCCATACACTGACAGCCAAATTTTGCAAATTGAGTCTAAAATTAGTGAATATGTGGTTCTATGCCTTGCACATGTCAGATTTACATGAGGTTTTAGAGTGATTTTTCCCTATACAGGGAGATGCCACATGTTAGTTTATTGGTCACATTGGATAAGCTTAGATGCTATTTTTAGCTAGTCACATCAATAGATAAAAAGTTGTTCCCACCTGGTAGTTTGATGCCCTTAATACTAATGAAATTGAGTAAAACCTTACAAATGGCATCTCCAAGTATATAAAAGCCAATACTAAGGGCTTGAGTCATTTGGATAGGTGTAAGCTACTAAAAATAGAAATTGTCAGTTTTTGAGCCAATAAAGAGCAATTTTCCAAAAATTGGGCTATTGGAAGCCTCTTGATGACATTTATGTGCTAATAAGAGCTAGACACCTCCTAAAGCATGTATAATATGTAGATATCAAATCTTGTCCCAATTGGAAAACCCTAAGTATGTCAAATTTTCAATGACACATAAGTGACTACAGTTGGCTAAATTCAGACAAAATCTATCATCATGACTAAACTGATGTCCATGCCTGGTAAAATGATGCCCTTTTGCACTTCAAATGCTAGCAAGGCTTCATACATAGATTTAAGTTGTCTAGTCTTGGTGCAGATCAAATCTCATATCAAAACGGACAGAGGTAAGTACAGTTTTCAACATCTTAAAGTACCCCCTCTGCAAAGATTAGAACATTATGTCATGACAGACCAAAAGTTGTTTATGACTACTATTTTTAGCAGTCTATTAAATCCAAAATCAAATAAGGTTTCCCACAAGTCTTAATTATATCATGAACTTGCTTGCTAGTGAATCTTCCTCAAATCTGATTGAAAGTAGATATATAGGCCAACGACAGGTTTCTGGGAACAATGTTCATGAAAATCCACAAAATCTAGATGCCAAACTCTTGCAAGATCTTGTACACATATTTTTTGATGTCTAGCCTATAGGCATATCAAATTTATAACAAATTTGACTCTATTTGAATACTTTTCAAGCATGCCAAAATAGGCCTAGAACCCAGTTTTCACATACTGCCTTCGGGAGCCAGACAGTTCTTCACACCCAGTCTGGAAATGGTCTTCTGATACTCAAATGTTCATGAGTACTTTCATAGGCCCCATACATGCTGGAACCTACAAGAATATCAAATTTGAAGTCCTTTGGAGTAGTTTAAGTTGATTAACCACATCAATTATGAGTTTTTTGCACTATGTAAATGCAATTGGGTAGGCCTGGTCATCATAGCCAATCAGATGTCCATGCCTAGTAAAAAAAGAGGTTCCCAAGGTCCAAATTCATCAAGGTCATGCACATCATCTCTTCATACACAATACCTCAGGCATACCAAGTATTAGGTCACTTTAGATCAATCTGATATATTTTAAGGTAGCTAGAAAAGAGTATCCAACATTGTTTCCACATTTAATCTGGGAGAAGAAATCGGATGTCCTCACTCAACACACAAAGGCTGACTGCTCGTTGTGATGATACAAAAAAAAAAACATGAAGCCAAATAAAAACATCAAGAAGAGGAAAAGAAGGCAGTACTAAGAAGTATTGAGAAGTAGAAGGAACTCTCTTCACAACTAGAGAAGAGTTGTGAAGAGAAGCCAAGTAAAAAAAAAAACATGAAGCCAAGTAAAAACATCAAGAAGAGGAAAAGAAGGCAGTATTGAGAAGTAGAAGGAAGGAACTCTCTTCACAACTAGAGAGAGTTGCACATAAGGAATGCCTTAGATTCAAAGAAGAAGGAACTCTCTTCACAACTAGAGAGAGCAGAAAAGGAATGCCTTAGATTCAAAGCAAAAGTAGAAGAAAAGAGCAAGGAGTTATATTCCTATTAGTTAAGACTAGCAGAACGTAATGAAGGAGAGTCATCCTTAGGAGTACATGACCAAGGTGCACAGCTAGATACTATTGAAAATCATGCAAAATCAATTGGCTACACTAGTGGTCACACCTAGAAACCCTGCACAAACCCAATCCTTTTTCACATTAGCTCTTCTTCTATCCCTCACTACTAAAAAAGAAATTGATTTTGAGTCTACCATTATACATAAAGATATAGAATGGATGGTCCTTAGGAGTACATGACCAAGGTGCGCAACTAGATACTATTGAAAATCATGCAAAATCAATTGGCTACACTAGTGGTCACACCTAGAAACCCTGCACAAACCCAATCCTTTTTCACATTAGCTCTTCTTCTATCCCTCACTACTAAAAAAGAAATTGATTTTGAGTCTACCATTATACATAAAGATATAGAATGGATGGTCCTCCAAAGAATGTCTAGATACAATGTACCTATATTAATAATGGCCATTTTTCACAATGACCTAGAGCTAAAAAATGCTAAAGACATCTTTGTAGTTCCCATTCATCCTATAGTACTTAACTTCAGAGCATGGATGAGAGTCTTAATGCAATCTCAAAAATTCACAGAAGATGAAGAGATAATACGCTTAGGTTTGCCAAAAAATCTATCATTTGATTCTCCTTGTCCTAGGGATTATATAGCCAATAGCATAACTTGGATGACCATATATGGGCTCTATGAGGCATGGTCTTGTTACAATTATATGAATATTAGAAACATCAAATATTTCTAATTAGCGATATGGAAGTTGTACCTTCTACTATGCACCCACTTAGAAAGTCTAGAAGCATAGGGTTCAAGGGCATTTGATTTTGTTCACCTTAACTACCCCATACTGAAGGAAGAGGAAGAGATAGATTTAGCAGAAGGTATTCATGATTACTTCCAGGATAAGCCTGAAAACCTAGATGTGGATGAGGATAAGATGAAGAAACTAAATAAATTTACCTATCCTTATAATATATCTATCTTCTCAACTGCTCTTGGCCGAAGCACACCTGAGAGTCAACCAAGTAGATAAGAAAACGCTACTGACCAAAAAGTAGCAATTAAATCTCAAGAAGAAATACAGGAGCCAGGCCCAATACTTCGTAGATGAATGAAAAAGGTGGTTACATAATGCTCAATGGGTAGTATATGAACTGGAGTAGTTTTTCTAGAGATTGAAGGCCAACCTAGAAGCAATTCAAGAAGCACTCACTATTGATGCAAAATCTATAGCTATTGTGACTCTCATTCAGAATTGTGAGATCTAAACCAAAAAGTTTGGAATTGAAATACGAACTCTCTTCACCAGCATAGAGCAACACATGCTAGGCACTTAGGATATCTTTAATCAAGAAAGGGAGAACTAGGAAAGTAGGAAGGAAGTGGCTGCTAAGGAGGTATTAAATTTGGAATGCACTTTGGAAAGAATCAAAGAAGAAAGGCCTTGCTTTATCTAGGATATTAGCTGGTCAAACACTTACTTTCTTCAGTCAGCACTAGTGGCACCCAGAAACATTTACACATTAGTTAAAATGCTGTTAAGTTGCTTCAATGTGTCAGTAATCACCCTGTAGTTAAATTTTTAGGACTTGACACGAGAAAATATGCAGACCTTAATGTCATATCTATCACATTATGTTGTGCCCACCTTTGGGTTGTTCTTTGGTGATTAATACAGGTTGTAGGATGTCATAGATTATTTGATCTTGCCTATGCATTTATTTAATTATCCTCAATTTCAGAGCTTGGGCTAGGAACATTATGCTAACACATGTATGGAATGAGAGTGATTCACCATTAGTGTTGTTAGCTCCTCCTGAATTATACAATTATCAAAGCCACTCATCATGGATTGAAGACAATGTTTAGTGGTTAGAAGTATATGGTATACAGGAAGTGAGGAATGTCTACTAGCACTAGCAGGAATAACCCCTTTTACCATCCCTTGGTATTTGTCAAACTGCTCTACAACATAGACAAATATTTAAAGAATATGCTTTCAAATGCAGTTATAGAAATCTATATTGATTTGGAAAATTATCCCCAACAAGTGAACACACAAGAAATCCATGAATTACAAAATAAATATCATAGCTTATGGGATCTTACAATTAGCTTATAGGAAAATGAACAAAGGTTGTGAAACTTAACCTATCTGTGCTTTTCAAATTCAAATCACTTAGAAGCTCCTGCTCTTTCACAGAGTGTGCAAGTGGTTTATGAACTGTACCTTTTGTGCCGCCAAGAGGAGAGAAACACTAGGATTATGACTTGCACGACCATGACCAATGCTAGGATGAAGAAGTATATGGTAGGGAAAGCTGATCCCAACACTTCTGCAGAGAGGTGTCAGCTGAATAAAGTAGACACAAAATGTTTGGGGACATTCCCATGGCAACTAACAGTATTAAATAATTATTTTCAGGAGAAGATGTTTCGAGTTTCTACAAGATAAGGATTACTTGGAGGTGATCACAGAATCGAATCCATGGTTTCCAAGCATTAATGCAAGCAACCACATTTGACACTCCTTTTCCTTATGATCCCTCCCTTGGAGTACAAACTCCCACAACCAAAATGATTGAAAAGAGGCCATACTTAGCTTATCCACCCGTGGGAAATATGAAAGAATACATAGAAAAGCATAAATGGAAGGCTATAGATTTATGGGTGCCTATAGCCCATAACATACAATTCAAGAACCCTCATTTAGCTGACCTATCGGATTTACAAATAGTGGCATTTCTTATAGAGCATGCATTTGATAGATGGAAGAAAGATCATCCAATAGAAGGAAGAGGTGGATATGCTTTACCCCCCAGATATAGTGAAAGGATCCAAGGATGAAAGGGTGAACAACCTGAATGGAGACAGCAGTATTTGCAGGTAGAACAATTTGCCTTTGCTTACTTACACTCCCCCTATAATTTAAGGGTTGATCCATGTTATATGCCATATCCTAAAAGATGGACAAAGAAAGAATTTATAGATAAGAGGGACAAGAATCCACATTGCATCATTAATCAACCAAAGTTTATTAAACCCTTTACTATCACTACAATCCACGAAGTGTACCAACATTGAAAGGCTTGTTATTATGCATGGAGGTAGATTCTAGATCCAACTTTTGTAGGTGTACCATTAGATTTATGTATTTATTGATCACTCTATAGATGTGCCTCACAAAGGTACAAGATGGGGAGCTTAGGAGTTACTTTATGATCTTAATGATGGGCGTAACTCTGATCAAGCAGCTTTCTACTTCCATCATCTCAGATTTTTACCTGGGCATGTGTTGTGTAATTTTGAGGCTATTGTGGATACAAAATTTTGGCCCCCCTACAAGGCATTCAAAAGAACACGATACTCTTTGGAACTATGACAACTACATTGGCAAGTATATGCCAATTATTTCCTCTAAACCTAAGTGCTAAGTACGCACGATAAAATGTAAATATAAGGGTTAGAGTCACCATCTATCTTGTTGGGCAGAGAGCATAGTCATTTTCTTTCTTCACTTTGCACTTTAATTATTTATTTATTTTATTAAAAAAATAAAAAATAAATAAACAAATACAAAAACATCTATTGTCTCACTAATGGTCTTTCTAACCATTGGCATAGTTATGCTTGTTAAGGGTCACCTGAGATTTTTCGATCAAAGGTATGGTCTAGCATCAAGTCATGCACTGGCACGTTGTTTGTATGTGCTCACATTTACTACCATTTGACTATTTTTATTTTTATTAAAAAAAAGAGAAAAAGGGAAAGAAAAAAAAAGATTCCTTTGAAATCTCGCTAGCAAAAGCCCTTCTGTCTTCAGATAGGGGGACATTGGTGGTGGTACTACTGGCCCAAGGTATGACCTATCAGTTAAAGAATCCATAAATATGCTTTACTTCCACAACATTCTGTTTTCTTTTTGTGAAGCATATAGGTGCTTGAATTTTTCAAGCGCATGTATTAGGCACTCTTCACTTAACATTTGAAACCTCGTTCACAGCAAAAGCCCACTCCATATACATATCAAGACCTTGGAAGCTGACATTTACAACCAAAAAACCTAGTTACATCAAAGATTTGTGATGCGCTTCATCGACACAAGTGGACAAACTTTCAAGTCAAACTTCCATGTCCAGATATTCTTCTACATCGACACATGAACCAACCCCTTTAATTGCATAGGTCGTCCAAGGACGGACTATATGAGGCAAGGAGAGATGTTAACTCCATTTATGGAAGTTAACTAGGCGAACGGCTTTGACGGGCCCCACAAAAAGTTTTTTGAAGCCTTCAGAGCCATTAACGAGTGATGGGAATTATAGGTTCTATTAATTTGGTTCACTTTTGTAATTTTACCCACCTGAGCTGTTTTTTGCACTTAATGCACATCTTATGAATTTTCCCACTCTAATGAGCCACACATGATGTAAACAAGGGATGATTGAGCTAAGTGTAATGCTGGCATCAAGCTCACATGTATAGTAGTAGTCTACACACACTAGATTTTAGATTTACTCAATGGTCGCCTGTGCTTGGGTGCTCGGCCACTTATTAAGTTTGTATAAAGGATAACTCATCTAATGAGAATGGACACTTCCCTTGTGTGAGAATTGAGAGCTCTTGCTTCTTCTTCTTTCCTCTATCTCTTATGTGTGAGTGAGAGTGAGTGAGAGAGTGTGAACTTAAGAGCTTTCTTCTCCACCTCCATAGCTTCCTGTTGTGAGAGGGACTTGTCCTTGGTTAAGCTATCAAACATTATTTGGTGATTGTGGGAGTTGTGATTCAAGCTAGCTGCTACACATAGCGGTTGGAAGGCCTCCCTTGGGAAGCTGAATACGGGTATCGTAAACTCCATAACACATAGCGGTTGGAAGGCCTCCCTTGGGAAGCTGAATACGGGTATTGTAAACTCCATAACACATAGCGGTTGGAAGGCCTCCCTTGGGAAGCTGAATACGGGTATCGTAAACTCCATAACACATTAATCAGTAAACCTAAACCTTAAGTTTGATATATGGGAGTGTGTGTGTTCAATGCATTCCTGTTTGATTACTTAAGCATTTGGGAAATAGGGTTGACATACTCCCATAGTAGATAAAATTTAAGGTTTAGGTTTACCAACTAATGTGTCGTGGGGTTTAAGATTATACCCATATTCAACTTCCCAAGGGAGGTCAACTGCTATGTGTAGTAGCATAGCTCCCATTGCTTGTCACACCGAACAATGTTTGATAGCTTGCCCCTCTCACAACAGGAAGCTATGGAGGTGGAGAAGAAAGCTCTCAAGCTCACACTCTCTCACTCACATATAAGAGATAGAGGAAAGAAGAAGAAGTTCCCATTCTCATTAGATGAGTTATCATTTATACAAACTTTATAAGTGGCTAGGCACCTGGGCACAAGTGGCCATTGAGTAAATCTATAATCTAGTGTGGGCTAGACTACTAGTATACATGTGAACTTGATGATGGCATTACACTTAGCTTGGTCATCTCTTGTTTACATCATGTGTGGCTACCTTCTACCTTCACCCCACGATCCAAAAATGCACCAACATTTGAAGGTTTATTGTTATGCATGGAGGTAGATTCCAGATCCTAAAGGCATTCAAGGATTGGAATCAAGGTGTAAGGAAAGTCATGTATTGGCTTTTGATCAGTTTCATAGACACATATAGGATATCAACACTCCAGTAGTTGCATGGCAAAACCTAGTGCAGATGTTCTAAACTAATACAAAGGTAAGGAAACTGCAGGTAAAACAAGAGCTGCATAGTGTAGAAAAGAAAAGTATACATATCAATGTAGTGCTGAAAGATGATGATTTGGTGAGTGTCTATTTTAATGGGCTTGGAAAAGAGTACAAGTCATTCAAGACCTCCATTGCAATCAGAGAGAACATTCCCAACTTTCAAGACTTGGTATCTACAGAAGAAAAGTCTCTAGGTGAGGAATCATCTTCACAAAGCAAGAACACATCAGAACATACCTTCTACTCTAATTCAGAGGCAGAAGTAGAGGTCATGGTTGAGGCCAAGGTGGTGGCCAACAAGGAAACTAGAATTCTGGACAACAGTCTAATGATTCGTAGTAGCAGCAATCATCTAGACAGGTGGAAGAGGCTAGTCTAGAGGCAGGGGGAGCCAAAGAGGCCGAGGTGATTGGTAAAGAAATCAGAGTGCAAATAGCATAGAGTGCTATTATTGTGGCAAACCAAGGCACATAGTAAAGGATTGCTATAAAAAGCAGAATGACATTAAAAGTGGAAAGTTGTAGCAAGGCAACTATGCATCATCTAGTAAATAGGGTGGTGATGACAGAAGTGAGCAGCTGTTTGTGATGCAGCACATGCTCAATTCCACAACAAGAGATGTGTCAAGATCTCAAGATATATGGTATGTGGATTTTGGTGCCTCTAACTACATGACTAGTCTCACAGTGAGTGGTTTAGAGACATGCAAAAAATGAAAAAAACAAGTTAGGTGATGATACTACACATCCCATTGCACATGTTGGTAAAGTGTCATTGTCTATGCAGGATGGCAAAATAAAGTACTTGACAGATATACTTCATGTTCCAAATATTATAAAGAACCTGATTTTTGTTGGACAGATAGTTGAGCAGGGTCCACAAGTGAGGTTTAATCCTCAAGGATGTTTTGCGAAAAACTTCAAAAATTTGTGTTGCTTGGTTGCAAAGGGTAATAGAAATGGCAAGATGTTTACTTTGGATGTAAATATGTCTGAGGTAAAGGCAACCATGTTTGTGCATGAAACAAGTGTCATTGAAGATATTGACATATGGGTCAGGTAAAGGGGAACCGACCAAGACTGCAACGATTGGTTGCAGGTATTATGTTACATTCATTGGTGATGTAACATAAGATATTGACATATAGGTGAGGTAAAGGGGAACCGACCAAGACTGCAACGATTGGTTGTAGGTATTATGTTACATTCATTGGTGATGACCACACTAGGAAAGTGTGGGTTGAATTCAGTGATTTTCTTAGAGAGCAGGGAATCAAGAGACAATTTACATGCAGGTACACTCTGCAAACAGAATGGTGTTGCATAAAGAAAAAATAGGCACATTGTAGAAGTGGCACGTGCCTTGATGGCTGAAAAGAATATGCCACATCATTTTTGCACAGAAGCAGTAAGCAATTGCTATGTACATTATGAATAGGACACCCACTGTATCTGTTTATGGTATGATGCCGTTATGAAAGTTTGCATGCATAAGACCAAATGTGTCTCACTTGAAAGTGGGTGTATTGCATATGTGCATATTCTTAATGAAGAAATAACAAAGTTGGATCCAAAGGCAGAGAATTACATATTTATTGGTTTTGTTATGAAGCATAAAGGTTATAGATGTTATAACCCTACCACTTGTGAGATACGAGTAAGCAGAGATGTTGTCTAGACAAGATGAGTAGCTGGTATGCACCAGCGACGATGAAGGCAACAAAAGATACAGATGTAAGAAGTCTTGATGTTGCACCGCATGTAAAGCAGTAATCAGGTGCTTAGTGGACCTGGAGAGTCTTCTAACAGTGGATCCAATGTTAGTCCATGGCCAAGTAGGTTGAGGATAGATGTAGATACACATGTATCACGCAAAGGGAAGGAAAAGGTAGATCAACCTTTTGTGCATGATTTGTCAGCAAGTCACTCATATGTGGATGGTGATTCTAGTGGCTCTAAGTAAGAGCGCCTTGATGTGAGGAGCTGGGCATTTTGTCTGTGGTTACTCCTGGTGTAAGGAGAATCAAGCTGTTGTTTTGAGGACATCTGACAGCAGTGATCTAGGTGTACGCAAGTCTACGAGGGTTAGGTACCCTGTTGACAGGTTGAGATATGATGGATATATAGCCCATCATTATGCTTACATGGTTAAAGCAATACATGAGTTGGAGTCCACTTGTTTTGAGCAGGCACTTGGAAATAAAAAATGGAAAGATGCCATGAACGAGGAGATGGCAGCATTGGATACAAATGAATGAGAAGATGGCAGCATTGGATACAAATGAATGAGAAGATGGCAGCATTGGATGTAACTACAACATGGGACTTAGTACCTTTGCCTAAGAAAAAGAAGGAAATTGGATGTAAGTGGGTGTATAAAGTCAAGCATAACGTTGATGGTTCAGTGAGTAGGTATAAGGCAAGATTAGTTGCCAAGGGCTATGCGCAGACTTATGGCATTGACTATGAGGAGACATTTAACGTGGTTACAAGAATGGCAACTATGAGAGCTATCATTGCTATGGCTATAACAAAGGGTTGGTCTTTACAAGTGGATATAAAGAATTCCTTTTTTCATGGTGATTTGCAAGAAGAAGTATACATGATGCAGCCACCAGGTTATGAGAGTGATGCACACCCAGATTTTATGTGCAAGTTACACAAAGCCTTGTATGGCTTGAAGCAGGCACCCAAAGCATGGTCAAACAAGATCGAGGGTATCTTTTTACCATTGGATTTTAGATATCCAATGTAAAATTTTCACTTTATGTGAAAAAGATAGAGGGATCATGCTGTTAGTCATCTATGTCGATGACTTGATTATCACTGGTGATAGTGATGTTGACATACATGATGTCAGGAGGCTTTTGAAGTAGAAGTTTGAGATGAAGGATTTGGGTGAGATTTCTTGGGCATAGAAGTGGTGAGATCATCTCATGGCATTTTGTTATTGCAGAGATGTGAATTAAGGTTTTCTCTATCTTTTTTATAAAAAATAAGTTATAAATGTGAAGATAAAAAGAGGAATTACAAAAGTTCTCAAAGATATTATTAGCCTCCTTATAAAATTTTTAATTTTCTTTGGAATGAAGGTATGGACCTTTATGTAGTATGGAGTCTCTAAGTTAGGCCTAAGTAGCCTAGCTTACCTTGCTAAACAACTTTAACTATTTGTCTCTCTTTGTTTCTAAGATGCATGCAAAGAGGGATCTTGAGTACACCTACGAACATTATGGAGTCCCTAAGGGAGGCCAAGCACGGCCAAGTAGCCTAGCTTACCTTCCTAAACAACTTTAACTATGTGTACAGCCAAATATTCAAAATTATGTAGAGAGAAAAAAGCTCTTGGGAGGTCACCCTATGTGCTTAAACATGCTATAAGAGAATACAACATGTGGTGTATACAAGAGAACACTAAAAAAATGTAGGATCTTTCAATGCACAAAACTTTAAAACTCAAATTTCACAACTCAAGTGTGATACAAAAGATGGCAAATTCCTATACCTATGTGCTCATGTGAAGTGAGCTTCGTGAAGGCTCCTCTAGAACTATGAAGATAGAGGTTGTATGCTAGTAGAAGCTAGGGAGTAAACTCACAATGATGACTGATGCATTGTGTGGAGAAGGGATTGGCCATGTATCTATATAGGCATGTATACACAGGGTGGCCTTGACATGACCGTATAGGTCTACGGTCTTAGTTGGTGCCACCATCCATAGTGTAGGCTTCGCCCCAAAAATAGGTACTAGACATTGCATAGCAGTGCCCCAACTCCCACGATCATCTTGGGTCCCATTCAGCCGTATAATGTCAGGATAGGGTTTCAAAGAGTAAATTATACCTACTCCACGTGTGGGACCATTATGAGATATAACGGTCTAGCGTAGTATGTAGCCTATTTAGTAGTGTGCCAAATCTAATCTAAGTCATCTTTAAACAATCTCATCTCATAGGCTACCTTCTCGTGTGAATATAGGGATGCTGAGTGCCCACAAACCTACTCAACCATGGCTACTCCTCCTCATAATGGAGGCCGTATAAACATAAGCTATTCGATGCCTAGATAATACCCTAAACTAAGAGAAAAACAATACACAGTTATACTGAGCACCTGGTGTTTGAGTCACCTGCCTAATTTGAGTCACAAAGCCACTGAGGGTCTTGCCCGCTGGCATAGGTGATGCTATAATCTTGAGTACCTTCGATGTATCACAACACCCACATACTTGCTTTCTAAAGATTCTCTTGGTGCCTGCTGTTGGAGAACCTGCTCAAAATTGCAATAGTAAAAGTGATGTTTGGTCTAGTATTATTACACAAGAGGATAAGACTACCAATTATTTTCCTATATAAGGTCTCATCCATAAGAGAACCTGTTGGAGAACCTGCTCAAAACTGCAATAGTAAAAGTGATGTTTGGTCTAGTATTATTACACAAGAGGATAAGACTACCAATTAGTTTCCTATATAAGGTCTCATCCATAAGAGGATAAGAATACCAATCAATTTCTTGTATAAGATCTCTTGTAAGGTCTCTTGTATAAGGTCTCATCCACAAGAGGTTAAGACTATCAACAATCAGTTTCTAGTATAAGGTCTCATCCACAAGTCTGAGGTGTTTCCAATGGACAGCTTTACATTATCCTCCATTGGGGTACTAAGTGCCTTGCATTTGGTCATACCAAATACCTTGAGTATCTCACCTACATATTTCTATTGAGAGAGAAAAATGTTATCTCACTTCTGCCAAACCTCAATCCGAAACATTTTATAATGCGTGAGCCCAAGATCTGCCATCTCAAACTATGTATTAAGCATGTGTTGTATTTGTGAGATCTTTTTCTAAGGCAATCATCTACATAGAGAACAACATGACCATATACTTCCCTTGATCATAAAGGAAATATGAATTTTCATCTAAAGATTTGCAAAAGAGACTAATACTCACAAAGATCAATCTTCAAATACCATGCTCGTGGGGCCTTTTTTTAGCCCATAGAGTGCCTCTTATAACCTACAAGCTTTTCTTTTAGAATCATGAACCACAAACCCAGGTGGCTATTCCACGTATACCTCCTCCTTGAGGTTCCCATTGAGGAAAGTAGCTTTTATATCCATTTGGAGAATAGGCCATCCCCCTTGCACTTTTGATGACCACCCGTGCCTTGTAGTTTTCAAAAGTACCATTAGATTTGTATTTTTCTTTGTAAACCCACTTAGTGCCAATTGCCTTATGCCTTGGAGAACAACTTATAAGGTCCCAAGTGTGGTTTTTTAGGATGGAGTCATACTCTTCTTGCATGGCTAGCATCCACTTCAGATCCCCTTATGCTTCAACAAAGGTGGTTTCATACATCATGAATTGGTTATACCGTGAAAAACACTTTTTCATGACCATGAAAAGCATAGAACCATGTAAAGATCCCATAGAACATACAAAGAGTTATTGCATAGTGTTACAAGGGTGTCTCGACCTAATAAGAAATCTTATGCATGTTACACACGGGGGGTTCACTCATAGTAAAGAAGACATGTCACTTGCGTGCAAGGACTTCTAAAAAAACCCCTATTTATGAAGCTTGTAAGACTAATATATCCCCCTATTTAAGCTTATAAGATATATACATGTATGACTTTTTATGTATCCCCTTTCTAAATGTAAATCTTCATAGAACATATACTAACTTTCTTTTTAAAAGTTGGAATTATCCTAAGCAATTAAAGGTATCAAAATGGTCATATCACAAAGTGATTTATGTAATGGCACTTGGATACCATCGAAGTATGTGTTGCAATGTTTTTGAGTGCCCGTGCCCCCTTACCACATGAGGAGAGAGAGTAGGGGAATCGAACCCCTTTACACTTAAAGTGACTACACCAAGCGGACACCAAGCTCTCTTTGGAAGGAGGGGAGTTGAATCTCTCTACCAAAACCATGGGAGAGTGCCAACTCCCCCCCTCCCACACTATGATTAATACAAATCAAGAAAAAAAATCAAACAAAAATTAAAGATTTAATTTTTTGCTCTAAGAAAAACTTGGGTTTAACCTCTTACCAAGCACCTTGAAACTCCTGATACTAACAGTCACAAATTACAGTACACATGAATGAGTGAACTTAGCAAAGAGTAGCAACAACACAAGCATTACATGTATGTATTTGAAAGTACTTTCCTTCATAGATATCCTTGAATGAAATACATGTTGAAGATACCTCCAAAACTGTAATGCTGCAATGTACTTTGCTTCATTACCATAAGATTATCAATACATATACTTTTCTTCACCATCAAAGGATTGCCAATGCAGCCATATGCCTTTTCTACTGCATATTGGTGGTTGAGATGGACCCAAAACTACTGGCTATTGCCAAGTGTGGTTGCAAGCTGCTTCGTGCACATGAGTGATGGAGAGAGTTTATGACCTTAAAACTCAAATTACACCCAAAATGGTCATAAATGTTTATGACTCTAAAACTCAAATCACACAATAACTAGATGACCACAAAAGTTACTTGATATTTCTTGGTAGCATTTTTTTATAATGTATACATAGCAGCTTTCAACCTGCAAAGAAAAACAAGATTATTAATTTAATACTAATGCATAAGGACAACACATTAAAACTATTATAGATTTGTATTTTACTCTATGCGCTTCAAATTACCTTATGTATCTTTTACATAGTCGTTGAAGATCTTATAGTCATTGGGATCAAGTTGATATTTCTTTGATATTGGATCATAGCTCGAATTTTCCAGAGCAATTATAGATTCCAAGGACATTGATTGATTATCAACAAGATCATATGTGTAGCATCTACTTCCTTTGGTTTTTTGATACCATGCTAGATGAATCTCCACATTTGGAGGATGATCTATAAGATCAAAAGGGCCCCTTGTCTCTTTCATACCATTTCCTAGCTTCATTCTCATACTCATTACTCTTGTGAGGTACCATATGCCTTTCTTGACCCCTTGACTAGTATTTGCAACCTTGCCTCTTCTTTTGAGCTTTGTATTATCTCTAAGTATAATATCTTCAAATAGAACCGCACAATCATATCCTATTCCAAGGCAAGTACTGGTTTGAGGTTTTGACTTCATCTCAAATGAGAAAGATACTCCACTTTTAACCCTTGTTAATCTATCCTTTGATAATGTTGGATTTCCATTCAATTGGCTCACAAGTGTGCTCTTGCACAAAGTCTTCCCCCATCAACTTCCACAAAAGGTGATATTTGGCTCACCACATTCTCCTCATTTTGTCAACTATAGAATCCATGACATGGCGAAGCTCACTTTGTGCAATTGTATCCTCTTCATCAACATCCAATACTGTATCCATGATTACATCTCCAACAAAATCATCCAATGAAACTTCTTCTTCTTCAAGATTGTCATGTGCATTGTTTTCAAGATGCTCTAAGATATCTTTTTCTTCCCATGAGGCACCCCATGAAGCTTCACCTTCCATACCAAGCTCGCGACACATGACCTTTGCTTCTGCTAAACCCTCCTTTAATGCATATACAATCTGTTCATCAGTACTACTCACAGCCGTGTAGTCATTTAAATTTGCCAAAGGAATGCCAAGCATATGATTCATATCAACCCATATGTTTTCTTGCTTTGAGTGAGCTGCCGAAAAACTTAGATTTGAACCTGCTTGAAACTCTGAAATTCTATTCAATGCTCCTGCATTACTCAACAAGTCACAACCATCATAACACCTCTCATTGCTAACCATTCCACCTACTTTACTAAAGAAATTCTCACAAGCATCAGATCCCGTAGAAGATAAAGGAACTGCCAAGTGACTATATCTGTCTCTGAAGATCTTTATGAGAAGAACCACAAAGTGACATGACAATTGGATGTCCATGAAAGTTTCTCTACTAATGAAGTTCTGCTTGAGCGTATATACATCATGCTTGGTGATCCACATGCGCCAAATCCTAATAAAACATCATAAGTCAATTGATTAATAAGACATAATGGTGCTACCATAGCAACAACATGAACATACAATATCAGTTAATTATTTATATATGTTCAATAGATAACATGAATTCTCTACCTCTAAAAGAAGGATACCATTCTAGCAGCTTTCACACGCTCATACAAGTTGAGCGTAGGAGATAGAAAAATATCAATGTATGCTGCCACAATTGAGAGCCACAATTGAGAGATACACCTTTGTACCAAGTGTTCGCTCTTGACGATGATTGGATCCCATCTGCAAGAGCTCTAAACAATTTTGAACTTTACATCTGGCTATCCTCTGTGCTGATCTCCAATTTTGTCTATCTTTTCTCTCTATATCTCTTTCTTGCAAACCATGATCATCAACCTTGAAACTTTGATATACCAAGGCTACATGATTCAAGGTGACAAGATCATACCAAGCACTAATCTTTTAGATGCATTATCTAGAGGATTAATCATCTTCTTTCCATTATGTATATAATCTTGGTCATGTAATCCAATGATGCTTCCATCATCTTCCATAGAAGCTGTGAATGGCCAACTTTTCCAAGGAATTGAGTATCGAACACCTGTAAGAGAGCTATAATCTTCAACCATAAGCTTTCTTCGCCTTGAATCTCCATCAGAAGCATGACCAAGTATTGGTCCAATCACATCCTTCACATACATATTCCAATGCAAATTGACTTCTTTCCATTGCTCCTTGATGGACATAGAGTCAAACCTATTACAAGTTAGTTGTATAAGAAGAACTAACTTTGGCAAGCATTCAGCAAGAGGATTTGCAATCAATACTCTTGCATAGTGGGCAATCACATTATGCTCAAATGCATCAACAATTCTTTGATAACCATTTTCACCATCTCCAACATGTACTATGAAATTTGAAATGCATGTGTGATCTATCTTCTTTCCACAAAAACCAACAAGTTGGTCATCTCTTGCTATCCACCTCACCATCCTCTTGATCATAGTCTCATCTTCAGCAACAATGATAGGTACACTTCCCATGCAAATCCCATTTTTCAACATATGATGCTTATATGTTTCTACCACATGCTTGAATACATCCTCTCTCAATCCGGTCCTATAACAAAGAGCTTTTCTCATAGCCCTAGATGTAGTTGAAAGATGTGGACCTTGAAGATTCATGGAGAGAAAGTTATGCAATCTTGTACCTCCCCAAATCTTTACAGCTTCAAAGAGATTTTTTGTTGTATCAGAATATCGCTTTCCTTGACCCACTCTTCCTATGTTTTGAGAGATGTCGATGAAAAAAGTCCCACAAAGCTTTCTTCCCCTCAAATAAGCCATGCTTATGTGCATTCACAATATCAGTGCAAAACTTCTTTACATCTCCTCGTACCAAGGCTTCAGAAACACTTTCTTGAAGACTTCTCACCTTTACACTCAAAGTAGCAACCTTTGTCCTTGTGAACCATATTTCTTTTTTGAGTCGTCGAACCATTATGTTTTTAGTCCTAGCAATTCTCAATATCTCAGAATGAGTCAAGTAATCCAATCTTCTACCACCTCCAATGTCTCTTAATCCTCTTTCCCCTCTAGACTGCATGTCTCGATACACACACATGCAAAAGTCTCTCTCCTTGGGAATGGATGCATATGATGAGCACTGGAGATTGGAGAAGGGAACTCCCTCCAAACTTACCCGCTTGCAATCATTGTGACAAAATGTGCCATCTCAGCAAGCTCTGTTCCCAATAAAATCACTGCCTTTGTGCTTGGCTCACAAGTCCACAATGCACACCTCCTCTACTATCATCCAAGAAACACTTTACATTGATCATGTGGTTTCTAAACTTATATGATCCTTGCCAAAATCCCCAACAAAGAGTAGCAAGCAAACTCTTCTCTGCACAGTACATAAATTCTATTGTTCTCTTCATAGAATAATGATTATTAAAAGAAAGATGAAAACAAATCCATAATGCCAAAAAATACCAAGACTTGTTAAAGCTGTATACCTGAAGGTCTTTGTGGCAACTTAGAACCTGATGCATTGGAAGCATCTACATATCAAACATAGTGAAAACTATTAGTTAGAGTAAAAATTTCATTGTTAAAAAAAACAAATGTCCTTTTCTTGAATTAAGTACCTGTGGATTGGATTGGTTTAAAAAAACCAATCAGATTTCTTTGATTCTTGTCCAAGACCATTACTTTACTTGGGCGGCCTACTTTCTTAAGCTCATCACCATCTCCTTTAGTAGCGGCTTTCATATGAAGCTTTGACTTCATGTGCTCTATAATGCACAATCTCAAAGAACCTGTCTTTGGGAACAATGATAGCCACTTATCATCCAATGGACACCTTATGAAAACCTTTGACAAGGTAGTGTAGTCTCCGATAGTTTTAGGAACAAGTTGAAATTCTAGATCATTCTCACTTCCAAAAGAAGAAATCTCAAACATTGCTTCATCTATTTTTTGTTTATTTTGTGTCTTTATCTCCTCCAATGATGGTGTGACTCCAAGCATGTCATGCCTTTGCTTCCCTTTTGTAATAAAAAAATTCCTTTATGCATCTTTCAATGCATAAAAATCAAATTTAATAAGAATAACACTTTTGTAATTAAAAAAATTCCTTTATGCATCTTTCCATGCATAAAAATCAAATTTAATAATTAATATCAGTGATATCCATGCATAGTCATAGGTGAATATGTACATGGAGTAATTAGAATATTTCTTTTAGATGCAAAAATAGTGGGAATTACTCTTTTGGAATAACATAAAAAAAACTTTCTTTTTCACAAAATTCTAGAAAATTTTACCATAACCTCCTTTGTATGGCTGACCATTTCTCATTTTTATCTTTCTTTATTTAACTTAATTAAATAAAGAAAATTTTACCATAACCTCCTTTGTATGGCTGATCATTTCTCATTTTTATCTTTCTTTATTTAACTTTATTTAACTTAATTTAATTAACCCAAATTAGAATTATAGAACTCTAATCTACATAATTTTCTAAATTCAAGAGAGTAAGCAATAAGAAGGGTTTAATTAATCACTTAGTTAATCTTTCTAGGATTGAGAAAGGTTGGAATGTAAAGAAGAGAAGGGGTGGCCTTTTTATCAAAGGCATAGCATTTGAATTTAATTCAAACATTTGCAAAACATAAAAATCAAGAAAACTATAGATTTTTCATTAAACAAAGTAAGGAAATTAGCTTACATGGAGCTTGTAAGCTCTCCTTTGGCTTGAGGGATTGAGGGTTCTACTCTTGTTTGAAGCAAGAGTGGCCACCAATTCACTTTGGAGAGGATCAGGCCAAAAACAATTGAATTATTAAAAAATTCAATGTAGATGGCTCAGGACGACAGGAGTAGAGTAACAGTGCATAAACACCATTAAGCTTTTACAAAGGGGAAGGCTTTTATTTATAGGAAAAAGTGAGTCTCTAACCAAGCAAACTGATTCTAGAATTTTCCAGATCAATTTGGTCAATTTTTGACCAGTTCTCTGGGTCAGTTTAGCTTACTTTTTGGATCTAGTTTTGAAACAGGAGAGAGGAGAGATGAAAATATCTCATTTTATTAATTAAGAATTAGGGATAATGATGAGAAAAAGGTGCCTACTTCATGAGGGGAGATTCCCACACTGAGGTGTCAAAATTCATTTTTTTTATTCTTGTCTTTGGTCCTTAGTCCACTCTTCATCTTATGTGAGCATTTACTCATTTTTGGGGGGGTTTTCTTTTATTCTTCAATTATCTCCTCCCTACATTTGGATTTATCTTATTAGTCCATAGGAACCTTAATTGGACCATAATCCAAAAATTTCTAAAAATTTGGACCCTTAGGCTAAGGTCCTTTATACCTATTTTCAATTAATTCCAATTGCACATTGGAAAGTTCTTTTTGAATTTTTGTTTCAAGGGAAACCATTTTAGACACTAGGAGGATTTTTATATCCAAAAATATCTCAATTTTGAATTACCTCCCTCTAGACATTTTCTCTCTCCAATCCAAAACAGGGTAAAACAGGATCTTTCTTTTATTTCAGAGAGGGGAATAATTATAAGATCAGAAGGGGAGGTTCTTACACCTGCACACCTCAAAAGCTGGAGGGAGGAATCTTACATCCTACCCCACTTAAAAAAACGTGAGATGTCCTCATCTCGCAAACTAGAGGACAATTCTTTTCCTTAAGATCCAACTGATTATGGGGTTCCTTATAGTCTGGTGAACCCAACAGAATCCTGGGATAAAGATCCCTTATATAAAACTCATCATCAGATAACAATTCATTCAGATCATATCATTCATATCCTTAACACAATAATGGTCCATTAGACCAAAATTTCCATCTGAACATTCCTCCATGGGAATTTCAATTATACAGGTTTTTAATTTGTCATCCCTTAACTTGATCCACTGGGTCAAGTGTTAATAGTAGCAATCTGTCAGCACAATCCACTAATCTCATAGTGATTTGCTGAAGTCATTATCGTCATTCCAGTTACGAACATCATCACAAGGACTCGTCCCGTTCATCCTCATTGTGGTTTTGCTCAGCTTATCACTTTTCAATAAAAATTCAGGAATCATCATTTTTTAATCAGAATCCAAATCAACTCATCAATTCTCAACCATAATTTTTAAATCATATCAACCACATTGGAATTCATCATCCGGATAAAATCTTTGCTTATAATTTCAAGTCTTAGATTTACTCGTTATACTGTCACTAAAGAGCTGCAGTTATACCCTCGTTATATATGGGTAGTCACGGTCCTTGGAATTTTAAGATAAATACCATCATGTCTAGGCCTCAAGCAAGTCAGGGATTCCATACAATTGCGGTACTTCCATTTGAAGAACCAATTACCTATTTATGAATCTTCATTCTGAATATCAATTTGTATGAATTTCATCACACAATTACAACCTTTTACTACTACTTCATAAATTTTTGACATTTCTGGTTTCTCGATTGATCCACTTTAGCCAATTTTCTCTGATACCAGCTCAAAGATCCCTATCCCCTCCGCGCAACGAATTCAGTGGTGCTAGCAGCGGAAGTAGCACTTCTTGCAAAGGGCAGGGTCCCTCACTCGGGGCCTCGCCCACGGATATCCGGACAAGAGACTAATCCCTCATTTCTTCCAAAACCGAACCCGAAAAAAACTTCCCTTGCTCGGAAAGCAGGGGCGATTCCTCTAGGATAATTTTACTCTAACGTAGTCAAGAGCCTTAATTAACTGAACTGATCTGACTGAACCCATAAGTCCCATAGTTAGATCAAGGAAAAGACTTACACTTGGATCATAGAGACCAATGCATTTTTCCTCATTGAGAGGCACATCCATTGATTCTTTTCCATAGAACAATTTTTATCCAGGATTTATTTCATCTATTGTACTATAACAGAATTGAGTCTCGTTTTAGGGATCCATCAGTCTAGCCTAACCCCAACCAGTCCCATTGGTTAGCCAACCGCCCAACCACTATAGTGATGGGATCCATTTAAGAATTTGGTTAGGTTTTGTCTCGAGTACAAGGGAAAAGAGTTCCTAGGCCCCCTAGCCAGATATTCATGAAAACTTAAAACTAGTCATACCACTTACACACCCAATATGAAATTTCCTTTTTCACATATTCAACTGTCTTTAAAACAATCTTTTAATGAAACTATAGTATGAGTGATCATAATCCTCCAAAATTATCCGGTTGAATCCTAATTTCTAATTTTTTCTTCATTGGCGTACCTATGGCATCATTGGCAACCAAAACGCTCACCACTTGTCCACTTAGGGACCTTTTCAATAGTTCCTAGCTCATAGTACCCGGTAATATATTCACTTATAAAAATCAAAATGGAATCTCCATTGAAGATCAGCAAGATCAACCAACAGATCCATATAAAAGAGCCATGGACTTATCCGTTGAGGACCAGCAAGGTCAATCAACTAGATCCATGCCCGAATTCAGAAAATAACTCTTACTCCTTGTTCCAATATCTTCCCCGACGCATGTGTGGGTATCTTTGGCGACCCAGAGCCTGAGCACCGTATGGTCAGTACCCTCTAGGATCCTTCGCAGGTCACCTAGCGCTTCACTCATAGGCTGCTTCCTTGGTCCCTCATCCACCGTATCGGAAGCTCACCATTTAAATCGAATCGAGGCTAGTCAAGACCTCGACCGACCTTGCTACGCGAGACGTCCTCCGTTGACTCTCAGCTGTTGCAGCTTTATCAGTTAGGTCTCCACGACCTCATTCACAAGACGATCAAAATGCTTCCCCATCATTCTTGACATAAAACAGTCATTTAAAAACAGGACATAAATACAGTTTCTATAAAGGAACTCTCATCTTTCCACATCTTTCCACATTGTTCCACATCAATCCTCATTTATTTCATATGTTTTCCCATTCTCATCACATCATTTTCCATCTCATCACATCTTTCCTCACATTCATCTGCATTCTCATCACATCGTTTTCCATCTCATCACATCTTTCCTCATTCATCCGCATGAGATCTCATCCACTCGTATCTACCCATATCCACATCTCATCACATCATATTCATTCACATCACATATCATCCATTCACATCTATCCCAATTTACATCACATCTCATTCATTCATATCCCAATTCACATCACACCACATCTATTCACGTCCATCACATTCATTTACATCACATTCATCACATAACATTTATTCATATCCATCACATTCATTCATTCATATCCATCACATTCATTCTCATCACCATCCCATCACATTCACTTTAATATAAAAATAATCCATTGACAAAACAGATATGGTCACACATTTCATAACTCAAAATTTCCATTCAATCCCTTGTTTCACAAAAAGAGTACCACTCTGGACTCTTCGTTGGGACCAGTTGGTCAGCAACGAGATCCAGTAACAGATTACAATAATCATTTCGTCAACATTCATATATATCTTCCACGACATACGCATGGGTGTCCTAAGCACCGCGAGCCCGTGCATCGCCTCGTCAGAACCCTCCAGGATCCTCCTTAGGTGTCCAGGATCCTCCTTAGGTGTCTTGGCACTTCATTCAGGGACCGCTTTGTCGGCCCTCGCCCATCGTACCGGAAGCACACCATTTTTCACCATACCCAGGCTGGTCGGTAAAATTTTCTAGAATTTTATGAAAAAGAAAGTTTATTTTTTTGTTATTCCAAAAGAGTAATTCCTATCATTTTTGCATCTAAAAGAAATATTCTAATTACTCCATGTACATATTCACCTATGAATATGCATGGATATCACTAATATTAATTATTAAATTTGATTTCTATGCATAAAAAGATGCATAATGGAATTATTTTTATATAAAAGTGTTATTCTTATTAAATTTGATTTCTATGCATAGAAAGATGCATAAAGGAAATTTTTTATTACAAAAGTTCTACTCTTATTAAATTTGATTTCTATCCATAGAAAGATGCGTAAAGGAATTTTTTAAAATTATAAAAGTGTTATTCTTACTAAATTTGGTTTCTATGCATAGAAACAAGCAAAAAGGAAATTTTTTTATTATAAAAGTGTTGTTCTTATTAAATTTGATTTCTATGCATAGAAAGATGCATAAAGGAAATTTTTTAATTACAAAAGTGTTATTCTTATTAAATTTGATTCTTATGCATAGAAAGATGCATAATGGAATTTATTTTATTACAAAAGTGTTATTCTTATTAAATTTGATTTCTATGCATAGAAAGATGCATAAAAGAATTGTTTTTAATTTTAAAAGTATTATTCTTATTAAATTTGGTTTCTATGCATAGAAAGATGCATAAAGAAAAATTTTTTATTATAAAAGTGTTATTCTTATTAAATTTGATTTCTATGCATAGAAAGATGCATAAAGGAAATTTTTTTATTACAAAAGTGTTATTCTTATTAAATTTAATTTTTATGCATAGAAAGATGCATAATGGAATTTTTTTTAATTACAAAAGTGTTAGTCTTATTAAAATTTATTTTTATGCATAAAAAGATGCCATAAGGAATTTTTTTATTATAAAAGCATTATTCTTATAAAAATTGATTTTTATGCATAAATAGATGCATAAAGAAGCTCTTTTTATTTTAAAAGTGTTATTCCTATTAAATTTGATTTTATGCATAAAAGGATTTTTTTTAAAAAGTGTTATTCCCATTGAAGTTGATTTTTATGCATAAATAGATGCTTAAAGAATTTTTATATCAAAATTAGAATTCTCTTAAATTTTATGTTTAAATTTTATGAGTATTTGATAAATGAGTAATTAAATACTCTAAGAGAGAAATTTCTATCGTTTTATATTCACACGGATTGTAAAAAAAAATTTCAAGAAATCTATCGAGATCGAAATATTCAGATAAATGATTAATTTATTCCTCATTGGAATTCGTAACTAATTTAGAAATCAGTTAAGTGAATATTCAAAGAAAGAAATTCAGTAAAATAGTAATTGAATTACCAAACCTTTTCGAGAAAGATAGTTCAGGAAAAATCTTATCTGACTCGAACCTTGAATCAGACTATGACCAAGACCAAACTCTTTTGTCAGTTTCGAGGAAAGAAGGTGTGACCAGTTTAGAAAAATACACTCAAAACTCTCGCCAAATCTGAAACTAAGTTTGAGACCCTTCGAATTGATCTGTGGATCAAGGTTATAGAATTCGAGGAATTCTGGTATGAAATTCAGAATTCCGATCAAGAAGTTTTGGGGATACTGATTCAAGAAATACTCCTTGTATTCAAAAGAAAATCAAACTGAAAACTTACTTAGAAACCCTGTTTTCTTGAAGGATTGTCTTACGCCAGAATGCTAGAGGGAGCATTTGGTATATGTTTTTCTAAGGGAAGTGCGGTTGGAACAGTTGGCGGGGAGTGTTCAAAACGCGGCAAAGCGTGCCCAGGTCTTGACCAGTCTCGGTATGGTTGAAAAATGGTGCGCTTCCGGTACGATAGGCGAGGGCCGACGAAGCGGTCCCTGAGTGAAGTGCCAAGACACCTAAGGAGGATCTTGGAGGGTTCTGACCAAGATATGCACGGGATCGCGGTGCCTATGACACCCATGCGTATGTCGTGGAAGATATGTATGATGGACGAAATGATTATTGTAATCTGTTATTACTGGATCTCGTTGTTGCTGACCAGTTGGTCTCAACGGAGAGTCGAGAGTGATACTGTTTTTTTTAGAAATAAGGGACTGGATGGAATTTTTGAGTTATGACATTTGTAACCAATAACTGTTTGTCAATGGATTATTTTATATGTTAAAGTTTTAAAGAGGAGTGTGTGCGTATCTGTATTCGAAAGCAAAAGTTAAGAAAGGCATTCAATTATGGAAGGGTGAGTAATTGTCTGGTTCTACCGATTCTAGTGGTTGGGTGGTGGCTAAAACCCATGGGCCGGATGGGGTTAGACTGGAATCAGTGGAGTTTTAATAATTAAATTAAAATAATAGGAATATGCTTAGAATTCGAGTAGTTAAATAAAAGCCTGAAGAATTTCTCAAATGAGTAGATCAATGGCTGTGCCTGACTTCAGTTAGGAAAAAAGCGTTGATTTCCTCAAATGATTAGATCAACGGCTGTGCCTGATTTTTGTTAGGAAAAAAGCATTGATTTCTTCAAACTAAGTCAGTGATAGTTTTCCTTCTATCTGGTTTAATCAGGTGAAGGATAGTTTAGTCTCTTGACCCCGTTAGAAAATTTGTTAAGAAAATCAAAAAGGTGGAATTGTCCCCATTTTTCGGGCAAGGGAAATTTTCCCGGTTTCGGTTTCGGAACGACCACCAGATTAGTCTCGTGTCCGGACATTCGAGGGGCAAAGGCCTCGAGTGGGAAACCTTGCCCACACAAGAGGAAGCTACTTTCGCTGCTAGCAACAGGGAATCTGGTGCGCGGAGGGGGCAGAGGGGTCTCACAGCTGGTATCAGACCGCTGTTGTAAACTTACGAAATAGCAGCAAAAATTGCCTAAAATTTTGAAGTAATCTGGGAAATAATGTTTTCACTTGTTAAGATTATGTTTGAAATGAACTTCATAAATTGAATTGGATTTTTAGATGGATACCCCAAATCTGTCTAGCATTCCTGGACTCTCCCAGAGTCAGGATATGATCGCCTTTACCTTCGAAAATCTCATCAACTCCGCTACAACCCGAGCAAGCAGAGTGAGACTCACTCGTCACTTTGAGGATCTATACTTTTCTGATCCAGTAGAGCGACGTCAGCATATGTGGTTCTCTGGTTGGAGGGCAAAGTATTCGCGTCAATACCAATCAACAACAGAGACCCAGACAAAATATCTCGCTAGCCATGATCTTGATAAGGCTAGGAGTTGTTCATTACATAAAACTCTATAATCACTCACCCCGAAATTTTAGAATTTCTTGCCGTATTTTTAGACTTCTTAGCTGCTTTATTCCTAGGAGAAGAATTTTAGCACCATTATCAGTGATGAATCGTGTATATCATAGCATGTCTCCATCCCAGTATCGCCTTTTTATGCGTACGCGATTGAGGCGGTGACTTTGGAGCCGAGACACTCTATGTATATATCAAAAACTTTTGATAATAAATGATGTTTTGCAAAAGATTCCAAATTGTTCTCGTGGTTGTGAATATTGGTTAATAAAATTATCAGAGTGAATCTTGTTTTCAAGAATTATGATGTAATATTTATTTGTTTAAGAAATAAATCTCAAAAATTAAATAGTCATAAATCTGATGACAAAGTTAAGTTGACAAAAATATCATTTTGGCAGAATCATGAGGCGCGCGGCCCGTGGGGGTAGGCAGCCGGATCCTCTTACCTATTCGAAGAGTTAGATCCGGACGTTCATAAAGCCCTGCATCGATCCCAACTTGGTACCTTCAAGGGTGAAGGGGAACAATTAGGAGAAGTAGTGGAAAAATGGATGGAGGCAATGGAAGAGTATTTTGATGTAACCGGTTATAATACGAGAAGAGCAAGATGGCTCTCGCCAGATTGAAAATTGTAATCGGTTATAATATTTTGATGTTATAATACGAGAAGAGCAAGATGGCTCTCACCAGATTGAAAATTGTGGAAACGGCCAGGATCGCATCATGGAGGAACCATTGCGAGACAAACCGTCTCAACCGAAATACCGAGACCTGGTCAGATCTTAAAGCTTACCTCGGGAAGAGGTTCTGTCCTCCGAGCTTCCTGGAAACCAAAATGAATGAGTTCTTAGAACTGAAGCAGGATAGCTGAACAATTGAAGAATACCATCAGGCATTTACCCTTCTCCTCAAATATTCTCCACTTTTGGATGAAGAGCAGCTGATGGTGGCCAGATTCATTCGAGGGATGAACGAGCCATTAGACACTTTAGTGAAAAATGCCAAACCAGTCTCAATGGCAGAAGCTGCCAGAATGGCAAAGGACTTTGCCAAAGCATTTGTTGTTAAGGTCCCGTCGAAGCCTACACCCTCAAACTTTAAAAGGTTCCAAACCCCGGGAAGTGCTTCAAACTTTCCACCCCCAAAGAGGCAGCAAGGCCCTAATTAGAATCAAGATGATGGGAAAGTCAGAAGTGAAGGAAGACCCTTCCCTCAGAACACTTTCTCAGGAGCCCCACCTCTTTCAAGGATTCAGAGGGATGAGCTTAGAAGTGAGAACAGGTGTTTTGGGTGTCAGGGTTTTGGTCACCAGCTTAAAGACTGCCCGACTCCTGCCATGTCAAGAGGATAGGAAAGTCAAGGACCCAGAGTGTAGAGACCAGCCCCTTCGTATCAGTCAAGGGTCCGTCTCGCCAAAATCAGGGCAATCCCAGGAGGACTCTAGCTCATCAACCATCTGCCTCTGTTCAGATTAATCTCAAAATTCCCTCTCAGAACTAGGGTAACCAAAGAGAAAGAGTTCCGTCCCAATCTACAGCAGCCAGAGCAGTTACGATAGCAGAAGTAGTGGATGAGGAAAGAGGTCAGATTTATGCCATGATTGAAAACCAAGGGCCAAATCATCAATTCTCTATCATCCATGCTCCAGCTGAGTATAAGGGTAAACCATTTAAGCTTTTGATTGATACTCATTCATTTATTTTCCCCCAGGATGCTTGCATAAGCTAGTCATAGAACAGAAATTAGGGAAACCTACGCAAGTTGAATTGGACAGTGGAAAGATTCTTTTCACTCACCATGAGACAAATTGTATTCAGCTTAATCTAGATGGGAATGTAACTGATTGCCAGTTCAGAGTCTTACCTTTGGGCATTTTCGACAGAATCCTTGGAATGGATTGGCTCCACAAAAATCAAGCTGACATTCACTGTCACAATGGAACCATTTCCTTGCGTGACCTTCACAGGAACAAAGTTCAAGGAACTGGAATTTTTGGATCCCCAGATGTGCAACAATCAGTAAAAGCTTCTAGGTTACTAAAAGGACTTAGAAAGAAGCAGCTCATTTATGTTGTCCAAATGAATTCGATAGACACAAAGTTAAAGGCTAAAGAACTAGAATGGTTAAGTGAGTATGATGATTTATTCCCAGCAGAGCTAACTGAGATGCCTCCGATTCGCGAAGTAGATCATGAGATAGAATTGACCCCCGGAGCTCAGCCAATAGCCCAGCGCACGTACAAAATGCCAGTCCCTAAAGCCATTGAACTCAAGGAACAGCCTAGGCAGCTATTAGAACAAGGGTTTATAAGACCCAGTGTTTCACCTTCTTGGGGGAGCGCCAGTTCTCTTTCAGAAAAAGAAGGATGGAACGTTAAGACTCTGTGTGGATTATAGAGGTCTCAATCAGCTCTGCTGACAGTTAAGAATAAGTATCCTATCCCCAGAATTGATGAGCTTCTGGACAAGCTAAATGGAGCACAGATCTTCACAAAGATAAATCTGTTGCCATATATATAGGCAGTGATGTGTGTGAACATACTTAGGACCGTCGGGGCACTTTTTCCCTCCTTAGGAGGTTTTTTTCCCCGGCTTGTATATACGCCCATCATACTAGGGTTAACTTATCTTTGTACATTCACACAATCTAATACACTGTGTGTTGTGTGCATTCTTGCTTCTTCTTCTCCAAGCTTTATGTGCTTTCCTGCAACCCTAATTCCAACAATTGGTATCACTGATCATCATCCTCCAAAATTTGGTTGGCTTTAAAACAATCCTTCAATAGAAATCATAATATTACTGATCATCATCCTCCAAAATTCTGAGTCCATTGTATTAAGAAATGTGTCCTCTGGACTCTCCGTTGAAGACCAGATGGCCAACCAACGAGATCCAGTATCAAAATTTGATTCACAAAAATCTTTCCTTTTAGTCCATCCGAATCTTCTCGACGCATGCATGGATGTCCTAGAAACCGCGAGCCTGTGCATCACCTCGTGAGAACCCTCTAGGATCCTCCTTAGGTGTCCTAGTTCTTCACTCAGGGACCACTTCGTCGGTCCTCACCCATCGTATCGGAAGCGCACCATTTTAACTGTATCGAGGCTGGTCAAGACCTCGGAAGGCTTTGCCGCAAGCGACGTCTCTCGACGACTCCCCGCCAGCTGTTGCAAAACGAACCTCCTCTTAGTAAAACACGTACCAAATGCTTCCTCCAGCATTCTGGCGTAAAACAGTCCTTTAAATGAAAATAGAGGTTCTATGCAAGTAAAATTCCCAGTTTGAGATTGCTTCCACAAAAACCCCTTTTTCCTTAATTTTCCAATTTCATAATGAGAATCCTTGATCTCTCATCACGATAATCTGCCCATCATTTGACTGATTGTCCAACTAGATTCTTGGTGATTTCGGTCAAAGGAAAACTAGTTTAATTCAACGGTGGTCTATTCTTTGTCTTTAAGAATTGGAATTGGTCACGAAGTTTTTGCTTGATTCAGATCGAGAGATAGACAAGTAGGTTTACTCTCCGTGCCTCTCGTCTAATCATTCGGTTTAGTTTTAACAAGGATTTTCTTCAAATAAACATCTACTTTTGGATAAATACCAATTTAGTGATTTAGCCACATAAAATATCTAAAGATATTCTTTCTACCATTTAATTTCTCAACCTTAATTCCCTAGATAGAATTATGGTGAAAATTCATCTTTTGACACCTAAAATTAATTCAAATCTTTCTTTTCTTAAATATCATAAAAAATTTCTTTTAACTAAATACCAATATCTATTTTTTTGAATAAGATTAAAATTTCTCTTTTTCTCATTTAATGAGTGCAATCCAAGTGTCATGGGAATTCCTCTTTTATCATAACTTAAGTCTATCTAAAATTTCTCTTTCAATTAAATAAAAATATTCAATATTTCAATATACCAAGATTTTTTCTTTTTTCATTTAAATGATTGAATTCCAAATATGATGGAAATTCCTCTTGCATCATTTAAATCTATTCATGCATAAAATAATTTTAACTAAAATTTCTCTTAAAAATTACATAAAAATATCCATTAATCCTAATATGACAAGAATTCCACTTTTTCCATTTAAATGATTGAATTCCAAATATGATGGGAATTCCTCTTTTATCATTGAAATTTTTTCTATGTATAAAAATAAATTTAACTAAAATTTCTCTTAAAATTGAATAAAAATGTCCATTAATCCAAATATGACAAGGATTCCACTTTTTTCATTTAAATGATTGAATTCCAATTATGATGGAAATTCCTCTTTCATTATTTAAATTTTTCATGCATAAAAATAATTTATCTAAAATTCTTCTTTAATTTTAAATAAAATATCCATTATTTTAGTATTCCAAATTTTCTCTTTCTCCATTGGAATACATGGATCTCAATTATCATGCATGGGAATTTCTCTTTTATCATAAAAATAAGATTACTAAAATTTTCTCTTTTTCTCTAATTAACTATTTATGCATAAACATTAAAAATTAATTTTCCATGGATATGATGAGAATTATTCATTTAACATAGGATGACTAATCCTAGAATATGGTAGGAAGTCCTCTTTTCACATTATGCATAAAAATGATTTATGTGTTAATTTTCAAAAGTTTTGCCATAGCTCCGCTACTATTACTGATAATTTTTAATATTTTCTAAAAGAATAAGACTTAGTAATAGGATTATGATAGAGTAACTATCATTTGGACCAATATCCAATTTATGGACTTAATTCCTAAGTTTACCATAGTTTATGTAACATTAAAGCATTAAAAAACCATCTCTTTGGCATCTAGCTTGACTATAAAGTTTGATTTTAGAATTAGGAATTGCTTCATGAGAAGCATCATCTGAATTGAGAATTGGTCATAGGAATGACCATTCTTTGGGGGAGATAGAGATATACATAAAAAACATCCTAAATTAAACATAAATGTAAACTTTATGTGATTTATCATTAAAATTCATTAGAGAGCTTCATTTGCATTGAAAAACCATTCAATTGAATACTTCTCAAGCTTGAGAGGGGTTGAGAAGTAAAAAACATTTAGAAGATTAAGAAAAAACCATAAAGTCACACCTTACCTCTTGTTTTGCTTGATTCTCTATTGTTAGGAGAGGCCCCCAACCAATCAATTGGTTAGTATGTTGAGGAAAGCTCCAAGGAAAGTTGAAGAGAGAGAGAAGCTCCAATCTCTCTAAAATGTAGAGGATTTTTAGGGGATAATAGAAAATATACTTATTTTCAGGTAATACTGGCATGGTCTAGTTCACAGATGAGAATACAAAAGAATGAGCATCTATTTATAGGTGAGGGAGGCCACTAACTGAGTCCGACTAAGTTCTAGAATTTTCCAGCTTCAGTTTGGGTGAATTTGGACAAGATTTGGACCAGTTTGGCTCCCTTTTTTATTTGGTTTGATCCAGGAGAGAGGAGAGATAAAAATATCTTAATATTTTTGAGTTTAAAACTCATTCACATGTGTGAAATAGGCACCTCCTTGAAGGCTCCCCCTTTCCTTACCAAGGTGTCAAAATTGTATGATTACTCCAAAATATCTCATTTTTTAGTAATATTTTATAATTTTTAACTAATAAATCTTGTACTCAATCAACTCTTCATCTTATGTGGGCATTTACTCATTTTTGGGTATTTTCTTTTATTCATTGGATTTATCTCATTCCAACACTTGGATTAATCTTATTGGCCCATAGGTACCTTAATTGGAGCATAATCCAAAATTTTCAAAAAATCTTGACCCTTAGGCTAAGGTCTTTTAAATCATTTTTAATATATTCCTAATGCACCTTGGAAAATTTATTTTGATTTTTTGTTTCAGGGAAACATATTTTTGATATTTGTAGAATTTATATATCCAAAAATATCTCAATATTGAATTACCACTCTCTAGAAATTTTTATCTCTCTAGGCAAAAACAAGAAAAAATAATATTTTCTTGTATTTAGAAATAGAGAATGATTACAGGGGATTGAAGTAGAGCCTATTCATTATTCAGGCTGAGGGGAAATCTTACATCCTCTCTCACTTGAAAAATGCAAGATGTCCTCATCTCGCAAAGTGGGGGTAATCTTTCACCACCACAACTCTTCTTCTTTCTCCCAGGTGGCGTCTTCTAGAGGAAAGAACTTCCACTTTACTAAAAATTCTCTAAGGGCTCTGCTCCTGAGAATCTTCTCCCAAACATAAAGGATTTCCTCAGGTTAGAGTACTATCTGAGTCGGAGAGATCAATTGTTCATCTTAAGTACGTGACTCGAGCTGGATACATATTTCTTAAGCAAACTGACATGGAATACATTATGTACCTTGAGATGGGGAGGCAGAAGAAGTTTGTAGGCTAGATCACCCACTTCCTTAATAACAGCATACAGCCCACAGTATCTAGGAGAGAGCTTCTTGTACTTTCCTAAAGATAAGGAACTTCTTTTTGGTCGTACTCGAATGAAGACCATATCTGATTCTTCAAACTCTCTCTCTGATCTCTTTTTATCTGCAAATTGCTTTTGCCTATCTTGGGCTGCCTTTATATCTTTACGGATTGATTACATTTGCTGGTCCATGTCATCAAGCATTTGTCTGGACATTTCGACTCTGATCAATGGGTCAGACCAAGTCAATAGTGTAAGGCAATCTTGTCCATACAAAGCTTTGAAAGGGCTCATCCCAATGCTTCGATGATAAGAAGCGTTGTAAGCGAATTCGACCAGATGCAAATGGCTTAACCACTTTTTGGGTTCCCTGCCCGCAGCATGACTGAAGGATATCTTCTATTACTACCTGATTCACTTTTTCACTCTCTGGCCATCTATTTCGGGGTGATAGGATGTGCTGAGATCCAAGAAAGTTCCTACTGCTTCGAAGAATGCAGTGCAGAATTTCGATGTGAATTTAGGATCTCTGTCACTTACTATCCTCCTAGGTAAGCCATGCAATCTGAATATTTCTTTAAGGAAAACTCTCGCAACATCCACTTACTATCCTCCTAGGTAAGCCATGCAATCTGAATATTTCTTTAAGGAAAACTCTCACAACATCCATTGCAGTGTATGTTTCTTTCATTGGAATCAGATGGGCAACTTTGGTTAGTCTATCAACAACTACCACAAAAATGGAGTTGTAAGCTGATTGCACTGAAGGTAATCCAGTGACAAAGTCCATACTGATACATTCCCACTTCATCTGAGGAATGTCTAAAGGCTGCAGTTTCCCTGGCATCTTAACTCTCTCTGCCTTGACTCTTTAACACATTAAGCATTTTTGCACATGATCAAGTACATCCTTTTTTAGTCCTGGCCAGAAGAAGCTTTTCTTCACAAACATATAGGTTTTTATAAACCCTAGATGTCTAGCTACTATCAGGCTATCATGGGCTTCTCTCAAAATTCTTCCCTTTATTCCCTCATCATTGGGGATACATAGCCGATTATTATAATACATGCATCCTTCATCCAATTTGTACCCAAGAACTCGACTCATTTCCTGAGGAGTCTTGCTTTCCTACATCAGAAGGGTAGCAATAGGGGCAAAGAATTTGTCCTGCATGATTTTCTCCTTTGCTTCACTAATCAATGGATTTGACACCACTATAATTGCAAGCAAGGAGGCTTTTCTGCTGAGTGCATCTGCCACCACATTTTCTTTCCCCAGTCGATACTTTATTTCAAAATCGAATTCCTACAGGGTCTGCATCCATCTCCTTTGATGCATGTTGAGATCCCTTTGGGTGAAGATCCACTTCAGACTTTGATGATATGTCATCAAGGTGAACCTTTGTCCCAAAAGATAATGTCTCCACAACTTCAGAGCATACACTACTGAGAGTAACTCCAAGTTATGGACGGCATAATTTCTCTCATGTGTTCTAAGTTTTCTCGATTCATATGCTACTGCTGCATGACCTTCATGCATAAGAGCACCGCCTAAGGCAAACCCACTGGCATCAGTAATTACCTCAAAGGGTTTGGTAAAATCTGGTAATTTAAGGACAGGGTTGGTTACTAAGGCTATCTTTAGCTTGTCAAAGGCACTCTAACACATTGCAGTCCACTGAAAAAGTGTACTCTTCTTGAGAAGGTTAGTTAAAGGGGATCCTATCTGAGCATACCTAGGTATAAAGATCCTATACCATCTAGCTAACCCTAGGAAGTGTACTCTTCTTGAGAAGGTTAGTTAAAGGGGATGCTATCTGAGCATACCTAGGTATAAAGATCCTATACCATCTAGCTAACCCTAGGAATCCTTTGACTTCCTTTACTGTCTTGGGTTCTGGCCATTCTACGACTGCTTGGATCTTTGCAGGGTCAGGAGAAATCCCTTCCTTTGATACTATGAATCCCAAGTATTCGACCTAGTCAACTGAGAAAGAACACTTGCTCTTCTTTGCAAAGAGTTGGTGTTTCCTTAAGATTTCCAGGACCTTGCACACATGATCTTCATGATCTGCAGCATTCTTGAGTATGCCAAGATATCGTCAAAGAAAACAAGAACAAAATCATCCAAGGTTAGGACTCTAAACTAGCACTCTGTTACGTTCCCATCTAGGCTAAACTGAATAAGGTCTGTCTCAAGGTGTGTGAAAAGAATCTTTCCACTAGCCAATTCCACTTGCATAGGTTTCCTTGATTTTTGATTTAGGACTAATTTACGTAGACATCCTAGGGAAATAAAAGAATGAGTGCTGCCTGAATCAATCAAAAGCTTGAATTGCTTACCCTGGTACTCTGCTGGAGTCTGGAGGACTGAAAATTGACGGTTATTCCCCTGATGCTCTATTGCTGCATAGATCTATCCTTTTTCTTCCTCCACTTCATCAGCTATAGTGACAGCTCTAGCTACTGTAGTTTGAGGTGGAACTCTCTCTCTTTGGTTGTTCCAATTTTGGGAGGGAGTTTGGAGAGTGCTCTGCATGGAGGTTGTAGGCTGAGCTGGCACTCTTCTGGGGTTACCCTGATTTTGGCACGGAGGACCCTGGACTGATACACGAAGGAGTCTGTCTCTGAATTCTGGGACCCTGGCTTCCTTGGCCCACAGAAGGAGATGGGCAATCCTTAAGTTGGTGCCCAAATCCCTGACATCCGAAGCATCTCTTCTCGCTTCGGAGCTCTTGCCTTTGCATTCTTGAGAGAGCCGGAGTTCCTGAGAAAGAACTTCAAGGAAAAGGTCTTCCTTCATTCCTAGAGCTTCCCATCTCCAGATTCTGGTTGGGACCTTGGTATCTCTTTGGAGGCGGAAGGTTAGAAGAACTTCCCAGTGTCTCGAATCTCTTGAAGGATGAGGGAGCTAGCTTTGGCGGGACTTTCACGAGATGAAGGCTTTGGCAAAGTCCTTTGCCATTCTGACAGCTTCTGCCCCCATGGACACTGGCTTGGCATTCTTGACCAATGTGTCTAAGGGTTCGTTCATTCCCCGAATGAACCTAGCCATAAGTTGCTCTTCATCTAGAGGTGGTGAATACTTGAGTAGAAGGGCAAATGCCTAGTGATATTCTTCGATGGTTTTTCTCCCCTGGTTTAGCTCAAAAAATTCATTCATTTTGGTTTCTAAGAACTCGGGGGGGGGGGGGGGGGGGGGGGGGGGGGGAAATCTCTTCCTCAAATAGGTTTTAAGATCATTCTAGGACTAGTAGGTATTCCTGTCCAGATGGTTGGTGTCACAATGGTTCCTCCATGCCACCTTGGCTCTTTCCACATTTTTCAGCTTGGCAAGAGCCATTTTGCTCTGCTCATTGTAGCCTGTGACGTCAAAAAACTCTTCCATAGCTTCCACCCATTTCTCCACAGCCTCACCGAGGTTCTCCCCTTCTCCTTTGAAGGGGTCCTGGCTGAGTTCTGTGAAGAGCCTTGCGAACATCGGGGTCAAGCTCTTCTTCTTCTCAAAGAGAGGGTATGACTGCTGACGGCCACGATTTCCTCACCTCATGATTATGCCAAAAATGATATATTATTAAAATTTTATTTTGATATCGTCCACAAGATCCTAAGACTTAAGAGGTTCGAAAAATAATTTCTTAAACAAGATAAATGATCTTATTGGAGATCTATGACATATGTCCGGTAATAGATTTTACTTCATCAATACGTCAATAAACAATCACTTATATAACATGGAATTTTTCCACAAAACATTTCTTTATTTATATATAAGATGCAATATGTACATGGAGCAGATCGGCTCTAGAAGTCAAAATCTCCTCAAGAGATGCATAAGACGACACGATACTGGGCTATAGACATGCCCTAATACAAATGTTCCCTTACTGCCAAGGGAGCTACTATCTTCTCCTTATGAATAAAGCAACTAAGGAGTCTGTAGATTTGGCAGGAAAGTTTGAAATTTCGAGGCCTTGAGTGATATAAAATAACACCATGTATCACTTTTAGCTTCATCAGGATCATGGTCAATGAGAGATTCTACCTCAGCATCGCACGCTAGTCGCAACAAGAGGCGTGAACATACTGCCCTGCAGACCACTTGTGTTGTCGTCTCTCCGCTGGGTCAGGGAAATATAGATCCTCGAAATGGCCTGCGAATCTGGCTCGCCTCGTTCTAGTTGTAGCGGAAGAGATGAGATGCTCGAAAAGACAAACGCAATCATGTCTTGTGACTGGGTGTGGTCGGGAACACCAGATAAGTGTGGAACTTCCATCTATAAAAATAATTTCTTTGATTAAAAATTCATCTCATTAATGAAGCTTACGGAATGAAAACACAATATGTAAATGCTTTTTTTGAGTTTTTATTATCAATTTCTGATAAGAATTCATTTGTCCTTATTAGCTTTCAACAAAGCTGTTATACCAACTGTGAGACACCCCTCCGGAAGCGCCGACGGAGGCGGAAGCAGCGTCGGCCTCCTGCGCGGGGCGGGGATCCACACTCAAGTCCTCGCCCGCCGCCGCGGATGTCCGGACGAGAGACTAGCCCGACAGTTCCTCCGAAACCGAGCCTAGAAAAACTCCCCTCGCCCGAAAGGCACGGACGATTCCGCCATGGGAAAATCTTCTAACGGGGGAATTACTCTAACGAGTCAAAGTCTTAACTAGTTAAATTGATCTGACCAAACCTGAAGTCATATGGTCAAATCAAGAAGAGACTTGCACTTAGTCCATGGAATCACCGCATTTTTTCTCCTTTATAATGAGGCACAGTCGCTAATCCCCTCCCACACAGAACAAGGTCTTCTCAGGACTTAATCTAACTAACGTAACTAATCGCATCTTAATTGTTTCACAGAAATCCTCCGATCCAGCCTATGGGTTAGCAAACCACCCCACCACTGTATTGGTGGGATTCCTTTATAAAGATTTGGTTGTGTTTTGCCCGAGTACCGAGGAAAAGAGTTCTCAGACCCCCTAGCCGACTTTCAAGCAAAATTTAAAGTAGGCATACCACGTACACACCCGATATGAAATTGCCATTTATAACAGATTCGGCTCGCTTTAAAACAATCCTTCAATAGAAATCATAATTTTACTGATCATCATCCTCCAAAATTCTCAGTCCATTGTATTACAAAATGTGTTCTCCTCTGGACTCTCCGTTGAAGACCAGCTGGCCAACCAACGCGATCCAGTATCAAAATTTGATTCACAAAAATCTTTCCTTTAAGTCCATCCGAATCTTCCTCGACGCACGCATGGGTGTCCTAGCAACAACCGCGAGCCCGTGCATCACCTGGTCGTCAGAACCCTCTAGGATCCTCCTTAGGTGTCCTAGTACTTCACTAAGGGACCGCTTTGTCGGTCCTTGCCCATCGTACCGGAAGACCTCGGTAGGCTTTGCCACGAGCGACGTCCCTCGACGACTCCCCGCGAGCTATTGCAAAACGAACCTCCTCTTATTAGTAAAACACATGCCAAATGCTTCCTCCAGCATTCTAGCATAAAACAGTCCTTTAAATGAAATAGAGGTTCTATGCAAGTAAAATTCCCAGTTTGAGATTGGTTCCACAAAAACCCCTTTTTTCTTAATTTCCCAATTTCATAATGAGAATCCTTGATCTCTCATCAGGGTAATATGCCCATCATTTGACCGATTGTCCAACTAGATTCTTGGTGATTTCGGTCAACGGTGGTCTATTCTTTGTATTTAGGAATTGGAATTGGTCACGAAGTTTTTGCTTGATTCAGATCGAGAGGAGATAGACAAGTAGGTTTACTGTCCGTCCCTCTCGTAGTCTAATCATTTGGTTTAGTTCTAACAAGGATTTTCTTCAAATAAACATCTACCTTTGGGTCAATACCAATTTAGTGATTTAGCCACATAAAATATCTAAAGATATTCTTTCTACCATTTAATTTCTCAACCTTAATTCCCTAGGTAGAACTATGGTGAAAATTCATCTTTTGACACCTAAAATTAATTCAAATATTTCTTTTCTTAAATATCATAAAAATTTTCTTTTAACTAAATACCAATATCTATTTTTTTGAATAAGCTTGAAATTCCTCTTTTCTCATTTTATGAGTGCAATCCAAATGTCATGGGAATTCCTCTTTTATCGTAACTTAAATCTATCTAAAATTTCTCTTTAAATTAAATAAAAATACTCAATATTCCAATATACCAAGAATTTTTCTTTTTTCATTTAAATGATTGAATTCCAAATATGATGGGAATTCCTTTTTCATCATTTAAATCTATTCATGCATAAAATAATTTTAACTAAAATTTCTCTTAAAAATTACATAAAAAATATCAATTAATCCTAATATGACAAGAATTCCAATTTTTTCATTTAAATGATTGAATTTCAAATATGATGGAAATTCCTCTTTTATCATTTAAATTTTTCCTATGCATAAAAATAAATTTAACTAAAATTTCTCTTAAAATTGAATAAAAATGTCCATTAATCCAAATATGACAAGAATTTCACTTTTTCCATTTAAATGATTGAATTCCAATTATGATGAAGATTTCTCTTTCATCATTTAAATTTTTCATGCATAAAAATAATTTATCTAAAATTCCTCTTTAATTTTAAATAAAATATCCATTATTTTAGTATTTTAAATTTTAAATAAAATATCCATTATTTTAGTATTCCAAATTTTCTCTTTCTCCATTGGAATACATGGATCTCAATTATCGTGGGAATTTCTCTTTTATCATAAAAATGAAATTACTAAAATTTTCTCTTTTTCTCTAATTAACTATTTATGCATAAACATTAAAAATTAATTTTCAATGGATATGATGAGAATTATTCATTTAACATAGGATGACTAATCCTAGAATATGGTAGGAATTCCTCTTTTCACATTATGCATAAAATTGATTTATGTGTTAATTTTTAAAAATTTTACCATAGCTCCGTTTGCTATTTTTGATAATTTTTAATATTTTCTAAAAGAATAAGAGTTAGTAATAGGATTATGATAGAGTAACTATTATTTGGACCAATATCCAATTTATGGACTTAATTCCTAAGTTTACCATAATTTATGTAACATTAAAGCATAAAAAAGCCATCTCTTTGGCCTCTAGCTTGACTAGCATAGAGTTTGATTTTAGAATTAGGAATTGCTCCATGAGAAGCATCATTTGAATTGAGAATTAAAAAATAACCTTAATTAAACGTAAATTTAAACTTTATGTGATTAATCATTAAAATTCATTAGAGAGCTTCATTTGTATTGAAAAACCATTCAATCGAATACTTCTCAAGCTTTAGAGGGGTTCAGAAGTGAAAAACATTTAGAAGATTAAGAAAAAACCATAAAGTCACACCTTACCTCTTGTTTTGCTTGATTCTCTATTCTTGTTTTGCTTGATTCTCTATTCTTAGGAGAGACCCCCAACCAATCAATTGGTTAGTATGTTGAGGAAAGCTCCAAGGAAAGTTGAAGAGAGAGAGAAGCTCCAATCTCTCTAAAATGTAGAGGATTTTTAGGGGATAATAGAAAATATACTTATTTTAAGGTAATACTGGCATGGTCTAGTTCATAGATGAGAATACAAAAGAATGAGCGTCACAAGATTTGGACCAGTTTGGCTCTCTTTTTTATTTGGTTTGATCCAGGAGAGAGGAGAGATAAAAATATCTTAATATTTTTTAGTTTAAAACTCATTCACATGTGTGAAATAGGCACCTCCTTGAAGGCTCTCCCTTTCCTTTTACCAAGGTGTCAAAATTGTATGATTACTCCAAAATATCTCATTTTTTTAGTAATATTTCATAATTTTTAACTAATAAATCTTGTACTCAGTCAACTCTTCATCTTATGTGGGCGTTTACTCATTTTTGGGTATTTTCTTTTATTGATTGGATTTATCTCATTCCAACACTTGGATTAATCTTATTGGCCCATAGGTACCTTAATTGGAGCAAAATCCAAAATTTTCAGAAAATCTTGACCCTTAGGCTAAGGTCTTTTAAATAATTTTTAATTGATTTCTAATGCTCCTTGGAAAATTTATTTTGATTTTTTGTTTCAGGGAAACATATTTTTGATATTTGTAGAATTTATATATCCAAAAATATCTCAATATTGAATTACCACTCTCTAGAAATTTTTATCTCTCTAGGCAAAAACAAGAAAAAATAATATACAACTCACTAACACATAATAATAGTAATAATAATAAAGAATAAGGAGGTATGCAAGCTCCTACCATTCACAATGACTAACAACTCAAATGGACCAAAATATGAGAACATCAAGGATGAAGTGGATGAAAAAGCTTGCACAGCAATGTCAACAATGCTCATGCAAGTCAAGCCAATGGACGGGTATAACAGGGTCCCCCTCAACCAAATAGTAAAATTCCATGAGGAAAAACAAGAGGACTGGGCTTGGTACATCCACTGCAAGATGGAGAATTACCTAAAGTCACACAAATCCAAGGTGTATAATCCATATCTCCTCACCAAAGTACTTAGTCATGCAGTGAATCTTCCCATCCCCTACGGCACTCAGGAGACAGGGGTATCTCAGATAGAAGGATCCTTGGAAACCTCTAAACACATTTCAGAAGAGCAGGGACAGGCGATCTTAAAGGAGACAAGAGCTCATTCAAGAGCTAAAGGGGGGTATGAAATCAAAGAAAGGTCAAAAGATGTGAGGCAGCCTACAACAATTGGAATCCAAAACGTAGCATATGAAAGAAGAGGTGGCATAGGATATTGCATCTTTTTAGTAGGATTTGGAGCAAAAGGAGGCCAAAGATAAAGAGAACATCATCTTGACAACAGGAGAAATTCCAAAGTCAACACATCAAACACAACCTTCTAGCCCTACTTAAATGGTATTCACAAACCTTTCACCACTTCGCGACTCTGTAATCTCAGATCAGCCCACCTCCATGGAAATTGGTGCAACACAAGCTCTAGCAACACAACAAGTGCCACAAAAGGATGAGGGCAAAAGGAATGAAGAGGCCACCTCAGCACACCTAGAATCTCAAGAAGCTTAGAAGAGGAAGAGACCCGACAAGACCACAAGTCCTAGTAAAAGAAGGCGCTTGGAAGCTGAGGGCACAGCTGAAGAAGGATCATTCTTGCAAAATCTTGATGCTCATCACTTTCTCAAAGAAACCATGGAAGGCTTTGATACGTTGCTGGTGCACCAAACAGAAGGCTCAGCCTCCATAAGTGCAGATCTTTGGACCCAAGAGCAAAGAGTATGGAGAAGTCACTTGCTTACCACTCACCTATTGCATGAAAGGAATGTTGCGTTATTGAAATAGGTCCAAGAGTCCACGGACCAAGTGAAAGCACTTAAGGAGCAGATAGCAACGGCGACGGATGCCACACACAGGGAAGTGATCCTAAAGAGCTTAAAGGCAGTCGAGGAACAGGAGGCAAGACTGCAGACCTTAGAAGGTAATAACAGATTCATCAGCAAGACCATAGTCCATACCACCAAAGAAAACAAGGAGCTTAAGGCAAGATTAGAACAAAAGCCAAGGTCCAGCTGCAAAAGAAAGTGGCATATACCAAGAAGAAGGAAGCACAATATACAAAGAAACTAGAGGAAGCACATATCACATTCCAATCAAAGGAATATGGATACACATGACAAATCAAAACACTCACTGAGGCAGTTGCTCAAGCAAAACATAGAGTGGTAAGCCTTCAAACAAAAAGAGAGCAGATGAACAAAGCGCATGTGGAGAAATTGAAGGCCCTCAATGAGGTGATTACTACAAGGTCCCAAGAGATAGATCAGATGCTAAGTAGCCATCAATAGGTGCTTGAGCACGTACACCAACAATTGACTACAAGCCAAAGCTTGGTAGAGGAGCAGCAAAGACTACTTGAAGAAGCTAATGTTCAGGCCATAGCTTCTAGGATTACAGAGCAGAGGAAGTAGATAGAAGATATATAGAGCTGGCTGCTACTCGAGATGTGCGGGAAGCCGCCATCTCCACACTCCTCACCAAAGACTCAAGAATACAGGATTTGGAATGCCAGCTCGTCCTTCAAGAAAGATTCCAATGAACGGACCAACCAGATGAATTACGCCAAAGTAACTCCTAGGGACCCTCCTCAAACTCTAACATTGTTTTTATTTGCACTAACCCTATTCTTCAATATGAAATTAGCTTAACTAAATACCTCAGTCTAGGAGACCTAACCCTCATTCACCAAAATATAGAAAGGGATGCTGACCCAACCATCATAATGGGAATCCTAGGGGGGGATATATTTCTAATGGGAATCCTATGAGTTCTAACTGACCCAGCTAATATTTTCTTTTTTTGCTTACATCCCATAGTGCTAAAACCTTTGTAGTTGGTGTCAGGTGCTACAACAGTCAGACATCTTGGATATGACAGTGTGGATAAACTCGGCTTGTTTCTCCCAGATGATATCCCAATGACACCGGCCAACTAGGAGGTGGTTGCACGAAGTTACCAATGGGTAATTAGCCATGGATGGACTGAAGTGTATAATACCCATTAGCATCTAAACCTCTCTGAAACTAAATTATACCATCCTTTTGGTATTATAAAACTTTATCAAAATATCCATAAACATTTGGAGGCTATGCTCACTAATGTGATTTTTAATTGTGATAAAGAGCATATAAAATATCCTCATATGACCACTGATGATATAAGTGATCTCCAGGAATTTATGAAAACTAACAAGCCCAACCTCCTACCCCCAAGTTCCAGAGAGGGTCAAGAAGAAACACAAGGAACCTCCTCAACTTTTACTTGTCCAGTGTTCTCTTCCATTGCCAGTAAATTATTAAACCCCTTTCCTAATGTATCTCCAACTAACAAAATTGAGGCAGATTGCATTTTCTCTCACTTCTCTTCTCTCCCCGTTGATTTCCCCACTAACACTCGCCCCCGAGGAGATGCCGACACCAACTCTATCTCCACCAAGGCCGATCGATGAGGTATGCAACCATCACCCTCATCATGATGATATCCAAGCTTTTTGGATGAAAATATTCTTGAGTCTTTGACAGCTACAGAATATGAGGGCTTCATCTGTGCAGGTAACCCACTATTGAAACCGAAACTAATGTTCAAGGTGTTGATGCAAATCACACCATTTGAGCCCACCAGAAGAATCCTATCGGATGCATACTTGATCATGGAGTCAAGGAGGCAACCTTACGTTCCATACCCTCTCCAAGCCCCAATGCCAAATTTAGAGGAGCTATTACCAATGGGAGGAGAAGGGACATTGTGGGAAAATGTGGCTCATCACACAAACTTGGCCAATCTGCAATTGGTTGATCTGCTGGAGATCAGAATTGTCACATTTATGATAAGCTATTGTTTCTACAAATGGCACAAGAAACACCCAATGCATACAAGGGGAGGCTACACGGCTATCCACATAGATGATACCAACCCCCGCTTGGCAGATTTTGGTATACAGCTGGAATGGCCAAAGGAGTACCTAACAATTCCAGAATACAGTTATCAGTATGAGAGCTCCCCGCTAGCACAAAGAGTATATCCTTTATTCATGCCACTCAAAAGGTGCCTGAATCCACTATAATTCCAAGAGGCAAAGAAACGGGATTCTCATGTCTTCTACACCTTCCCACATTTCTCGCCATCAACATTCCAGGGTATAACAAGTCAACATTTCTCGCCATCAACATTCCAGGGTATAACAAGTCAAAGACAACAATTGCTCACATGAATAAGAGCATGGTGTAGAATTTTGAATCCAGATATAGTAGCTGCTGTGAGATTCATGAAGTTGATTGTAGTCCTCATCGATCAACCAAAAGAAAGAAATGATGGATTTGACATGCAGAGCAGCGTTGCTTTGACATGAACAAAGGACCAAACTGAGAGAGGCACGATGCTTTACTATTATCGCCTAAGGTGTCTTTCCAGGATACATGCATGTCACGTTTGAAGACATGGTCGATACCAGGTTCTAGACTTCCCACTCGGTATTTCAAAGAACCCTTAAAAAGCTTGAGTCCCACTGCAACTTCTATAGACACGAGTTTGGCAACAACCAGGTCTTTCGACCTAGGTAAATGTTCTGAGGACAAAACCTACATCAGGTAGGGGGGATGTTAATCCCATTTTAGATTAGCAAAGATGCTCCTCCAATTGAGGACATTAATGAGTGTCATGTAAAGGCACCATAAAAGTTGTATATTTTGAGATATTGGCCACCCAAGGCCTTAGTTAGTAAATTTTGGGCGCCCAAGTGTGAATAAGGAGGACAGTTGTATAAAATGCAAATTCTCATATAATGAAAAGACACAATCCCCCTTTGTGCTATGAAAGCTCTTGCTTTGTCTTGTGAGTGAGAGAGAGAGTCAGAGTGTACTCTAGTGCATGTTCCTTTTCTATGCTTGTGTGAGTGGAAGAGTGAGAGGTAGATTGCCTTGCATTGTGGTGAGAGCGACTCTCCGGTAATAACAGCATGGAAGTGGAGATTGGAGGAGTGGAGCTTCCAAAAGTGAGCTTGGGGAACCTCAAGGAATGTGAGCTCAAAGCATTGGTAAGTACCCAATGATGGTTGTTGTCTATTTTGTGAATGGGTAGAGTTCTCTCTTGGGAGGCGTGGTAGCCCATAACAATGATGCTTAGTGGTTTTAGACCCTTTGGTACTACTTTACACTACATTGTGGTGCTTTAAAGGAAAAAGTTATTGCTTTCATAGTGCTACCTTATGATGCTTGTATGTAGTGTGCACTTTCCATTAGTAATAAGCACTTTTAATTTCTATCCTAATTGTAAATCTCCTATATAGTGCTTTCAAATCAGTGCAAGAACTACTTTATAATTCTGGAAAGTATTCTATGCAGAGACATTTGTTATAGTGTATGCTTAAGGTAGTATGCTTTGAAGGTGCCTACATTAATCTATAGTAGTTTGTATTACGTATTTTCTTCATGGGGTAGGTTGAGCTCTTTCGTAGATTCCATGAATGACATCTAGAGTTGGAGATCTCGCAATGCTATTTTGAAAACTTGAAGATATTTTTTATGTGCAAATTAAAGTATAGCTATACTTGTTATTGTATTGTGCATGTTCAAATGATATTTCTGAAGGATGCAATCAATCAGATGTGCCATCACCGACTTGGCATCCATGGAGCACTACGTTCTTGTAGTTATGATGTATGTTGAGATGAGACAAGGATCCATGGTTGTAAATCCTCAGAGAATGCATATAAGAGTGTTAGATTTCTTTGGAAATCCAAACTATGTCCCATAACCAATGGATCTTCCTTTCATGCACACAAATGTGTTATGGGAAATTGTGATGCATGTGGCATAGAAAGAATGGTGTTGTGTCCACGAGAGCAAGCTAAGAATGATTTGTAGGTATCTGTTAAGATCTTCTAGTACTATACTTTGAAATATGCCTTTAACAAACTACGTTGCAGTGCTTGTGATCCTTGAACCAGTCCTAAATTGCTTTGGATTACTTTAAATCAATATGTATGTTACTTTGAAACATGCTTTAGACTATTGTGCATTGCTTGTGTGACTGGCTGGCTTAAAGCCAACCCTTCTGAACTGCTTTGGACTACTTAAAAGCAATCTCTATAATAAACTATTGTGCTATTAAAATACTTTTCAACATGATTTTACAAACAAGAAAGACTGCTTATGACTACTGTAAACCAATCTAGAAAGAAATAGTGACAAACTCCAAAAAATAATAGCTGCCAATGAGAACATGTGGAATCAAAACACTTTGCCAGAATACTATAGTATATATTATGATCAAAATGTTTACATAATCTGTGAGAGGTTTACAAAAACTTGATTAAAATGTTTATGTATTAAGGGACTTGGTCTAGTGTGTACAAAAGTTAACATAAGAATGGTATTTATATCCCACTAAAAGTACAAAGCACATCACTTTCTTGATCTTCTCTTTTAACTTCCCTCTGCCCTTGTTATATTTGTATATATCAAAGTTCTGACATGCCCACCACAGAAAATGCAAGGCATCCCTACGCACATAGTGAGTTTCATTCCGATTTCCTAGAACACCATTGAAATCCGATACCACACAGGAAGACCTCCCCCTCTCTGATGGTTATTAGTGTGCATAAGAAGTCCATTCATGTCCAAAATTAACAAACTATCTAGAAAAAAGGAAAGACACAAAAGAGAAAGTATATAAATAGCTGGGCTTTCTCTTCAAGAGTAAAATTCCTGGGGGATACTTTCAAGATGTTTATACTGCTTTACAAGCATACAAAGCTTACATGAGCAGCCTGTACACCTTTTCAAGCTTTGTATACTACTTTATAAGCAATCTTACTGCTTTCATAATAAGCTCTACTACTTTTAAAATAAGAATCTACTACCTTTTTAACACTACTTATCGTATAACATCTTGATTCTTTGTAAACTAATTTATAAGCAATCTTAGTGCCTTAAAAGTAAGATCTTTTAACAAAAAACTACTACCTGGTCCATCACTCTACCTGGACTTGTTTATAACATCAAGATGGGGCACCTCTATACTGCTTGGAAACACAAGCAAGTACCACTATAGGTTCTATAGTGCTTTTTAAGAAGTACAAGCCTAGCAATAATACTTGCTACAAGCAATCTATATTGCTTTATAAGTAATCTATATTGCTTTGTAAGTTCTCTGTACTATCTTTAAAGCTCCCTAAGCTGCTTCTTAAATTGTCTAACCTAGTTTAAATCATCAATATAGGGCACCTCTATATTTCTTAGAAACACTACCAATTACTACTATAGGTTCTGTAGTACTTTTCAAGGAATATAGACCTTGTAGTAGTACTACTGCAATGTAGACTACTTAAAAAGCCAATCTATTGCTTTGTAATTTTTTCATACTACTTTTTAACATTCTATAGTACTTTGTAAGCAGTCTCTAATAGTTTGTAAGTTCTTTGTCCTCACTTTAAGCACTCTTAACTACTTTTTATGCAATCTAGATTGATAGAAAGCATCCAAACAGGACACCACAATACCTAGGAAATGCTAACTCTTAGGCTACACACTTTTTAAGTAGTCTATAGTGCTTTGTAAAGCAATCTTTACTACTTTATAAGTTTTTTTAACTACCCTCTAAGCACTTGACAGATTTATAAGTTCTCTAAACTACCCTTTAGGCACTTTACTAATTTGTAAGCTATCTAGACTAATTCATGTGGGGCACCTCTACAAGGCTAGACATGATACTAGGGGAAACAAGCAATGGAATATTATTAACTACACCATTAGCAAATAATGTAAGTGAGATGTAAGCAAAACAAAACACCTTTCACTGTTTTTTTATGGTCAAATTTTATCTAACTTGGATGCCTTAACTTTCTTGCAACAATGGAATATTACTAACTACACCTTTACCACATAATGTAAGTGAGATGTAAGCAGAACAATCCACCTTTCAGAGTTTTGTGGTCAAAATTTATCTAGCTTGGATGCCTGGACTATCTTTCTTGGAGCATGTCAGGGATGCTTTGGCTACACCCACATTGTATACAAACTAGTGGCAAATCATAGAGGATGGTAGGGATGTCTACATGAAAGCATGTGGAGTCCCACTACCTCATCTATTGACAAGCCACAAGAAACACACTTGTCTCCAATAAGAAAGGTCCCCTCATACATGTGGGCCCTAGGAGGTGCAAGAGCCAAAGCTAGAAGGTGACTCATTTGTATGTGTTTCAAACAAGTCTTCTATAAAGCTACACTACACAACCACTTCCTCCACTTTGTCCAATAGAGAACTATGTTATTCTTTTTCCTTTGTTGCGATCATCATGTTAGATATCATTTCTAAAGAAGTCATAAGTTGCATCAAATTTGGAACCTTATATAAGCTTGAAGGGTGTCCTATAAATGCTTGGTAGCCTCTTGATAGGGAACCAAAGGTATCATGTCCCAGTAGGCTCTGTGATGCTGCAATAGTGCTAGGTGTGTGCATAATACATGGACCATTTTAAGACCTCCATTTAGTCATCTTGGTTTTCAAATTCTTTTATGCAATCACATTCTTTATTACACTGTGCAAACACTGCCCAAGCAATCTTATGTCCTGCTTTCTTTGAAGGACTCTGTGCCACCAATCTGCACCTCTCAAAAGCAAATCTATGGGCAAAGTGAACAATGATTTTGTGGCTAGGCGAGACACGCTGATAAACCATGTGATATAACAATGCACACACTTCGAAGAGATCTAGTCGTACATCTCTGAGATGAATCTTCTCATTGTTGTGGTGCTTATGTGCAAACATAGTGAGCCATTGGCTCTCAGGAATATCTGCATCATTCAAGTACTTAGGGGGTTCTCTCCCTCCAAACTAAGACCATATTCTTCATGAAACTCTTCGTTTGTTTGGCAATTTTGTGTCTATTTATGATTGGTGCAGCATGCCAACATGGGGTTGCTAGTTTATGATTGCTGCACGCTTATGTGGGATGGTTACACAACACAAACGCAGCATGAAAGTCCACATGTAATAATACAACAAACATGCATGCATACAAACATCCCTAGAATTCTAAATTTTAGAATGTAGCAATTGTTTTGAATACATGCATGCATACACACCCCCAAACATGTATACTATTATGTAACTATATACCAAGGATGGAAAAAACATTGTATAATATAAGAAAGTTATGCTTTTGTACCTTTTCCGCTTAGTTGTGATAGTGTGGCGGTGGAGAACATTTCTTTGTGGTTTTTCATGCTAGAGTCCTCATTGTAGCAACAATTTAAAGCTTCAAGTCTTTTACAAAAGACACAATTTGAAATGATAAATTAGTGTCCATTCAAAATGCTTATAATGGTAGCTCTAGCCATAGCAATAGAAGCACTCAAACAATCCATTGATACAAAAAATACACACAGAAGCATGAAAACACACACAAACAATGAGAGAGGCATTGGAACAAAGAGAGGGGATAGAAAGATAGGAAACAACACACACATAGAGAGACTCAATACATTGGAGAGAGAGAGAGAGAGAGAGAGAGACCATGTAGCAAAAAATACCCAAATAATCCACACAAAAAAACACATAAAAGCGCATGCACACACGCACGTGCGCATTTAGATAGAGAGAGCATTGGAATAGAGGGAGGGAAGTTGAAAAATGTTGAGATATCGAGCTCATCTAGTGAGGCGGTGGACATTGATGACCCGCCTGGGAGATAGGCCCCACACTTACACCACTGGCATGGTTGGTGAGATCATGGGTGATATACGGCTAGTGGGATGACAGGCTGTGTGACAGCCATTCTAGAGACTGGTATAGTTATAGCGCCAACTCATTTAGTTGGGTTCACACTATAGAGAACCCTAGTATGTATTTGGTTGAGTACCTTTTCATATAGGGTGTACTCTTATCTTTGTATATGGTGTGTTGAGTGTTGTGTGAAGAAGAAGAAGATTTTCAACCTCACCTTGTGTGTTCTCTTTTAAGGTTTTGTGAGTGTTCTCTTTTAGGGTTTTGTGAGTGTGTGTGTGTACTTGCAAGAGCTCAAGTTCTCTTCTCCCCTACATCTTTTCATGGTATCAGAGCCTGGTTAATGCTAAGGGCTAAGCTACAAGCAAGAGAAGCACAAGAAACGGTACGAGGGTAAGAGCTTCATCTACTCTTCCCTATTTGTGTTGGCGACTACACCCTTATCGGAAGCTCTACGGGAGGCATTGACAAACGATCTCTAATTGAGGAGCTTTCTTCGCGGGAGTAAAGCTATAAGGTAACTATATTATTTTATTGGATGAAATTTTTCGAAAAACGCATTTCGGACGCGTTACGACCTCCGTTTCTCAAGAAAGCAGGCGGTTTCGAGCACTGCGAGTAAGTCATCAATTCTCTACTGCAGAACTCTGTTTTAAGAACTACAAGAAGACAAATTGGTTGTGTAGACATTGTGTGTACTCCAAGGAGGTCAACAATTACCATTGGATGTATGTATGTACATTGAAGTCACTGGTTATGACATTTGAGTGTAGTACAGTACCGCTGCAAAAAATACAGCAGTTTGTGCAAGACAAACCAGAGTGCTATTTCTGATAAATTTATGTGTCTGGCAAGATGTCAAATGATAACATAAACCAGATGATTGCTGTGAGAAGCTTGATAAGAACAACTTCCATGCTTGGAGGTTCAGGCTGATAAATTTTTCGATGGGAAAGGGTTACTAGGACTATATAGAAGGTGAGCATGAAGAGGCACCGGAAATACCGGAGATCAATCCGACTGCTGCAGATATAAAAGAGATCAAGGATTGAAACCAAGGAGCCAGAAAAGATATGTATTAGCTCTCTATCAATATAGAGGACACCATGATTGGGCACATACAGAATGCCAAGTCCCCCACCAAGGAGGCGTGGGACACCTTGGTAAAAATCTATGAAACGAATACCAAGGCACGAAAGATACAATTGAAGAATGAACTTCATACTGTGAAGAATGAGTGTCTATATATGACTATGTATTGAAGATCAAGGATATTGTAGATGATGATGATAAGGTGAAAGTCTCTCTACGTGGTCTCGGACCACAATACAAGGCGTTTGAGACGCCTATTGAGACTCGAAAAAACATTCCCAATTTCACAGATTTAGTGTCTTTTGATTATAGAAGAGAAGAGCTTGGGTGAAGACCAACAATCTTCACAAAACAAAAACAGTTCAGAGCAATGGACCTTCTACACAAGTTCAGGAAGAGAACGAGGTAGAGGAGGCCATGGACGCGACCAAGGAGAACCCCGATTAGGCAATCAAAATTATGACCAACAACAATAACAATCCTAGAATTCACAACAACACGCAGATAGAAGAGACCAATTCGGAGACAGAGAGAGTCAAAGAGGTCGTGAAAATTGACAAAGACAGTATAATGATAGGCAGGCTGACATGCAAAATAAAAAATTATAGCAAATCAACTATGCATTCTTAAGTAAAAACAATAAGAATAATGAAAAGTTTTTGTTATGCAACATGTCGTTAACGCCATGTCTGAAAATATTGAAGCAACACATAAAGATGATGTATGGTATGTTGATTCAGGTGCTTTGAACCTCATGACAAGTCATGGGGAGTGATTCAAAGAGATGAAAAACTTTGAAAAACCAAGTTTTGTGATAACAAGAGATAACACTACTCATCCAATTGCCCATGTTGAAAATGTGTCATTATCTATGCAAGATGACAAAGTGAAGTACCTTACAAATATACTTCATATTCTGAACATAACAAAGAATCTAATTTCAATTGACTAGATGATTGAGTAAGGTTTGCAAGTTTAGTTTTACCCTGATACTTGTTATGTTGAAAACTTTAGAGACAAGTGCAAGTTGGTTACAAAAGACAACAGAGTGGACAGTTTGTTTACATTGAATATAAACATGCCTAAAGTGAGTGATACAGTGTTTGCAAATGGTTCAAGAATTATTACAGGCACAACCATTTGACATAAAAGAATTAGATATGTGAATGTACGGAGAATGAAGTCTATGCAGACTAAAAGAATTGTAACAGGATTGTCAAAGTTTAAAGTTGAGAATATGCAAAAATATATATAAAGCATGCCAATTTAAAAAGCAAACCAAGCATGTATTTTCATGTAACAAAAAATGTGAACAAAAATGCACTAGATATTGTGCATTCGTATGTATGGAATCCTTCGAAGACCATGTCTATGAAAGGCTGCAAGTATTATGTGCCATTTATTGATGACCACATAAAGAAAGTGTGGGTATACTTCATGAAAGAGAAGAGTGAGGTGTTCACTCATTTTTAAAATTTCAAAGTTATGGTTAAAACGCAAACAAAAAAACATGTGAAATGCCTAAGGTCAAATGAAAGAAAAAAGTACTTATCCAATTCTCTTTTAGGGCTTTGTGAGTGTGTGTGCTTGCAAAGCTCAAACTCTCTTCTCCCTCCCTGCATCATTTCAAAAAAAGAGACAGAGAGCGACAGATTGCTTCTAATAATTTTGTATTTGTACTACATGCTTAGAAACATATACACATCTTTTTATTTCATGTCCAATGGCAAAGAAGGTTTGCCATAAGACATGAAATAAGTTTCTAAAGATTAAAGACTTCATTTTTAACTAGATTTCAAATAAACTGGATGACCTAGGACATTTAGTTATTTTTCATTTTTTTAGATGGGCAAGCTTGTGGCATTCTTGTTAACTAGAAAAGCCTTCGTATTTAATGCACACAAGTTGGTATTACAACTCCATAGGTCATATAAAAGAACTTTATTGTGACAAGTCTCCTCATTGTGATTAGCTCATTTGCTAGAGAATGAGATTAATCTGATCTACACCTACCTAGTAAGGAAAAGCTCGTACATCGCATGGTGGCCATGTGACCATTATAAAGTTAATTTTGATAATATATTTTTTATTACAAGAGAGAGATGGGGAGAGAGAGAGAGAGAGAGAGAGAGAGAGAGAGAGAGAGCCCAAGTTCTCTCTAGAATCTTGTTGATTGGAATTAAGGAGAACGATAAAGTAGGTCCATTGGTGAGGCAATCAATTCATTACGATGGCAATACTCCACTCTTCATAGGCATGTAAACTAGAAAAGAGAATTACTCCTTGGATTTTGTAGATTATCTAAAATGTGTCATTAAATAAGTCAGCTCACACTCTCCAGTTCTCAAACTATTTATGTCCACCCATACAACAACAAATTTACTGCCTTAGATACATATCCACTTATCCTTTTTATTGCTAACAGAAATTCTCAAACTATCAAACCTATGATATCCAAACTGATATAAACCCAACTTTATACTCTCTAATTTCAATTCAAAATCAATTCTCACATTGACAATATATAGTCTTTAAATGACTCCCATTCATCATCACTCAAAACAACAACTGCAACACCATGGCATTAAAGCTTATCAAGACTTACAAGTCTGAGGCTCTACTCACTTTATTTTTCACTTAAACCGCACTATACTACAAAATAGCTCACTCTATCGATCCTCCATTGACATTATGGTCTTCCACTCTTCCTCCGCACTGGTACAAACGTTGTATTGTCCTTCATCAATATCAACAACATCTCCAATTTCTCTAGTCTTCACCTAAATCAACTCAACTTGCAACAACCCACTCTACTACAAGGTTACTTACTTTATTGTCCCGCTCTTTCGCTTCTTCTTCGAAGCATCTTTCCTACCATTGTTACTTCCAAAATAAATATTGCCCACTTTTTCAATTGCCCATGTACTTTCTATATTCTCACGCACTCACAGGCATTTCCTTGGCTTCACACAATTTTCGCCATTTTTAATCTTTACCCTCTATTTTTATTTATTATATTTAGGAGGGACTCATTTTGCTCCTCGCAAATGTTCTTTTCAGTAATTACAAGACTTTTTTAATAGTTGCAAGAGGTTGGGACTAGGCCCAAGCTGATCTCCAAGTAAAAGAGTGTCTAGGACAAGAATCAATGTAGTTCCCGAGGATTTGCAAAAACACTATTCTCCATGAACAATGTTTTATAGCTGGACCTTGACACAAAACGGTATAGCATATACATACGATGCTTATAACAACTTGCTACCAGCTCTACCAAAAAATACCACGGGATAGATGCTTTCTTTATCATGTGGTTGGGCCTCTTCAACCACCCAACAAGTGGCTTTAGATGAAAGTCTACAAGCTTCGCATGTGACCATTCACTCAGCAAAGGGCCTCTCTCGCCTTTCTTTAAAGGCCTTTCAATTGATGTATTTCACTCAAGATCCGCTGTAGCACATACTCAACCGCAATAAGCCATGCACATGTGATAATACCCTCAGGCAAAGAACTTCCCTCGCCTTTCTTTATATGGCTCTCAATTGATGTATACGTCTCGCAATAAGCCACGCACATGTGATCATACCCTCAGGCAAACGACTTCCCTTGACTTTCTTCATATGGCTCTCAATTGATGTATATGTCTCAAGATCCGCTGTAGCACACACTCAACCACAATAAGCTACTAACACCTCAGCAATGGACCTCCCTCGACAGTTTTTAATATAGCTTTCAATTGATACATTCGACTCAATGTCCGCTGTAGCGCACACTCAACCACTATTAGCTACAAACATCCCGTATGAGGGCATTCCTACCTTTCTCTCATGACCCATACAACGCACAAGGTGACTTTCATTCCTTTCTGAATAAAAAATCACTCTCTAAAAATATACGACACAAGATTCCTCCTATTCTACGTTCGGTACATTCCCGATTGTATTACACAATGCAATGCACATTCACTTGAGCATGGCTTTAAAACGAGGCATTATACTATGTATCATTATTACATATGATACACCTTCTAAAAGCCCAAAGGTGACCATTCCAACTGAATTTCAAAGAAAACTTGGACAACGAATTTTGAACAATTGCATCTGTAACTCATATGTTCGTTCCTCACGTTTGCTTCAATTCTTCGAGATCAAAATCCTATTCTTATATAGTAACTCAGACCACTCTTAAGTACTTAGTACTACGCTATGGATAAGGAAATAATAACCTACCAAGGCTAATACTATAGAGCGCTTAGTTTATGGGTAGATGTTAGCAAGCGATTCAAATACGTTCCAAAGAAATAAATGCATACATTATTTCTTTATAAAAAATCTCTCAATAAACCACGTGTAAGTTTTCCTTCCAATGATATATAAATATGTACTTATTCCTTAGTAAGTGTTGGTTAATTACGTTATTGGATGTCAGTAATGTTACTTTTGTTTTCATAGGATAAAACCTTTAATTTAGCATAAAAGGTTAAGATCTAAAATTTTAGTTATCACTACGCTCATAAATTTTTTTAATCACATTAAGCCTGCTTCTGTATGACAGAACAAAGCGTCGTCCTCTTTATATACTTCTTGTATATATACTAAGAAGCTCATGAATGAATTCTTTATTGAATTTTACCTGTTAACTTTATAAGCTCATGAATAAATTTTCAATATAAATAAATTTTATGTTTCCTCTAGATCTCTCTAAAAACCAAAACAAATATGCACCGTAAAGAATAAGAGATCTATTTAGATTAAACAACCTACAAGGTAACTGAATGGACGTATTAGTCGATCTAGCTGCAGTTTAGTTTTTAATCAAGACACTTTTCAGTTCCATTCCTCAATGTGAAATATGCAAAATTGTATTAATGGACCCTAAAATTAGCTAACCTAGCTTTAAACAAAGCTACCCTCTAGTAATGATTCCTGCCATGTCCATTAACAAGGGATGCGCAGCCGTTCTAGACCATAGACAAAACCTACTGACAAACTCAAGCCGACAAACACCATAGACACATAAGGCGCAGCAAACGCCCACCGCAGAAGAACAGGTACTACAGGCCGCACACACCATGAGCAAAAGCAGACGCAACCGACGACACGGACAAAAAGGGAGGGCTGGCAACATGACTCACAAACACAGAAGGGTCGCCGTGCATCCTCGCATACCTTGCTCTGTTCTGAGGGTTGGGGTCAGACGAGGCGATGCCACCATTTGTAACAAGAAAGAGGGGGGCTGGCATCTCTCTCACACAGGGGTGAGTGGGAACCTCTCATCATGTCCTCAAGAACAGAGGAAGGATCGAGAGATACCGTTTTGCTCTGGCTCCTTTATAGCGCTTCCAGGGTTTGCCAACCCTAACCCGGGTGCGCTTACACATCCGGGCGGAAAAAAACCGGACGGCGGGCGGTGCCCAGCTTCTTGAGGAAGAATTGGATATAGTTAATAAATACTAGTATTGGACCCGCGCGTTGCTGGCGGGCCGACAGGTAGAGTTCTAGAAAAAATAAACTCAGTTTCTCCAATTTAGGTCATGTTTTAAGTAAACACAATACATTATTTCAAGTGACTTTATATATACATATCTCAAAATAACATCCATGTCTCGTACATTTATGGCGAAAACAAAAATATCATAGTAATGTAGCATACGAAGATGCAAAAAAGGACCAATATTACATATTCTAAAAATGCACCACAAAATACGTATTCTCAGTCAGTAATGTCAGAATCAACAAATTGAATTCTTCTCTTGTGAGAAGGATCATTCAATTGTCTCCTCATCACAATACGCTCTCTATTGTAAAGCGGTGATCCATCCCGCACATGCTCTACTATCGATGAATGCAAAGGACCTGCACAAACGAAACAATGATAAATCAAATCTGCACATAACGACACATCGATAAATAAAATCTCAAAAAATCTTATAATAGAAAAACATAATCAAAATTACCTCGTACAATAGAACATCGAGTGGATGGTACATGAGGAGCTCTAGTATAAAACGCATAACGAATACCAATGGTCATGATGGATGTAAGAAACAACCACTCATCGGGTACTGAATACCCCTCAAATGATGCAAAGCATCTGTCCATCTCTCTCCAAAACAAATAGACACCCCACTCCTCATCAGGAACACCAATCCCGTACATCTCGATGCCTTCGTCGACAACTCTTACCATAAACATATCAATGTCATGTAATATCCTAAAATCAAAGCATAACAAATAGGTTATACAATTATTTATATATAGGTTCAAAAAATATTCATACAATGCCTAACAATTACACTTATACTTACCCATCCCTCTAAACATCAATCATAATCCCTGCTCGTGACCTGCAGTAATAGGAGCTGACCATAGCGGTGGCTCTGTATACAGATAGACATTAGTATAGAATGTCATGTTCCATACTTTGTAATCAAGAAAAGTTAAGCAAATATAGAGAAAAACTCACGTACTATCCTCGACAAAGGCATGTCCAATATAAAGGTAATCTTAGACATGTCTGTCAAAACATAAACAACAAAAATAGGTACTTTTACCATGGACAAATATGTATAAAAAAAAGAAATTACAACAAAATTAATCAAATTACAGAACTTAAATAAGAAACCTGACTTGTCACTCTGAAGTCATCAAGATCTCCTTATAAACAATATTGTTTGTTGTAGGTGTATAACTTTGAAGATCATCAAATGAAAACTCCACATTAGCGTTATCCTCAAGTAACACCTTCACAGCATGAGGAGACCGTGCTCGTGACAACGCGACATACAGTTGTCCATGAGTAAACATTGGAGTCACCAAATACAACCCCAAGACATTTAGGGTTTGGCCTTGTGATTTGTTTATTGACATGCAAAATGCCAGCCGCACGGGAAACTGTCTCCTCCTCATGGTGAATGGTAGTTGGGCCTCGCTGCATATAAAGGTAATCCGTGGAAGAAATACTCTTTCACCAACTTTAGTACCAGTGATGATTTCAGTCTCCAAGACTTTAGAGTGAAAGGCCTTACATATCATCCGTGTACCATTACAGAGTCCACGTCTTGGATCCAAGTTACGAAGCAAAATAACAGGAGCTTCTAACTTTAAAACCAAGCAGTGAGGTGGATATCCGCCCCGAAGGTCGATTGTGTTCAAAAATTCTGTGGAATATAGGAATGAATTTTCATCATTTTCAAGAATTGAATCTGCACTGAAATATTGCTTAGGCTCACCAGGCATTGCATCCAAAGCTGTCTTATTCACAATATCCACTTGACTGTTTATCGGAGCAAGAATAGCACGCTCACTAAAGTATGAAGCATATGTCGTAGTGATAGCCAATTCAGAGTATACCCAATGTACCAAGTCTTTAAGACTCGATCTTTGCAAGACCATATTACTTGGTAGTGTCACCATCATATTATCATCGCTACAATCCACTCCATTCCCAATATTCATGACCCACTGTTTAAACTCATTGCATCCATTAGTATTGCTTGATTGAATACGCATATTTTCAACTAACTTTAGAACTTTGATAGAGTTCCATAGAAAGGAACGACACAATGCTGCATTAACAATATCCTCACGTCTTCCCTTCATAATAACAGGCAAGATTTGTCTAAAATCTCCTCCCATTAATACAACCTTTCCACCAAATGGCTTATCTGAGAATAATACATCTTGTAAGCTCCTATCCAATGCTTCAAAAGCATAACGATGAATCATTGGAGCCTTATCCCAAATAATGAGCTTACAAACTCTCAAAACCTCAGCAAGTTGTCCATGTACAGGGATTTTGCAAGTTAGTACAGGGATTTTGCAAGTTAAAGAATTGTTTAGCTCCAGAGGTATCTTGAATCTAGAATGTGCAGTACGTCCATTCGCCAAGAGTAGAGAAGCAATACCTGACGATGCAGTGGCCAAAGCAACATACCCTTGTCCACGTACTCGCGCAAGCAAGCAATTATACAAATAGGTCTTGCCCGATCCCCCCAGACCATCCAGGAAAAAAATGTCATCTGCATCTGTCGCAATTGCATGCATTACAGCATCGAAAGCAACACGCTGGCTATCTGTTAATGTTGACTCCATAGCACTTGACAGGTTATATTGTTCCACAGTATCAAAAGATCTCTCTTCCAAAAGCAATGTATTTTCACCCAAGACTTCCAAATCAGTTCTGTTTAGTTCAGGCATTCCTTCAAAATCTGCCAATGTCCGTCTCTGAGCACGAAGAATTTCTTCCAAATGTAGTAGTGCATGAGTTTCAGCTAATTGTTCAATACCAATAAATTGACCCCTGCTTCTCGATAACTGGTATAGAAAATCTTCTATCATTTCTTCTCGAAATCTCTTCTACAATATTCCTGGACAGGAAGGCTCACAAAATAGCAATATAGTACCAAAAAGACATCTCAATTGCAAGGCATTTTGCATAGATGATGCTTCCTCCATACATGCAACCCATTTAGAATCATCTTCCAGTATCCCTCTGGCAATGCAAGCTGCCTTGAAAGAAGGATAGATGTGACCATTGAGCGAACGCAAATCTTCAAATGACTTAGATCCTTTACATATTGTAAGAAGTAGGCGAACATAGTATGCCTCACCTGCCAAAGGAGCTACAAAGTACATGCGCCCTATAGTGTTTCCAATCTTTCTTTTGGTCCATTTCTTCAACCTCGAGTTCCAAACCCATTGTTGAGGGAAATCACTATACAATGTATTGTTTGCTTCAGGATGTTGTTGATTACAGGTAAACCATTCAGTCATAGTAGTCTTGCCTTCATTTTCCCTCTGAAAAACATCTGCAATATTATCATCATCTCTGAAGATAACATTATGACCCCCATCTAAGTGTACCTGCAACCGTTGCACATCAGGCTTCTCATTGTGTAAATCATACTCAAAGAGTCTCCAACATGCCTCTGATGCAGAGACGTAACGTGCATCCAAATACCTCTGAATCTCATCGACTACGCAAGCAGCATTAACATCCCCACCTTGTACAATGCTAAATCTTATTGTTGCTCTGTCATGCCCCTTGTATATGTACTTGTAAAGATATTTCACTGCTGCTATTGTTGAGCATATTTCCACATTTACATGAGCATTATATGTGATTGAAAGATAAGGGTTATATGGCACAACCCATCTATTATCAACATTACACTTTTTCAATGCCACAGTTCTTCCATCATTTCGACGCATATACACGGGGTAACCACTCTCATCCACAGTAGTCTCTTGTGCAAAAGCTCGTGGATAGTTCCTTGTGCATTTCCCTTTATCCATACAAATTGCACTTGGATTGAATGGCCCACAGGGCCCATGGATATTGCAATGCAACACGACATCATGCAGAGCAGGAAACATTTGCTTGTCAGGCAATTCGGCACATACTAATCTGTCATAGTCTTGGAGAGTCTTAGGTTTATGGGCACTATCCAAGATCAATAACGTGTGTGAATGAGGCAATCCTCTTTTTTGGAACTCAATGACACACATATCCAATCACCTTACCAAAGAGCTCCTTCTTCACGATATTTTTCATCATATCTGAATGTTTTTGGTGAAATACTCTAGTAGTCAAATCACGCCGGTCACATTCAGCGAGGATCTACCATTTGAAGCTTCAACATCTTCTCTTCCTACCACTTAAAAAACAGAGTCTTTTGAGCACATAATGGCACGACTCATTATGTTTATTAACCGCCTAGGGAGTCAATGCCATTGGTTGCACACAAGAAGTTTCTCTCTTAAAAATTAGAGCGGACATAAGAACCTAGTGCTCACATGGAGGTAAAAATGTCAACAAAGGAGCCACAAGAACCTCCTATCTCTAAAAACAAGTAGAATGCCACAAGAACAACCCACACTCAAATCCTCATCACAATCTACAAACCTCCTTAACCATTGATACTAGTCAAAATAATGGATAAGCTATTTGGCGTGCCATTCTTCTTTTCAAATTGGCTATAGTAGCAGCTACACACATACCTACCCATCCATGGGGGGCCATGGTGGGTGAAAACCTCATCCATGGTATGACCTCAATTTTTGTTTCCGTGGTTGTATTGATTTGTATTGTCTTTTGTTCTTGCCTAGCTATTGACACCTTCATGATCTCAATTTCTATTTCCATGGTTTTATTGATTTGTCTTGTTTCTTGTTATTTCCTAGCCATAGACATGTTCAAGATCTCAATTTCTATTTCCATGGCTATATTTCCATAGACACACTCAAGATCTCAATTCTTTGCCATGCTTTCATTGGTTTCTTATAACCCCCATCAGCTTCATGCTACTATAGCTTTGGCTTCAAGAGTAGCAGCTCTTTTGGTTCTCTTGTGCTTTGATTTCTCTTTCCTTTAAGGCATCCTTGAGTCTCTGAAACTCATCAGGGCCTTTTGGTAAACATTTCTATAAATAATCTAAGAAAGGCTCCCTAATTCACCTCTTTTGTGAAAACATTACTGCCATGTTGGTAAAGTCGATGTTATTGTTGGTCCTAGAAGAGGGAGGATCTGTAGGAGGTACAATTAGTCCCAATCCGAGATTGAGGGAAAAAGGGGGTAATGGTGGAGTGGGTGAGGGAGGGGTAGGGGGAAGGGACATGAGGGGGAGTTGTTGAAGGCGAGGGGAAAAGGGGTAAGGTGGTGGTTGGAGGGGAGGAAGGAGTAAAACTAGTGCCTGAGAGGATTTTGGTGTGGAGGGTGCGAGGTTCCAAGGTGTGATGGTGGGCAGTGAGGCGGGTGGAGGTTGAGATGAGGGGCTACGTTGTGAATGGGAATGGTGGGGGTGGAGGAGGGGAAGGATGGGAGTGGGAGGCAGAGGGATTGGGAGTCCCGGAGGGGGAAGTGCTGTTGTCCCCGCCACCATCGTCATTATCATCGTCGTCGTTGGGGTGTCACGCTGGCTATTTGGAGAGAAGAAGTGGCGAGGCTCCTATGCCTCCTCGATGGTGATGTTGTACGGGAAGGAAATATATGCGAATCATCAAACTGCATAATGTCGATGTAACCTATAGTTGAAGATAACAGTGATGATAGAGGACCAAGAGATCGTAAGGGGAGTAAGGGGGGAGGTCTGAGCCATGGCGAAGGGCTCGGTAGGCATAGTAGATTGTGGACCAATTGAGCCTTTCTAGAGCTTCTTCTAGCCAGGACTAAAAAAGGATGTACTTAATCATGTGTGTCAGTATTTAATATGTCAAAGAGTCAAGGCAGAAAGCGTTAAGATGCTAGGAAAACTGCATCGCTTATACATTCCACAGATGAAGTGGGAATGTATCAGTATGGATTTTGTTAGTGGACTACCATCAGTGCAATCAAGTTACAACTCCATTTTTGTGGTAGTTGGCAGACTAACCAAGGTTGCCCATCTGATTCTAGTAAAAGAAACCTACACTGCAGTGGATGTTGCCAGAGTCTTCCTCAAAGAGATTTTCAGGTTGCATGGCTTGCCCAGAAGGATAGTGAGCGATAGAGATCCTAAGTTTATGTCAAGGTTCTAGACTGCATTATTCGAAGCAGTGGGAACTTTCTTAGATCTCAGTATAGCTTATCATCCCGAGACAGATGGCCAGACAGAAAGAGTGAACCAAGTAATAGAAGATATTCTTCGGTCATGCTATGGCAGAGAACCCAAGAAGTGGTTAAGCTACTTACATCTGGTTGAGTTTGCTTATAATGCCTCTTACACTGAAGTATCGGGATGAGCCCTTTCAAAGCTCTGTACGGACAAGATTGCCTCACACCATTAACTTGCTCTGACCCATTGATCAGGGTCGAGATATCCAGGACATATGCTTGATGATATAGAGCAGCAAATGTAGGCAATCCTCAAAGATATTAAGGCTACCCAGGATAGACAAAAGCAGTATGCTGATAAGAAGAGAACGGAGAGAGTGTTTGAAGAATCAGATATGGTCTTCCTTCGTTCTTTATCTCTAGGGAAGTACAAAAAGCTATCTCCTAGATATTGTGGACCATACGCTCTTACAAAGAAAATAGGAGATCTAGCCTATGAACTTCTTCTACCTCCCCATCTCAAGGTACATAATGTGTTCCATGTCAGTTTACTTAAAAAGTATGTACCCAGCCTGAGTCATGTGCTAGATGATGAACAATTGACTTCTTCGACTCAAGGCCAGATGGAACTCCAATCCGAAGAAATCCTAGATGTTCGGGAGAAGGCTCTCAGGAACAGAGTCCTTAGAGAATTTTTGGTCAAGTGGAAGTTCTACCCTTTAGAGGATGCCACTTGGGAAAAAGAAGATCAACTGGTAAAGGATTACCCTCAATTTACGAGATGAAGACATCTCGCATTTTTCAAGTGGGGGATGTAAGGTTCCTCCTCAACCCCTAAAAGATGTATAAGTTCTCCTCTCAGTCCCCTATAATCATCCCCTAATTCAGAATGCAAGAAAATATTGTTTTTCCTTGTTTTTGGCCTGGAGAGAGAAAATATTCTAGAGAGAGGTAATATAATTTTGAGATATTTTTGGATACAAAATTATCCCTTTTATTTAAGATGATTTCCCCTGAAACAGAAGTTCAAAAAGAGTTTTCCAATATGCATTAGGTGTGAGACCCCTCTGTCCCCTCCGTGCACCGGATTCCCGATTGCTAGTAGAGCGGAAGTAGCTTCCTCTTGCGCGGGGCACGGTTTCCCACTCGGGGCCTCGCCCTCAAATATCCGGACATGAGACTAATCTGGTGGTCATTCCGAAACCGAAACCGAAACCGGGAAAATTTCCCTTGCTCGAAAAACGGGGACGATTCCACCTTTTTGATTTACTTAACGAATTTTCTAACGGGGTCAAGAACTAAACTATCCTTCACCTGATTAAACCATATAGAAGGAAAACTATTACAGACTTAACTTGAAGAAATCAACGCTTTTTTCCTAACCAAAATCAGGCACAGTCGTTGATCTAATCATTTGAGAAAGTCTTCAGGTTTTTATTTAACTACTCGAATTCTAAGCGTATTTCTATTATTTCAATTTCATTATTAAAACTCCACTGATTCCAGCCTAACCCCATCCGGCCCATGGGTTAGCCACCACCCAACCACTGGAATTGGTAGAACCAGACAATTACTCACCCACCCATAATTGAATACCTTTCTTAACTTTTGCTTTCGAATACAGATACGCACACACTCCTCTTTAAAACTTTAACTTATAAAACAATCCATTGACAAACAGTTATTGGTTACAGATGTCATAACTCAAAATTTTCGTCCAGTCCCTTGTTAAAAAAAAACAGTATCACTCTGGACTCTCCGTTGTTGAGACCAGCAACAACGAGATCCAGTAAACAGATTACAATAATCATTCGTCCATCATATATATCTTCCATGACATACGCATGGGTGTCCTAGGCACCGCGAGCCCATGCATCGACTGGTCAGAACCCTCCAGGATCCTCCTTAGGTGTCTTGGCACTTCACTCACGGACTGCTTCGTCGGCCCTCATCTATCGTACCGAAAGTGCACCATTTTAACCGTACCGAGCCTGGTCTTTGCCATGTGAGCCGTCCTTTGAACACTCCCTGCGAGCTGTTGCAACCGAACTTCCCTTAGAAAAACATATACCAAATGCTCCCTCCAGCATTCTGATGTAAGACAGTCCTTTAAGAAAACAGGGTTTCTATGCAAGTTTTCAATTTGATTTTCTTTTGAATACAAGGAGTATTTCTTGAATCAGTATCCCCAAAACTTTTGCATCGTAATTCTGAATTTCATAACAGAATTTCTCGAATTCTGTAACCTTGATTCACATATCAATTCAAAGGGTCTCAAACTTAGTTTTAGGTTTGGCGGGAGATTTGAGTGTATTTTGTTGAACTGGTCACATCTTCTTTCCTCCAAACTGACGAAAGAGTTTGGTTTTGGTCATAGTCTGATTCAAAGTTCGAGTCTGATAAGATTTTTCCTGAACTATCTTTCTCGAAAAGGGTTGATATTTCAATTACTATTTTACTGAATTTCTTTCTTTGAATATTCACTTAACTGATTTCTAAATTAGTTACGAATTCCAATGAGGAATAAATTAATAATTTATTTGAATATTTTGATCTCGATAAGTTTCCTGAATTTTCTTTTTACAATCCGTGAGAGTATAAAACGATAGAAATTTCTCTCTTAAGAGTATTTACTTATTCATTTATCAAATACTCATAGAAATTAAACATAGAATTAAAGAGAATTCTAATTTTGATATAAAAATTCTTTATGCATCTATTTATGCATAAAAATCAACTTCAATGGGAATAACACTTATATATAAAAAAATCCTTTTATGCATAAAATCAATTTAATAGGAATAACACTTTTAAAATAAAAAGAATTTCTTTATGCATCTATTTATGCATAAAAATCCATTTTTATAAGAATAATGCTTTTATAATAAAAAAATTTCTTTATGCATCTTTCTATGCATAAAAATCAAATTTAATGAGATTAACACTTTTATAATTAAAAAATTTCCATTATGCATCTTTCTATGCATAAAATTTAAATTTAATGAGAATAACACTCATGATAAAAAAAATTCCATTATGCATCTTTCTATGCATAGAAATTAAATTTAATGAAAATAATACTTTTATAATAAATAAATTTCCTTTATGCATCTTTTTATAATAAAAAATTTCCATTATGCATCTTTCTATGAATAGAAATTAAATTTAATGAGAATAACACTTTTATAATAAAAAAATTTCCATTATGCATCTTTCTATAATAAAAAATTTCCATTATGCATCTTTCTATGCATAGAAATTTAATTTAATGAAAATAACACTTTTATAATAAAAAATTTAAATTATGCATCTTTTTATGCATAGAAATTAAATTTAATAATTAATATCAGTGATATCCATGCATATTCATAGGTGAATATGTACATGGAGTAATTAGAATATTTCTTTTAGAATGCACAAACGGTGGGAATTACTCTTTTGGAATAACATAAAAACAAACTTTCTTTTCCACAAAATTATGGAAGGCATTTGTCAATCCAAACGGCATGACTGTAAATTCATAGTGCCCATATAGCGAGTATTGATGGCTGTCTTCGGGATATCTTGCTCATTAATCCTTATCTGGGCGCCATTTAGGTTGTCCAAAAGCTCATCAATTCTGGGGATAGGATACTTATTCTTAACTATCAGCTGATTGAGACCTCTATAATCCACATAGAGTCTTAACGTTCCATCCTTCTTTTTCTGAAAGAGAACTGGCGCTCCCCATGGTGAAACACTGGGTCTTACAAACCCTTGTTCTAAGAGCTGCCTAAGCTGTTCCTTGAGTTCAATGGCTTCAGGGAACTGGCATTTTGTACGTGCGTTGGGCTACTAGCTGAGCTCCGGGGGTCAATTCTATCTCATGATCTACTTCCTAAATCGGAGGCATCTCAGTTAGCTTTGCTGGGAATAAATCATCATACTCACTTAACTATTCTTGTTCTTTAGCCTTTAACTTTGTGTCTACTGGATTCATTTTGACAACATAAATGAGCTGCTTCTTTCTAAGTCCTTTCAATAACCTAGAAGCTTTTACTAATTTGCAGATCTGGGATCCGAAAATTCTAGTTCCTTGAACTTTGTTCTCGTGAAGGTCACTGAAGGAAATGGTTCCATTGTGACAGTGAATGTCAGCTTGATTCTTGTGGAGCCAATCCATTCCAAGGATTCCGTCGAAAACTCCCAAAGGTAAGACTCTGAACTGGCAGTCAGTTACATTCCCATCTAGATTAAACTGAATACGATCTGTCTCATGGTGAGTGAAAAGAATCTTCCCACTGGCCAATTCAACCTGCATAGGTTTCCCTGATTTCTGTTCTAAGACTAGCTTACGCAAGCATCCTGGGAAAATAAATGAATGAGTATTGCCTGAATCAATCAAAAGCTTCAATAGCTTACCCTTATACTCAGTTGGAGTATGGATGACAGAGAATTGACGATTTGGCCCTTGGTTTTCAATTGCAGCATAAATCTGACCTCTTTCCTCTTCCACTGCTTCTGCTATCGTAACTGCTCTGGCTGCTGCTGCAGATTGGGGCGGAACTCTTTCTCTTTGGTTACCCCAATTCTGGGAAGGAGTTCTGAGATTACTCTGAACAGAGGCAGATGGCTGAGCTGGAGTCCTCTTGGGATTGCCCTCATTTTGGCAAGACGGGAATGATACGAAAGGGCTGGTCTCTGCACTATGGGTCCTTGACTTCCTTGTCCTCTTAACATGGCAGGAGTCGGGCAGTCTTTAAGCTGGTGACCGAAACCCTGACACCCAAAATACCTGTTCTCACTTCTAAGCTCATCCCTCTGAATCCTTGAAAAAGGTGGGGCTCCTGAGAAAGTGTTCTGAGGGAAGGGTCTTCCTTCACTTCTGAATCTCCCAGCATCTTGATTCTGATTAGGGCCTTGCTGCCTCTTTGGGGGTGGAAAGTTTGAAGCACTTCCCAGGGTTTGGAACCTTTTAAAGTTTGAGGGTGTAGGCTTTGGCGGGACCTTAACAACAAATGCTTGGCAAAGTCCTTTTCCATTCTGACAGCTTCTGCCATTGAGACTAGTTTGGCATTTTTCACTAAAGTGTCCAATGGCTCATTCATTCCTCGAATGAATCTGGCCATCAGCTACTCTTCATCCAAAAGTGAAGAATATCTAAGGAGAAGGGCAAATGCCTGATGGTATTCTTCAATTGTTTGGCTATCCTGGTTCAGTTCCAAGAACTCATTCATTTTGGTTTCCAGGAAGCCCAGAGGACAGAACCTCTTCCTGAGGTAAGCTTTAAGATCTAACCAGGTCTAGGCATTTCGGTCGAGACGGTTTGTCTCGCAATGGTTCCTCCATGCGACCCTAGCCGTTTCCATAATTTTCAATCTAGCGAGAGCCATCTTGCTGCTCTCATTATAACTGGTTGCATCATTATAATGAGAGCCATCTTGCTGCTCTCATTATAAACTGGTTACATCAAAATACTGGTTACATCAAAATAATGGCTCTCATTATAACTGGTTGCATCAAAATACTGGTTACATCAAAATACTCTTCCATTGCCTCGATCCATTTTTCCACTGCTTCTCCTAACTGTTCCCCTTCACCCTTGAAGGGACCAAGTTGGGATCGATGTAGGGCTTTACGAACATCCGGATCTAACTCTTCATCATCGGTAAGAGGATCTGGTTGCCTAGCACGGGCTGCACGCCTCATGATTCTAACAAAACAATATTTTTGTCAACTTAACTTTGTCAACAGATTTATGACTTTAATTTTTGAGATTTATTTCTTAAACAAATAATATTCCATCGTAATTCTTGAAAACAAGATTCACTCTGATAATGTTATTAACCAATATTCACAACCACGAAAACAATTTGGAATCTTTTGCAAAACATCATTTATTATCAAAAGTTTTTGATATATACATAGAGCGTCTTGGCTCCAAAAGTCACTGCCTCAATCGCGTACGCATAAAAAGGTGATACTGCGATGGAGACATGCTATGATATACACGATTCATCACACTGATAATGGTGCTGTAATTCTTCTCCTAGGAATAAAGCGGCTAAGAAGTCTAAAAATACGGCAAGAAATTCTACAATTTCGGGGTGAATGATTATAGAGTTGCACATAATGAACAACTCCTAGCCTTATCAAGATCATGGCTAGTGAGATATTCTGTTTGAGTTTCTGACGTTGATTAGTATTGACGCGAATACTTCACCCTCCAGAGAACCACATATACTGACGTCGCTCTATTGGATCGGGAAAGTATAGTTCCTCAAAGTGATGAGCGAGTCTCACTCTGCTCATCACTTTGTAGCAGAGTTGATGAGATTTTTGAAGGCAAAGGCGATCACTCCTGACTCTGGGAGAGTCTAGGAATGCTAGACAAATTTGGGGTATCCATCTAAAAAACTAGTTCGGCAGGGTTTCCAACTCGGGGCCTTGCCCTCGAATATCTGGATATGAGACTAATCTGGTGGTCATTTCGAAACCGAAACCGAGAAAATTTCCCTTGCCCAAAAAACGGGGACAATTCCAGCTTTTTGATTTACTTAACGAATTTTCTAACGGGATCAAGAGACTAAACTATCCTTCACCTGATTAAACCAGACAGAAGGAAAACTATTACAGACTTAACTTGAAGAAATCAACGCTTTTTTCCTAACCGAAATCAGGCACAGCCGTTGATCTAATCATTTGAGAAAGTCTTCAGGTTTTTATTTAACTACTCGAATTCTAAGCATATTTCTATTATTTCAATTTCAATATTAAAACTCCACTGATTCCAGCCTCATCCGGCCCATGGGTTACCCACCACCCAACCACTGGAATTGGTAGAACCAAACAATTACTCACCCACCCATAATTGAATGCCTTTCTTAACTTTTACTTTCGAATACAGATACACACACACTCCTCTTTAAAACTTTAACTTATAAAACAATCCATTGTCGTTACTACAGATGTCATAACGCAAAATTTTTATCCAGTCCCTTGTTTCTAAAAAAAAACAGTCACTCTGGACTCTCCGTTGAGACCAGCTGGTCAGCAACAACGAGATCCAGATTACAATGATCATTCGTCCATCATACATATCTTCCACGACATACGCATGGGTGTCCTAGGCACAGCGAGCCTGTGCATCGCCTGGTCAGAACCCTCCAGGATCCTCCTTAGGTATCCTGGCAGTTCACTCAGGGACGGCTTCATCGGCCCTCATCCATCGTACCGAAAGCGCACCATTTTAACCGTACCGAGGGCTAGTTAAGACCTTGGCAGGCTTTGCCACGTGAGCCATCCTTTGAACACTCCCCGCCAGCTGTGTGACCGAACTTTCCTTAGAAAAACATATACCAAGTTCTCCCTCCAACATTCTGGCGTAAGATAGTCCTTTAAGAAAACAGGGTTTCTATGCAAGTTTTCAGTTTGATTTTCTTTTGAATACAAAACACCATATTAGTGAATTTGAGAATTTCCCAATTCCCATTTTTGAATACTTAAAAAAGGGGACATGGATAACATGTTTGTAAGTTTCTCAAAACCCTATCATATGACCTATCGTTGGAAAGCGCTTGAAAAATGGAATCTAAAGAGCTATAAAGCGCTCATTTTGGATTAGTGGTGTTCAAGTTATGGTTAATCCAAACTTTTGACCACGTGTCCCAAACTTGTGGGAAATTCCCATATTCCCCAATATGGTGTTACAAGGAGTATTTCTTGAATCAGTATTCCCAAAACTTCTTCATCGTAATTCTGAATTTCATAACAGAATCTCTCGAATTCTGTAACCTTGATCCACATATCAATTCAAAGGGTCTCAAACTTAGTTTTAGGTTTGGTGGGAGATTTGAGTGTATTTTCATGAACTGGTCACATCTTCTTTCCTCGAAACTAACGAAAGAGTTTGGTTTTGGTCATAGTCTGATTCAAGGTTCGAGTCTGATAAGATTTTTCCTGAACTATCTTTCTCGAAAAAAAGGGTTGATATTTCAGTTACTATTTTACTAAATTTCTTTCTTTGAATATTCACTTAACTGATTTCTAAATTAGTTACGAATTCCAGTGAGGAATAAATTAATAATTTATTTAAATATTTCGATCTCGACAGGTTTCCTGAATTTTCTTTTTGCAATCCGTGAGAGTATAAAACGATATAAATTTCTCTCTTAAGAGTATTTACTTATTCATTTATCAAATACTCATAGAAATTAAACATAGAATTAAAGAGAATTCTAATTTTGATATAAAAATTCTTTATGCATCTATTTATGCATAAAAATCAACTTCAATGGGAATAACACTTATATAAAAAAATCCTTTTATGCATAAAATAAATTTAATAGGAATAACACTTTTAAAATAAAAAGAATTTCTTTATGCATCTATTTATGCATATAAAAATCAAATTTTATAAGAATAACGCTTTTATAATTAAAAAAATTTCTTTATGCATCTTTCTATGCATAAAAATCAAATTTAATGAGATTAAACACTTTTATAATACAAAAAAATTCCATTATGCATCTTTCTATGGATAAAAATTAAATTTAATAAAAATAACACTTTTATAATTAAAAAAAAATTCTATTATGCATCTTTCTATGCATAGAAATTAAATTTAATGAAAATAACACTTTTATAATAAAAAAATTTTCATTATGCATCTTTCTATAATAAAAAATTTCCAGTATGCATCTTTCTATGCATAGAAATTAAATTTAATGAGAATAACACTTTTATAATAAAAAATTTTCCATTATGCATCTTTCTATGCATAGAAATTAAATTTAATGAAAATAATACTTTTATAATAAAAAAATTTTCATTTTGTATCTTTCGATGCATAGAAATTAAATTTAATGATTAATATCAGTGATATCCATGCATATTCATAGGTGAATATGTACATGGAGTAATTAGAACATTTCTTTTAGAATGTACAAACGGTGGGAATTACTCTTTTGGAATAACATAAAAACAAACTTTCTTTTCCACAAAATTCTAGAAAATTTTTCCATAACCTCCTTTGTATGGCTGACCATTTCTCATTTTTATCATTCTATTTTCAACTTAAATTAACCCAATCTAGATGTATAGGACTCTAATCTACACAATTTTCAGAATTCAAGAGAATAAACAATAAGAAAAGTTTAATTAATATCTCATTATTTTTGAGTTAAAACTCCTCCACACATGTGAAATAGGCGCCTCCTTCATGAGGGGAGATCCCCACACTGAGGTGTCAAAAATGCATCATTTCCTCTAAATATCTCTTAATTTTTAACTAATAAACCTTGTACTCAATCAACTCTTCATCTTATGTGAGCATTTACTTATTTTTGGGGGGGTTTTCTTTTATTCTTCAATTTATCTCCTCCCTACATTTGGATTAATCTTATTGGTCCATACGAACCTTAATTCAAAAATTTCAGAAAATCTGGACCCTTAGGCTGAGGTCTTTTGTGCAGATTATAATTTATTTCTAATGCACCTTAAGAATTTCTTTTTAAACTTCTGTTTCAGGGGAATTTATTTTAATAAGAAAGGATATTTTTCCATCTAAAGATATCTAAAAATCGAATTATCTCTCTCTAAAATATTTTCTCTCTCTAGGTCAAAACAAGTAGAAACAAGATCTTTTATTAATCTCAAAAGGGGATTAATTACAGGGGAAGAAACTGGACATCTTGAGGGGCTGGGGAGGAATCTTACATTAGGAGTTAATTGAATATGTGCATTAGACACCTTAGTCTAAGAGTACCCATTTTCAAAAAATTATGGATTAAGGTCCAAAGAGTGTTCCAAAAGGCCAATAGGGTTAATCCAAGTGTTGGAATAAGAAAAATGCAAGAATAAAATAAAATCCACCAAAAATGAGTAAATTCTCACATAAGATGAAGAGTTGACTAGTATAGACACTTAATAGTAAAAAATGGGGATTTATTAGTAGAAAAAAGAAATTTTGACACCTCTCCGGAGGGTGAGTGGAGCGCATGAAGGAGGCACCTAGAATCTCATCATTTCTCCTAATTTTTTAATCAAAAAAATGAGATATTTTATCTCTCCTCTCTCCTCTTTCAAACTAGATCTGAAAAGTGGGCCTAACTGGTCCAAAACTTGTCCAAATTGGATCAAACTGAAGCTGGAAGCCTCTAGATCTCGGTTGGACTTGGTTGGTGGCCTCCCTCTCCTATAAATAGAGCCCCATTCCTTTGTATTTTCATCTTAGTGTATTTATGTGCTAGTGTAATTTCATTCTCTCTCTACCTTGCCTCTTCATTGTGAAGCTTTGGAGCTTCACTAATCCTCTTCTTCTCTTGGAGATTACCCTCTTCTTCTTGGTGGCCAAGCTTCTTCTTTGAGGGCTATACATCTCCCTAAAGAATCAAGCCAGAAACCAAGCCTAAAACAATGATGTTTTACTCTCTTCTTGAATGGTAATCTTCTTCCCAACCTCTCTACATGCTTGGGAAGCTTTTTAATCCATGGTTTCTTCTTTAAAACCATGCCCTTATTGATTTATGTTGTTTAAATGCATTAATGTTAATCTCTTATGCTTAAATGTATTGTTTTTTATTTGTAATCTCTCTTTTTTGAAAGAATACTCACTTTTATGGTTAAATCCTTCTTGGAAGGATAAGCTTTAATTCTAATCTCATTTTCTTACCCACACACATGCTATAGATGGAGATTAAACATTTTTATGATTTTTAATCTACTTAAAAATGAGGTTAATTCATTTAAGCTTGTTTCTATGTTAAGAAAATTCATATTGATTCATTTTAAGGTGAAAAAGATTAGGATAACATTCATGTAATTATTTTCATATGGAATATATATTTAGATATTTTTTTAATAAACAAGATGCTTAGATGTAATTATGCTTAGGTTTATGCATGAATAATTTTTATGCATAAAATCAAAATTGATGAGAGTAACTCTTTTGAAATAAAAATACATTTCTTTATGCATCTTTCTATGCATAAAATCAAAATTGATGAGAGTAACTCTTTTGAAATAAAAATAAATTTCTTTATGCATCTTTCTATGCATAAAATCAAAATTTGATGAAAGTAACGTTTTTATAATTAAAAAAATTATTTTATGCATAAATTTAATTTTAAATAAAGTAACACTTTATAATAAAAAAATTCTTTTATGCATCTATTTATGCATAAAAATCAATTTTGATGAAAGTAACACTTTTATAATCAAAATATTCCCAATATGCATCTTTCTATGCATAGAAATTAATTCTAATGAAAATAACACTTTTATAATAAAAATATTTCTAATATGCATTTTTCTATGTATAGAATAAAAATAAAACTTTTAGAATACACAAGCGGTGGGGATTACTCTTTTTGAATAATAAAAAGATAAAACTTACTTCACCAAATTTAAGAAAATTTTGCCATAACCTCCTTTGTATGGTTGACCATTTTTTAATTTTTTCACTCTAAAATTTACTAGAAATTATCCAAGATGATTTAAATCATTCTAATCTTATCAATTTTCACTTTATTAAGAGTAAATAATATGAAAAGTTTAATTCCATCAATTTGATTACACATCTAGGATAAAGAAAGGCTGTATTCAATAATGAAGAGAAGGGGGAAAGCCTTTCCAGCAAGGCATAACATCCATTTTCATTTTAAAGAAAGCTAAAATCAGAAAATCATAAAATAGAATAAGAAAAAGTAGAATTTCTAACTTACTAGGAGTTTTGTGAGCTTTCCTTTGGCTTGATGGTTTCAGGATCTTTTGAAGAGGAAATGGTAAAAAACAAATGAATTATCAATGAATTCACTGTTTTTGGCTCTAGGGAGGAGTAGAGTAACAGTGCATAAAACACTATTAACCATTTACAAAGGGGGAGGCTTCATTTATAGAAAAAAGTGAGCCTCTAACCAAGCAAACTGATTCTAGAAATTTCCAGATCAGTTTGGTCAATTTTCGACCATTTTTAGGTTAGTTTAGCTTACTTTTTGGATCTAGTTGAAGCAGGAGAGAGGAGAGATAAAAATATCTCATTATTTGTGAGTTTAAAACTCAACCACACATGTGAAATAGGCACCTCCTTCATGAGGGGAATTCCCCACACTGAGGTGTCAAAAATGCATCATTTCTTCTAAATATCTCTTCTTTTTTAACTAATAACCTTGTCCAGATCAGTTTGGTCAATTTTCGACCATTTTTAGGTCAGTTTAGCTTACTTTTTGTTGAAGCAGGAGAGAGGAGAGATGAAAATATCTCATTATTTGTGAGTTTAAAACTCAACCACGCATGTGAAATAGGTGCCTCCTTCATGAGGGGGAATTCCCCACACTGAGGTGTCAAAAATGCATCATTTCTTCTAAATATCTCTTCTTTTTTAACTAATAACCTTGTCCTTAGTCAACTCTTCGTCTTATGTGAGCATTTACTCATTTTTGGGGGATTTTCTTTTAATCTTCCATTTATCTCCTCCTTACATTTGGATTAATCTAATTGGTCCATGGAAACCTTAATTCAAAAATTTTAAAAAATCTGGACCCTTAGGCTAAGGTCCTTTTTACCTGATTTCAATTTATTCCAATTGCACATTGGAAATTTCTGTTTCAGGGGAAACAATTTTAGACACTAGGAGGATTTTTATATCCAAAAATATCTCAGTTTTGAATTACCTCCCTTTAGACATTTTCTCTCTCTAGGCCAAAATAGGGTAAAACAGGATCTTTCTTTTATTTCAGAGAGGGGAATAATTATAAGATCAGAAGGGGAGGTTCTTACACCTGCACACCTTAAAAACCGGAGGGAGGAATCTTATATACTACCCCACTTAAAAAACGCGAGATGTCCTCATCTCGAAAAATTAGAGGAGAACTCTTTTCCTTAAGATCCAACTGATTTTGGGGTTCCTTATAGTCTGGTGAACCCAACAGAATCCTGGGATAAAGATCCCTTATATAAAACTCATCATCAGATAATAATTCACTCAGATCGTAACATTCAATCCTTATCACAATAATGGTCCATTAGACCAAAATTTCTATCTGAACAGTCCTGCATGGAAATTTTCAATTATACAGATTTTTAATTTGACATCCCTTAACTTGATCCACTGGGTCAAGTGTTAACAGCAGCAATCTGCCAGCATAATCCACTAATCTTATAGTGATTTGCTGAAGTCATTAACGTCATTCCAGCTATGAACATCATCACAGGGACTCGTCCCATTCATCCTCATTGTGGTTTTGCTTAGTTTATTACATTTGAACCAAAATTCAGGAATCTTCATTTTTCAATCAGAATCCAAATCAACTCATCAGTTCTCAACCAGAATTTAAAATCATATCAACCACATTTGAATTCATCGTCTAGATAGTATTAATGCTTATAATTTCAAGTCTTAGATTTACTCGTATATACTTCCAGTAAAGAGCTGCAGTTATACCCTCGGTATATACGGGTAGTCACGGTCCTTGGAACTATAAGGTAAATACCATCATGTCTAGGCCTCAAGCAAGTCAGGGATTCCATACAATTATGGTACTTCCATTTGAAGACCCAATTACCAATTTATGAATTTCAGTTTGAATATCAAATTGTATGAATTTTATCACACAATTACAACCTTTTACTGCTGCTTATTCATAAATTTTTGACATTTTTAGCTTCTCGGTTGATCCTCATTAGCCAATTTGCTCTGATACTAGTTGTGAGGTCCCTATCCCCACCGCGCAACGAATTCAGGGGTGCTAGCAGTGGAAGTAGCACTTCTTGCGCGGGGCAGGGTCCCACACTCGGGGCCTCGCCCCCCACGGATATCCGGACAAGAGACTAATCCATCGATTCTTCCAAAATTGAACCCGGAAAAACTTCCCTTGCCCGGAAAGCACGGGCGATTCCTCCAGGATAACTTTTCTCTAACGTAGTCAAAAGCCTTAACTAACTGAATTGATCTGACCGAACCCATAAGTCCCATAGTCAGATCAGGGAAAAGATTGTACTTGGATCATAGAGACCAACGCTTTTTTCCTCATTGTTGAGAGGCACAGCCGTTGATTCTTTTCCATAGAACAATTTTTGTCCGGGATTTACTTCATCTATCGAACCAAAACAGAATTGAGTCTTAATTTTAGGGATCCATCAGTCCAGCCTAACCCCATCGGTTAGCCAACCGCCCAACCACTGTAGTGATGGGATCCAATTAAGAATTTGGTTAGGTTGTCTCGGGTACCAGGGAAAAGAGTTCCCAGGCCCCCTAGCCGGATATTCATGCAAACTTAAAACTAGTCACACCACTTACACACTTAATATGAAATTGCCTTTTTCACAGATTCAACAGTCTTTAAAACAATCATTTAATGAAACCATAGTGTCATTGAACATAATCCTCTAATTATCCAGTTGAATCCCTATTTCCAAACATTCCTTCATCGGTGTACCTATGGCATCATTGGCAACCAGAACGCTCACCCCCTGTCCACTCAGGGGCTTTTTCCATAGTTCCTAGCTCATAGTAATCGGCAAGTATTCACTCTAACAAAAATAGAGTCTCTGTTTGAAGATCAGCAAGATCAACCAACAGATCCATATAAAAGAGCCATGGACTCATCTGTTGAGGAGGACTAGAAAGGTCAATCAACCAGATCCATGCCCGAATTCAGAAAACAACTCTTACTCCTTGTTCCAATACGTGTGGGTATCTTCGGTGACCCAGAGCCCGAGCACTGTATGGTCAGCACCCTCTAGGATCCTTCGCGCAGGTCACCTAGCGCTTCACTCATAGGCCGCTTCCTTGGTCCCTCATCCAATGTACCGGAAGCTCACCATTTAAATCAAACCGAGGCTGGTCAAGACTTGGGGTGACCTTGCTACGCGAGACGTCCTCATTTGACTCTCCGTCAACAGTTGCAACTTTAACAGATAGGTCTCCACCACGACCTCATTCACAAGACGGTCAAAATGCTTCCCTAGCATTCTTGACATAAAACAGTCATTTAAAAACAAATTTCACATACAAATACAGTTTCAACAATATTTCCATCTTTTCTCATCACTCCACATCTTTTCACATTAGTCCCCATCTTTTCTCATCTTCCCATAAATTTTTTTCTTTCATCGATCCCCTATCACATCACATCATTCCCACATCAAATCACATCCAATCGCATCATCCACACATCAATCCACATCATCCATCCACATCATCCACATCAATCCACATCATTCATATATCCATCCAAATCAATCCACATTATCCACACATCCATCTACATCTTCCATACATCCATCCACATCAATCCACATTATCCACACATCAATCCACATCATCCATACATCCATTCACGTCAATCCACATTATCCACACATCATCCATACATCCATTCACGTCAATCCACATTACCCACACATCAATCCACATCATCCATACATCCATCCACATTATCCACACATCAACCCACATCAACCCACATCAATCCACATTCATTTCATAAGTATTCCTATTCTCATCTAATCACATCTTTTTCTATCTCATCACTTATTTCCTCATTTATCCTCATCAGATCTCATCCACTTGCATCTACCCATACATCTCATCACTTCACATACATTAACATCTATCCATTTTACATCGCATCTTATCACATTCATTTCACATCACATCTCATTCATTCACATCTCGATTCACATGCTAACACATTCATTCACGTCCCTTATCGTTCATTCACATCCCGATTCACATCCATTCACATCCCTTATCATTCATTCACATCCCGATTCACATGACATCACATCCCTTATCATTTATTCACATCCGGATTCACATGCTATCACATTCATTCACATCCTATATCATTCATTCACATCCCGATTCACATGCTAACACATTCATTCACATCCTATATCATTCATTTACATCTTGATTCCCATGACATCACATCTCATCTATTCATTTACATTTATTTGATTCACATCACATCACATCACATCCATTCACATCCCTTATCATTCATTCACATCCCGATTCACATGCTATCACATTCATTCACATCCTATATCATTCATTCACATGCTAACACATTCATTCACATCCTATACCATTCATTCACATCTCGATTCACATGCTAACACATTCATTCACATCCTATATCATTCATTCACATCCCGATTCACATGCTAACACATTCATTCGCATCCTATATCATTCATTTAAATCCTGATTCACATGACATCACATCTCATCTATTCATTCACATTTATCTGATTCTCATCAGATCACATCCATTCACTATTCATTCTCATCTATCTGATTCATATCACATCTATTTATAGAATGTAAGAGAATTCTTATTTTTGATATAAAGATTCTTTACGCATCTATTTATGCATAAGAACAACTTCAGTGGGAAATAACACTTTTATAAAAAACCGTTTATGCATCTATTTATACATGAATTCAATTTTAAGGAGAATAACACTTTCGAAATAAAAATAAATCTTTTATGAATCTTTCTATGCATAAAATCAAAATTGATGAGAGTAACTCTTTTGAAATAAAAATACATTTCTTTATGCATCTTTCTATGCATAAAATCAAAATTGATGAGAGTAACTCTTTTGAAATAAAAATAAATTTCTTTATGCATCTTTCTATGCATAAAATCAAATATGATGAGAGTAACTCTTTTGAAATAAAAATAAATTTCTTTTTGCATCTTTCCATGCATAAAATCAAAATTGATGAGAGTAACTCTTTGAAATAAAAATACATTTCTTTATGCATCTTTCTATGCATAAAATCAAAATTGATGAGAGTAACTCTTTTGAAATAAAAATACATTTCTTTATGCATCTTTCTATGCATAAAATCAAAATTGATGAGAGTAACTCTTTTGAAATAAAAATAAATTTCTTTATGCATCTTTCTATGCATAAAATCAAAATTTGATGAAAGTAACGTTTTTATAATTAAAAAAATTATTTTATGCATAAATTTAATTTTAAATAAAGTAACACTTTATAATAAAAAAATTCTTTTATGCATCTATTTATGCATAAAAATCAATTTTGATGAAAGTAACACTTTTATAATCAAAATATTCCCAATATGCATCTTTCTATGCATAGAAATTAATTCTAATGAAAATAACACTTTTATAATAAAAATATTTCTAATATGCATTTTTCTATGCATAGAATAAAAATAACACTTTTAGAATACACAAGCGATGGGGATTACTCTTTTTGAATAATAAAAAGATAAAACTTACTTCACCAAATTTAAGAAAATTTTGCCATAACCTCCTTTGTATGGTTGACCATTTTTTAATTTTTTCACTCTAAAATTTACTAGAAATTATCCAAGATGATTTAAATCATTCCAATCTAATCAATTTTCACTTTTTTAAGAGTAAACAATATGAAAAGTTTAATTCCATCAATTTGATTACACATCTAGGATAAAGAAAGGCTGAATTCAATAATGAAGAGAAGGGGGAAAGCCTTTCTAGCAAGGCATAACATCCATTTTCATTTTAAAGAAAGCAAAAATCAGAAAACCATAAAATAGAATAAGAAAAAGTAGAATTTCTAACTTACTAGGAGTTTTGTGAGCTTTCCTTTGGCTTGATGGTTTCAGGGATCTACTCTTGTTTGCAACAAGAGTGGCCACCAATTCTTTTGAAGAGGAAATGGTCAAAAACAAATGAATTATCAATGAATTCACTGTTTTTGGCTCTAGGGAGGAGTAGAGTAATAGTGCATAAAACACTATTAACCATTTACAAAGGGGGAGGCTTCATTTATAGGAAAAAGTGAGCCTCTAACCAAGCAAACTGATTCTAGAATTTTCCAGATCAATTTGGTTAATTTTCGATCATTTTTAGGTTAGTTTAGCTTACTTTTTGGATCTAGTTGAAGCAGGAGAGAGGAGAGATGAAAATATCTCATTATTTGTGAGTTTAAAAATCAACCACACATGTGAAATAGGTGCCTCTTTCATGAGGAGAATTCCCCACACTGAGGTGTCAAAAATGCATCATTTCTTCTAAATATCTCTTCTTTTTTAACTAATAACCTTGTTATTAGTCAACTCTTTATCTTATGTGAGCATTTACTCATTTTTGGGAAATTTTCTTTTATTCTTCCATTTATCTCCTCCTTACATTTGGATTAATCTAATTGGTCCATAGGAACCTTAATTAAAAAATTTCAAAAAATCTGGACCCTTAGGCTAAGGTCCTTTTTACCTGATTTCAATTTATTCCAATTGCACATTGGATCCCTCTAGACATTTTCTCTCTCTCTAGGCCAAAACAGGGTAAAACAAGATCTTTCTTTTATTTCAGAGAGGAGAATAATTATAAGATCAGAAGGGGAGGTTCTTACACTAGCACACCTCAAAAGCCGAAGGGAGGAATCTTACATGTACACCTCAAAAGCTGGAGGGAGGAATCTTACAGTGCTTGATTTCGGTTAGGAAAAAAGCGTTGATTTCTTCAAACTAAGTCAGTGATAGTTTTCCTTCTATCTGGTTTAATTAGGTGAAGGATAGTTTAATCTCTTGATCCTGTTAGAAAATTCATTAAGAAAACTAAAAAGGTGGAATCGTCCTTGTTTTTCAGGCAAGGAAAATTTTCCGCACACCTGGACCCTATACCAAGTTTCTCTCTTACTTAATAGTCCTCGACCAGTGCCTCAAGTCCCTAAACTCATAGTCCTTGACACTCTCTCTCTCTATGTGTCCAAGGCTACTACAAGTGCCCGCGACCTTGACTAAAGTGCTCACACATACATCTACCACATGGCCTACATCATCGATGGCTCAGAGGTGGTTTTACTTTGTTGAGGCAGGTTACATTGGGTTGTGGGGTCTCTCTCTCTCTCTCTCTCTCTCTCTCTCTCTCTCTCTCTCTCTCTCTCAGAGATTTTCACATGGCTCCTCACTCTTTGGAGCCTCACATCTTCTCTTGTCTTCAGTCTTCTTGTCATGGTAGCTTCTCTCCACGCGTCCATGTCTTCCTCTTCTTTCAGTCTTCTTGTGGCAGCTTCTCTTCTCGTTCCATGTCTTCCTCTAGATCTTCTTGGTGTGGATCTTCCTCTTGGAAAGAGATGTTCTTCTTCTTTCATGGCTGGGGCCATGAGCTTGTCCGTCAGGTCTTCTTGCTCCATGTGAGCAACATGTTTAAATGGTTGTTTAACAGTTCTTTTGGGCTTTTGATGTTTATCTTGTATCATTATGCAATGCAAACCCAAATCTATGCGGGAGGTCTGGACAAGGCCAGTGTCTGATCCCTTTTTGACCCAGGGAAGGCAAACCACAGAGGAATATCACCATGCATTCGCTCTCCTCCTCAAATACTCGCCACCGCTGGATGAAGAGTAGCTGATGGGGCCAGGTTCATTCACGAAATTGTAAGGTTCCTCCTCAGCCCCTAAAAGATGTATATGTTCTCCTCTCGGTCCCCTGTAATCATCCCCTATTTCAAAATGCAAGAAAACATTGTTTTTCTTTGTTTTTGGTCTAGAGAGAGAAAATATTCTAGAGAGAGGTAATACAGTTTTGAGATATTTTTGGATATAAAGTTATCCCATTTATTTAAGATGAATTCACGTGAAACAGAAGTTTAAAAAGAGTTTTCTAATATACATTAGAAATTAATTGAATATGTGCATTAGACACCTTAGCCTAAGGGTACCCATTTTCAAAAAATTATGGATTAAAGTCCAAAGAGTGTTCTAAAAAGCCAATGGGATTAATCCAAGTGTTGGAATAAGAAAAATATAAAAATAAAAGAAAATCCACCAAAAATGAGTAAAATCTCACATAAGATGAAGAGTTGACTAGTACAGGCACTTAATAGTTAAAAAATGGGATTTATTAGTTTAAAAAATAGAATTTTGACACCTCAGAAGAGTGAGTGGAGCTCATGAAGGAGGTGCCTAGAATCTCATCACTACCCCCAATTTTTAATTCAAAAAAATGAGATTTCATCTCTCCTCTTTCAAACTAGATCAGAAAAGTGGGCCTAACTGGTCCAAAACTTGTCCAAATTGGATCAAACTAAAGTTGGAAGCCTCTAGATCCCAGTTGGACTTGGTTGGTGGCCTCCCTCTCCTATAAATAGAACCCCATTCCTTTGTATTTTCATCTTAGTGTATTTACATGCTAATGTAATTTTTAATTTAGTATAATTCCATTAGCATAATGGAGAGGCAAGGTAGAGGGATAATTCCATTATCCCTCTACCTTGCCTCTCCATTGTGAAGCTTTGGAGCTTGACTAATCCTCTTCCTCTCTTTGAGATTACCCTCTTCTTCTTGGTGGCCAAGCTTCTTCTTTGAGGGCTTCACTTCTCCCTAAAGGATCAAGCCAAAAACCAAGGGTAAGCCTAAAACAATGGTGTTTTACTCTCTTCTTGAATGGAATCTTCTTCCCAACCTCTCTAATGCTTGGGAAGTACTTTAATCCATGGTTTCTTCTTAAAACCATGCTCTTATTTATTTATGTTGTTAAAATGGATTAATGTTAATCTTTTATGCTTAAATGTAATGTTTTTAATTTGTAAATCTCTCTTTTTGAAAGAATACTCACTTATATCGTTAAATCCTTCTTGGAAGGATAGATCTTAGTTTTAATCTCATTTTCTTACCCAAAACTCTAGGCCTAACAAGCTGGAGATGGAGATTAAGCATTTTTATGATTTTTAATCTATGTAAAAATGAGATTAATTCATTTATGCTTGTTTTGATGTTAAGAAAATTCATATTTATTCATTCTAAGGTGAAAGAGAGCTTATGCTAACATTCTCATAATTATTTTCATATGGAAGATATATTTTGGTCTTTTTTTTAATAAACAAGATGCTTAGCTATAAATTATACTTATATTTATGCTTAGGTTTAGGCATAAAGAGTTTTTATATTAAAAGAGGAAGTCTCACCATATTTTTATGTAATTATGTTTATGCATAAATTTGATAATGCAAAAAGAGAAATTTTCATCATATTTTATGCATAACATTTTAAATGCTAAAAGAAGGATTTTTGTTACATTTTATAATATACATTTATAGTATGTATGCATAAATGTCTAAAGGTTAAAAAAAGGAATTCTTGTCATATTTAAATAGGTATATTCATGGTATGTATATACATGGGTATTTTTATTTATCAAAAGAGGAATTTTCCTCGTATCTTTAAATAGGAAAATGCATAATAAATTTTAGTATCAAAAAGAGAAAGTTTCATCATATTTCTACGTAGATAATTATGGCATGTTGATGCCTAGGTTCAAATGGAGGAAAGAATATTTTAGTATAATCTTATGTGAATATTTTAATAAGTGTATGGCTGCTGTGGGTGTCTTATTAAGTACATACACCGCTATGGCACACGCTTCTGCCTGATAATAGTATGGCATGCTCTTTTCATTGAGCATTGCCTTGGCCACATCACAAATGACTCTATTCTTCCTCTCAGCAACACCATTTTGCTGAGGTGTGTACCTGCAAGTTAACTGCCTTCTTATGCCATGCTTTCTCAAGAAATTCTCAAAAGCATGTAAGGTGTATTCACCACCTCCATCTGTCCTCAAACATTTTATCCAAGAGCCATATTGCTTCTCTACAAAAGCTTTAAAGTCCATAAACTTTCCCAACACTTCACTTTTCTCTCTGAGACAGTAAATCCAAGTCATTCTACTAAAATCATCAATGAATGTCACATAATACAAGCTGCCTTTAATGGATGGGTTTTGTGCAGGACCCCATACATCGCTATGAACTATCTCAAGTGGCCTGCTACTCATGTTGCCTTCTTTAGGAAATAGCAACCTTGCTTGCTTTCCAAACTGGCAAGCATCACAAACATGCATATTCCCATCACACTTGAATCTAGGCAGCCCACTAACAATGCCTCTTGCCTACATGTTCTTTAACCTTTGTATGTTCACATGTCCAATCCTTTTATGCCACATGTCAATGTCCTGTACCAAATTTCAGCTTTTTGAGAACATGGTTGATTTCAACTCAGGAATCCCAGCATCCAACTTAAATAACCTACCTTCTTTCTTGCCTTTGGTGGCAATGACTTTACATCCATTACTGTGGGTAGTAGGGTGAGGACTTCTTGTGATTGATCAGGTACCTCTCCATCAACCCTTTCATTACTTTAATCATGAAATGCGTACCCTTGTCTCGCTGATTATTTCCACCAGCAACCCATGCCTAGCAATGATGTCCTTGAAGAGGAACTTCACCACCTCTTCTGTGGAGTTGCTTTTTACAGATTTAGCTTATGGCCACTTGGTAAAATAGTCAGTAGCCACAATGATGTACTCACATCTGCTGCCTTTTGTGGGTGGCTTGATTGGTCCATCGATCCTCACTTCATGAATGGTGATAGCGGCAATATAGGTGAGATGGGAAATTTATCAAAATCTCCAGCTTGACCCATTTGCTGATAGTCATCACAATTTTTTTGCTTCATTGTTGGAATCCCTCATGATAGTTTTCCACCCACAAGCTTGCTTGCAAAATTTTCCAGGCTGTTATTTCTCCGCCCATGTGTCCTCCAGTGATACCACAATATGTGCTTCTCTTAACTTGCTGCTCATGATTCGGGACACATTTTCGTAGGATCTGGTCTATGCCTCTTTTGTAGAGCTGCCCATTAATCATAGTGAAATTTTTGCTTCTTAGGGACATTCTCTTTTTCCTGTCAGCGATGTACCCTTCCGAAAAAGTCCCATCTTCTAGAAACTACATCGTGTCATAATACTAGTTTTCTTCCACTTCGACGGCTGCTATTGAGAATGAATTGGTATCTGGGAGTTGATCTTCTCCACACCCTCCAAGGCAGGTTCTCCGGAATCTAATCTAGACAAAAAGTCCGCCACTGCATTTTCTTTTCTTGCTGGATGGTGAACTCAAATTCTTGAAGGAGGAGCATCCATCTTGCCATTTTTCCCACCAGAAAAGTTGTGTTCACCAGATAAATGAGGGCTTGATGGTCCACATGGAAAACAAATTTGTTTCCCAAGAGATAGTGCCGAAACTTGTTCACAGCGTAGATCATTGAAAGAGTTTCATGCTCTATTGTGATGTAGTTCCTTTCTGCCCTTGTGAGGGCTTTGTTGGCATAATGGATGGGCTGCATATAACCTTTTTGCTTTTCCTGCATCAGTGCGCTGCCCACCACTCTTTGTCTGAAGCATCTACATGAACATGGAACATTAAATTCCATTCTGGTTGATCATCACTGGTGCAAATGACACCATGCTCTTCAACCAATGGAATTCCTTTTGACACTCCAGACTCTATTCATACTTTGCATCCTTCTTGGTAAGTGCATATAATGGGTAAGCTACATGTGCTAGATATTTCAAAAATCTCACATGCCTCTTCACCTTACTAAAAGGAATCTTTCAAGTTGCTTAATGTTTTGGAGAGCAAACATTTTGGATATGGCCTCCGCCATAGCTGGATCTATAGCCAATACACAATGTGTCCTAATAGTGTTCTAGATTTTACTGCAAAAGTACACTTGGCCGGCGGATTTAACTTCAGCCTTGTATCTTTGCATCTTTGTAAACATAGCCTCAAATGATAGATGTGCTTTGGCTTATCTCCGGACATGTTGAAATCATCCACAAAAGCTTTCATGAAGTTTGTTAGATAGTCATAGAAAATTTCCCGCACCATTCTCTGGAAGGTAGTAGGTGCATTTTTAAGGCTAAACATCATAACAATTACCACAAAGACGCTTCATTCAGCGATGAATACAGGCTTCTCCCTGTCTTCCGAAGCCATCTTCACTTGATTGTACTCACTGAAACCATCCAAAAAGGAGTACATCTCCTTTCTGGCTACCTCATCTAGCAAGGAGTTTGTGAATGTAAGTGGAAAGGGATTTGAGTTAGTTGCGGCATTCAGCTTGCGGTAGTCCACATAGATTCTGATTTTCATATTCTTTTGGGGACTACTACAATCGTGGATATCCAGGCAATTTTTTCAAATGGCATGATGAAACCCACTCTTAGTAGTCTGTCAATTTCTTCTTTGACTTGCTTTGTATAATTTGGGTCTATTTTGTACCTCTGTTATCTGACAGGTATGATTCCCTCTTTTAAGTTGATGTTGCGTTGTTGGAAGAATTTAGGGTTGATGCCCTCCATGTCTTCATATGGCCATGCAAAGACATCTTGGTATTCCTTTAGCAAGGACACCAACTCATGTTTGAATTCTTCTTCCAGTTCGAGGCTGATCTGTACATGTTTTTCTTCTTTTCCATCCCCTAGATTTATCTCATGTAGTTTGTCCAGGCTTACTTTTGCGGCATTGTTTTCCTGGTTCTCCTTTTGCTTTTGCACCCAATCTTGGATTTCTTGGATCTCTTCTTCCTATTCCACATTCGGGCCCATTTAATTTCTTCCAAGGCTTTCTCCTACAAGGTTTTGCTCAATTTTGAGCCCTCTATCTTTTTAAAATATGCTTCTTTTTAGTCCATTTTTTATTGTCTACTACTTCTGCGTTTTCACCTTTTACTTCCATAATGCCTTATTACTACATCCACCACATTTAAAATGTATAAGGGCACTAGGTTCGGGTGTTGTTTCAGCATGGACTGGCCTCTGAGCAAGTTTCATTGATCTCCTTGCATCAGAAAGATCAACATGCACTTTTCGCTTTCCCTTTCTGATGGTGATCCTATTCTTGCCCCAGTCTTACTTTACCTTGTCGTGTCTCAACTAGGGCCTTTCTAATAACACCTGGTAAGACCCGGTGTGGTTTTCTGTGGTAATAATGACTAAGTTGACCTTGAAGTCAACTTGTTTGATTTTCATTGGGACATTTTTTTATGATTCCTTTAGGTACTACTACCCTGTTATTTGCCATTCTTATGTTGAACGGAATGGGGTCCCACTTGAGACCTAATCCCAATGCAGTTTCATTAGTGATTGACATTCACTCCGGATCCTCCATCCAGCACTTCATTATTGTTAGTATGTTGTTCAGTTGACTTGTGACTTTGGCTACTTCATCATCTCTAGATGCTAGGGGTTCTTTGGCTTGCATATTGCTGCATTTCGGGGTTTCTTCGGACCAGCACTTGTCTTAGCCAGACCTGTCTATCCATTAGCATTGACATTACATTGGTTTGTAACCAGTCTCAGCATTATTTGGCTTTCTTCTAGACATTCCTTATTGAAATGCTATGCATGCTTGCTTCTGCTTGTTTTTGGAAGATTGCTTCTGCAATGATTTTGCATGAGCCATTCCTCCTTTTGCTTACCTTACCTTCTCTCTATTTCCTTAGTAGTTTGAATCCTCACATTTTCTTGTTGTTTCCCAGTTCACAACTGCCTTCTTTGCGGGCTTGGGGTGAGTCTTGATTATGTAGCGGAGTTATTACTATACCAAATTCATTAGCTTTAGCCCTTGTGACTACCAAGATGTCATGCACCTCCCTCTATATGTCATTTGCCTGCATCATGTTGGCACTTGTGGTGGATTTTCTTTGAGCTGCATTAATTATGCTTGTCTTTCTTCATCATCTTTTTTCTTCATGGCACATTCTGTTTAGATGTGTCCAGGCTATTGACAATAGTAGCATGTGAAGGTTGTAGAACCACTGGCTCGTCCTTGGCTTCTCCTTCCTCTGAATAATTTTCATGGTCTCTATTTCCATACCTTCCCATTCCTGGGGGAATTCTTTCTGCTCCTTCCATGATGTTCACCATGGGAGCTCTATTTTTTATGTTGTACCTACAATTCCATGTACTATGATTGTACATATTACAAATGGTACAAGTTGGTGGCACAATGCATTCCTCCTTGAGGTGACCTTTCTATTTGCATTGGTGGGTGGCAACAGAACACATTTTTGCAGAAATCTGAGCCTTTGCTCTTTTTCATTTCTTGCATCAGCCTACTTTACTTGCAGCATCAATTCTCCGGGGCTTGCTTGTGCCTTCATAGTTTTCTTCTTTTTGTCTTTCTTTTTCTTTACTGCCACTAGAGTGTCCTACGAGGAGGAGTCGCTTGAATCATCCTCTTCAGTGGTGACACTCTTCATGAGTTTCCTCTTTTGTCTCCTTTCTCAACTTCTTTTTTTTGCCATTTTGGCCAACTCAACTAGTTTCTCAAACTCATCTTCAGTTTCCACTTGTTTTGTGCTGACTGCTGCGTGAATATCTGGCTTAAGCCCTTGGACAAACCAATTAGCAACAATTTGCATTGAGGGTTGGGTTTGTTCCGCCACTCTCTGCCTCAAGCTTAGCAGCTTTGTTGCATAAGCTTCCACATCCATATCCTCTTGTCGGAGCTCTCTCATTTGATCATAGAGTTGAGTTGCAGACTTTATCTTATAGAATCTTCCCAGAAAAGCAGTCATGACATCTTCATAGGTCTGGAAATGGTTGTCTTGATATCTTGACACCCACTTCATGGCTCTGTCTTTGAAGGTATTCATGAAAGCATCTTTACGGATTTCACTCAGCTGTGGCTCTTCCACATCCCGAGGTCTGGCCGCTTTCTAGTATTTCTCAAACCTCCTCACATGTAGATTTGCATCTTCCCCTTTTTCTCATGAGAACACTGGAAATTTTTTGGCTAATCACACCATGGCTCCCTTGAACCTTTTCCAGGGGTTTTGTTGTGGTTGTTCTTCCTGGTTTTGTTGCTCCACCCTTTTTGGGCTTTTTGGACCTAGACTATGCCTGGCTTCTTGCTCTTAGATCTCCTTTTCTTAGTCCAAATTGTGCCTAAATTTTGACACTTCCTCTTGCTCATGCGAGGTTACAAAAGTTTTCACATTGACTTCTTGATTGTAATGGTGCGAGGCACTCCCAGCTGCTGCAAGCTTCCTAGAGGGTCTCTTGGAAGGCATTACTTTTCACCATCCTTAGATTCATGAACATGCGAAAAGCATGCCTGAATCTGGTTGGGTTGTGTGGTGAATGGCTCTCCGCATTGACTTTCTTGGAAAGTTCCTTCCATGCTATCGTTTCTCTGCAGTCTTGTTTTAAGTGGACCCACACTTTCCTTGCCTGAAGGTGCAGAATGCTACTCAGCTCTGTAAGATTCCTCCCTCCAGCTTTTGAGGTGTAAAGGAGCAAGAACCTCCCCTTATGTTCTTGAAATTGTTCCCCTCTCTGGAATAAAAAAAGATCTTGTTTTACCCTATTTTGACCTAGAGAGAGAAAATATCTAGAGAGAGGTAATCCAAAATTGAGATATTTTTGGATATAAAAATCCTCCTAGTGTCTAAAATGGTTTCCCTTGAAACATAATTTCAAAAAAAAACTTTCCAATGTGCATTTGGAATTAATTGAAAATGTCTATAAAGGACAGCCTAAGGGTCAAGATTTTCAAAAATTTCTGGATTATGGTCCAATTAAGGTTCCTATGGACCAATTGGATTAATCCAAGTGTGGGGATGAGATAAATCCAAAGAATAAAAGAAAATATCCAAAAATGAGTAAATTCTCACATAAGATGAAGAGTTGATGGAGTACAAGGTTTATTAGTTAAAAACTATGGGATATTACTAAAAAAAATGAGATATTTTGGAATAATGATACATTTTTTACACCTTGGTAAGGAGGGGGGGAGACTTCAAGGAGGTGCCTATTTCACACATGTGGTGGAGTTTTTAATTCAATAAAATTGTGATATTTTTATCTCTCCTCTCTCCTGGATCAAACCAAATCAAAAGGGAGCCAAACTAGGTCCAAATCTTGTCCAAATTCAGCCAAACTGAACTTGAAAAATTCTAGAACTTAGTTGGACTCAGTTAGTGGCCTCCCTCACCTACAAATAGACCCTCATTATTTTGTATTCTCATCTTTGAACTATACCATGCCAGTATTACATTAAAATAATGATATTTTTTATTATCCTTAAAAAATCCTCTACATTTTGGAGAGATTGGAGCTTCTCTCTCTCTTCAACCTTCCTTGGAGCTTTCCTCTCAACACACTAACCAATTGATTGGTTGGGGGCTTCTTCTAAGATAGAGAAGCAAGTAAAAACAAGAGGTAAAGTGTAATTTTATGGTTTTTCTCTACTATTCTCAATTTTTTCACTTCTCAACCCCTCTCAAGCTTGAGAAGTTTCCAAATTAAGTGTTTATAATGTAAATCAAGCTTTTCTTAAGAGTTGTAATGAATAATTAAGAAAAGTTTACATTTATGCTAAACTAGGATGCTTTTTATGTTTATCTCTCTCTCCCCAAAAGAATGGTCATTCCTATGACCAATTCTCTGTTCAAAGGATGCTTCTCATTGATAAATTCTCAATTCACAAATCAAACTCTAGGTTTGTGAAGCTAGAGGTTAAGAAAGTGGCTTTTTATACTTTTATGCTTCTAAAATTATGAAATCTTATGATTTAAATCCATAAATTAGATTTAAGTTTAGAAGATAGTTATACTATCATAATTGTATTACTAAGTTTATTATCAGTAATAGCAGCGGAGCTATGGTAAAATTTTTAAGAAATTGATACATAATTCATTCTTATGCATAACGTGAAAAGAGGACTTCCTACCATATTCTAGGATTGGTCATCCTATGCTAAAAGAATGATTTTCATCACATTCAATGAAAAACTAATTTTTAAGGTTTATGCATAATTAAATAATAAAGAAAAGAGAAAATTGTGGTAATTTTATTTAAATGATAAAAGAGAAATTTCCATGACATTTGGAGTTCAATCATTTAAATGGGAAAAGTGAAATTCTTAGCATATTGAATTAATGGATATTTTTATTAAAATTCAAAGAGGAATTTTAGACAAATTTATTTTATGCATGAAAAATATTTAAATTCCATGACATTTGGAATTCAATCATTTAAATAGTAAAAGTGGAATTCTTGGCATATTGAATTAATGGATATTTTTATTAAAGAAAAGAGAAATTTTAGATAAATTTATTTGATGATAAAAGAGGAATTCCCACATGACATTTAGAATTCAATCAATTAAATGTAAAAAGAGGAATTCCCATGATAATTGAGATCCAAGAAATTAAATGAAAAAAAGAGGAAATTTTAGCATAATGAGTATTTATCAAAAGTGAAATTTTGAGCATTATTGGGAAATATGGGTAGAATTGATTTTTGTAAATCCCATGAATTCTTTTATTCAAAAGAAGAATATTGAATATAATTCACTCGAGAAATTGAGAAAGAATATTGAAATAGCCGTCGAGAAAAAGAACCTTTATCTAGGCCAAGCTATTGGTAGAAATTTAGAAAAAGTCCCATTATCGGTATCGAAGTAGGAAAAGCTACTAAATGGAAATAAGATGTAAATGGGATGTGATAGGATGTGAATGGATGTGATAAGATGTAAATGGGATGTGATAGGATGTCAATGGATGTGATAAGATATGAATGGGATTTGATAGGATGTGGTGTGATAAAAATGAATGTGGATGAGATGTGAAGTAAATGGATGTGGATGTGAATGATGAGATGAGAATGAGATGTGAGGTTATGTGAAAGGATGAGATGTAAAGTAAATGGATGTGGATGTGTATGTGAAAGAATGTGATGTAAATGAATGTGGATGTGAATGATGATATAAGAATGAGATGTGAAGTTATGTGAAAGGATGAGATGTGAAGTAAATGGATGTGGATGTGAATGATGAGATGAGAATGAGATGTGAGGTTATGTGAAAGGATAAGATGTAAAGTAAATGGATGTGGATGTGTATGTAAAAGAATGTGATGTAAATGAATGTGGATTGTAAAGTAAATGGATGTGGATGTGTATGTGAAAGAATGTGATGTAAATGAATGTGGATGTGAATGATGAGATGAGAATGAGATGTGAGGTTATGTGAAAGGATGTGATGTGATGTAAATGGATGTGGATGTGGATGTGATAAGATGTGATGTAATGTGAATGGATGTGATAAGATGTGAATGGGATGTGATAGAATGTGTTGTGATGAAAATGAATATGGATGTGATGTGATGTAAAGGGATGTGGGTGTGATGTGATGTAAAGGGATGTGGATGTGAATGTGAATGTGATGAGATGTGAAGTGATTAGATGTGAATGTGAATGAATGGATGAATGTGAATAGTCATGCATGTGAATGACTGGATGGATGTGGATGAATGAGATGGGAATGTGAATGAATGGATGGATGTGAATAGTCATGCATGTGAATGATTGGATGGATGTGGATGAATGAGATGGGATGTGTATGAATGTGATATGATGTGGATAGATGTGGTGTGATGTGAAATGGATGTGATGTGATGTGATGTAAAATGGATGTGATGTGATGTGATGTGAAATGGATGTGATGTGATGTGATACGAATGGATGAGATGAGATGTGATGTGAGTGGATGAGATGTGATGTGAATCGGAATAGATGTGAATGGATGAGATGTGATGTGAGTGGTTGTGATGTGATGTGAGTGGTTGTGATGTGATGTGAATCGGGATAGATGTGAATGGATGAGATGTGATGTGAGTCGGGATAGATGTGAATAGATGAGATGTGATGAGAATGGATGGGATGAGATGTGATGTGAATCGGGATAGATGTGAATAAATGAGATGTGATGTGAATCGGGATAGATGTGAATGGATGAGAGGTGATGTGAATGGATGAGATGTGATGTGAATGGATCGATGTGGATCGGGATAGATGTGAATGGATGAGATTAGATGTGAATGGATGTGATGTGATGTGATGTGATGTGAATCGGGATAGATGTGAATGGATGAGATGTGATGTGATGTGATGTGAACTGGGATAGATGTGAATGGATGAGATGTGATGTGAATGGATGAGATGAGATGTGATGTGAATGGATGAGATGAGATGTGAATGGATGCGATGTGATGTGATGTGGATATGGGTAGGTGAGAAATGGATGAGATGTGATGAGGATAGATGTGATGAGATGTAATATGATGTGATTGGATGAGAATGGATGAAGGACGATGAGGATATATATGATTGGATGTGGATTAAGTAAAGTGAATTGATTTAGAAGAATGTGGAATAACAGGAAATGATGTGGAACGATGTGAAAAGATGAGAGTTTGTTAGAAACTGTATTTATGACCTGTTTTTAAATGATTGTTTTATGTCAAGAATGCTCGGAAAGCATTTTGACTGTCTTGTGAATGAGATTAGAGACCTAAGTGATAAAGTTGCAACAGCTGAGACGGAGAGTCAATGGAGGACGTCTCACATAGCAAGGTCGTTGACCAGCTTCGATTCGATTTAAATGGTGAGCTTCCGGTACGGTACATGAGGGACCAAGGAAGCGGCCTATGAGTGAAGCACTAGGTGACCTGCGAAGGATCCTAGAGGGTGTTGACCATACGGTGCTTGGGCTCTGGGTCACCGAAGATACCCACGCATGCATCAAGGAAGAAAATGGAACAAGGTGTTAGAGTTGTTTTCTGAACTCGAGCATGGATCTGGTTGATTGACTTTGCTGGTCCTCAACGGATGAACCCATGGCTGTTTTATATGGATCTGTTGGTTGATCTTGCTGATCTTTAACGGAGAGTCCATCTGGATTTTCTTATGTGATTATATCGCCGGGTATTATGAGCTAGGAACTATTGAAAAGGCCCCTGAGTGGACAGGTGGTGAGTATTCTGGTTGCCAAGTACACCGATGAAGGAATGATTGGAAATTAGAATTCAACCGGATATTTTGGAGGATTATGATCACTGATACTATGGTTTCATTAAAAGATTGTTTTAAAGACAGTTGAATCTGTGAAAAAGGCAATTTCATATTGGGTGTGTAAGTGGTGTGACTGTTGAAAATAGGTAGAGGGAGAGGAGACACACACACAGGAGCAAACCCTAATGTATATTGCAAACCCTAACCATAGAGGGAAGCCATCTCCCTTCTCACACAATGTAAAAAGCCATGATCCATAATACACACAACACACTATGAGTTGTGTCCACACACATCTAACCCTAGCTAATGTCCACATACTATGACCAGCTGGACGCGGTCATTTATGTCTCACGCATGTTCCTACCTAACATGCCAGCACATAGCATAGCTGGCTCACACTGACATCGAGCTTGAATCTCAACAGTCCCTCTCAAGCTCATGATGTACTGCCATAGATGAAGATATAGATGAGCTTGGGATATCAAAGCTCTCAACACTCCCCCTCAAGCTCATCCCATGTACTCCCAACATAGTATGGAAGTACTCAAACTTCTCCCTGCTAAGTGGCTTTGTAAAGATGTCTGCCACCTGCTCTTCAGTCTTCACATACTGTAGATCCACTGTACCATCTAGCACCTTCTCTCTGACAAAGTGATAATGGACCTCTATGTGTTTGGTCCTCGCATGAAATACTGGATTCTTTGCCAACTGTATACTGCTCATGTTGTCACAATGAATGACAACCTTGCTTTCAATAGGCTCACCCAAACTTGCCAAGAGATTCTTTAACCATATTCCTTCACAAGTAGCAATGGCTGCACCCCTGTATTCAGCCTCTGTACTAGATAAAGCAACAGTAGGTTGCTTTTTGCTACTCTAACTCACCACGGCACTTCCAAGTGTAAAGGCATAACCACTAGTAGACCTCCTGTCATATGAGCTACCTGCCCAATCAGCATCTGTGTAGCCATGTATATCCAAGCCTTTACCATGCTCATATAGAAAACCATAATGTGCAGTGGTCTTTACATATCGCATAATTTGTCTCACTGCATCCAAATGAGGTTTTCTGGGGCTTTGCATAAATTGGCTTACTAGCCCCACAACATAACTTAAATCCGGGCGTGTGATAGTCATGTAAATGAGACTACTGTACATAGATGGATCATCCAACTCTTCACCAAAATCAGCCCGCAACTTCACATTCTGCTCTAAAGGTGTACTCATAGGCTTACACCTTGTCATGCCATATTTTGCCAACATATCCAATGCATATTGGCATTGCACTAACCATGTACCTGCATGGTCTTTGATCACTTCGATTCCAAGAAAGTATCTCAACTCACCCAAGTATTTCATGTCAAACTGCCAACTCAATGCTTTCTTGACATGCATCACATCTATATCATGATCACCTGTGATAATCAAGTCATCCACATAGATGACAAGTAAAACAATCCCATGATCTGTTTTCTTCACATAGAGTGAAGAATCTGCTGTAGAAACCTGAAATCCAAGGGAGATAAGATATCTGCTCATCTTATCACTCCAAGCACGAGGTGCTTGCTTCAAACCATACAATGCCTTTTTCAATCTGCATACATGAGTGGGATACTTTGGGTGTACATAACCTTCTGGCTGTGCCATATACACTTCTTCTTGTAGATCACCATTTAGAAATGATTTTTTGACATCCATTTGATGCATTTCCTAACCATTAGCTACAGCCATAGCAATGACTGCTCTCACTATTCCCATCTTTGCCACTAGACTAAATGTTTCATCATAGTCCAAACCTTGGGTTTGTGCATAACCCTTAGCTACCAATCTTGCTTTATGTCGCTCAATGGAACCATCAGACTTACATTTCACTTTGTAAACCCATTTACAACCAATAACATTTTTGTCATGTGGTAATGCAACCAAATCCCATGTGTCATTATGAACCAATGCGTCCATCTCAGCATCCATTGCTTTCTCCCATACATGCTTTCCAATAGCTTCTGTATAGCATGTAGGTTCGACATGCTTCACCAAAGATGTCATATATACATAATGCATAGCAAAGTCTCGATATGTCAACCTGTCAACTGGATATCTGACCCTTTGGGATCTCCGCAATGCATGCGGATCACTCTGAACACCTGTCACTCTAGCATGTGGTGGCACATATCTATCCTGCCTTGCACCAGGTATGCGTAAAACAGGCATGCCAAGCTCCTCATCCAAACTCTCTGAACTTGATGACTCATAACCTGTAATTCCAATTCCTTCGACCTTCTTCTTTCCTTTATCCATAGCACTACTCCCAGTGATCACACTCTCATGCCTCAAACGTCCTGACCATGGACGTACAGTACTACTCTCAGCCTCTGCTGGTCCAGACATAGAAGTAGAACTAGAACTTGCTTGTGGCAAGTTCACAGGCATATCAGCTTCAAGTGACTCAATGACACCCTCATCCTTTGCTTTGTACCAACTAGCAAGCTCATCAAACACCACATCTTGTGAGATAACCACTTGTCTAGTTTGTGGATTATAGCATTTGTATGCCTTACGATCCTGTGCATATCCAACAAATACACACTTTTCTGCCTTAGGATCCAACTTCCTTCTCCTCTCGTTAGGCACATGTACATAAGCTATGCATCCAAAAACTTTGAGGTGTCCAATGTCTGGCCTAAAACCTATAAGCCGCATCTCTGGCATACTTCCATGTATGGCTACTGTGGGTGTCTTATTCAGTATATACACCGCGGTAGCACAAGCTTCTGCCCAATAATAATCTGGCATGCTCTTTTCATTGAGCATTGCTCTGACCACTTCACAAATGACTCTATTCTTTCTCTCAGCCACACCATTTTGCTGAGGTGTATACCTGCAAGTCAATTACCTTCTTATACCATGCTTTCTCAAGAAATGCTCAAAAGCATTTGAGGTGTATTCACCACCTCCATCTGTCCTCAAACACTTAATCCAAGAACCATATTGCTTTTCTGTAAAAGCTTTGAAATCTATAAACTTTTCCAACACTTCACTTTTCTCTATGAGAAAGTATATCTATGTCATTCTGCTGAAATCATCAATGAATGTCATGCTACTGATGTTGCCTTCTCTAGGAAACCGCAACCTTGCCTGCTTTCCAAACTGACACGCTTCACAAACATGCATATTCCCATCATACTTGAATCTAGGCAGCCCACTAACAATGCCTCTTGCCTGCATGTTCTTTAACCTTTGTATATTGACATGTCCAATCCTCTTATGCCACATATCAATGTCCTGTACCACATTTTTACTTTTAGAGAACATGGCTGATTTTAACTTAGGAATCCCAGCATCCACAGCTTAAACAACCTGCCTTCTTTCTTGCCTTTAGTAATGACTCTACATCCATTCTTGAAATCCTCAACGAAGCAACCATGCTCATTTAAACGAACTTGTAATCCCTGTTCCACCATTTGACCAACTGAGGCCAAGCTTTTTGTAATAGAAGGCACGTACAATACATCTAACATAGATTTTGTTTGACCATTGTGCATAACCAATGGTACACTTCCAACATGTGTAATGGCATGCTGAGTATCATATCCTGTCTCCACATAGCCTTTCACATCCATAGGCTTCATATGCTCAAACCATTCACCATGACAAGTCATATGGTTTGATGCTCCAGAGTCCATATACCAAGTGTCATCATTTTCAGCATTTGTCATCATAGATCCCACAACATGTTTCATGGCAAACAAGTGATTTGCACTGCCATCATTACTGCTTGATGCATAATTTCCACCATGTTGTGCTCTACCCCCTCTCAAATCATTTTGTTTGCGGAAATAATCACGTGCCATATGACCAAATTTCCCAGAGTAATGGCATTCCACATCTTGCATAGATGTTTGTTGGCCTTGCCAACGTCCTCTACCACGAGGATTACCTCTGCCTCTCTGAGGTGTATATCCACGACCACCTCTAGCACCATATGAAGGCTGAAAATTCTGTTGTGGTGGTGACCTGTCCTGCCATCCACGACCATTACCACGGCCACGTGATGCGAATCTCCCCCTGCCTCTAAATCCTCTTTGTAAATAGAAAGCCTGATTTCTGCCATTATCATCATGGCTAGTAGATGCATCCTGGAATGAATCACTGAGTTTGATTTCCTCAACAACAAGTAAGAGTGAAACCAATTCATCAAAGTCTGGTAAACCTGTACTCTGAACTGAGATGGATGTATCAAAAGATTTATATTCCTTGCCAAGGCCATGCAAGGTAATGTCTACCAAATCATCATCAGGCATGGGGGCATTGATTGTTGCCAATGCATCTGCAAACTTCTTTATTTCTTGCACATAATCATGGATGCTCCTTCTATTCCGCTTCACATTATGTATCTGTTGTCACAACTGAGACTTGCGAGCACTAGTGTCTGTATCAAACAACTTTACCAATGTATCCCATGCATCCTTGGGATTCTCAGCATCATGTATGTGTATGAGCATAACATCCGAAATACATATAGATAGATAATGCAACACTTTGAATGCTCTTTCTAACCATTTCTTATGAGCTATAACCTGCTGCTGTGTAGGTTGTCGGGGTAGTTCCGGCTCTGGCTCAGCACCTGTAATGAGATTCCAAAAACCTTTTCCCTTCAGAAAACTTTTGATCCTGTACTTCCATGCCTGGAAGTTCTTCCTATCCAGTTTTTCACCTACTGGATTATCCGACATATTGCTCAATGCAAATACACCTTCCGCACACGTCCAAATCTGTAACCGAGCCTTCCTCAACTCAGCCACACTCCAATGAGTGTTCCAGATACTCCAAGGTAGTCAACAAACTTCAATTTTAATGTAGAAAATCAACCTGTATGCATCCAAAATGAACTGAACACCAACTCTCAAATGGTCACGGGGACACATAGAACACCACTTTATTGAGTAAACCTTCACTCTCACTCTCTGAGTTCTCACTCTGCATCCACTAACTATCTCACTCACTCTCTCACACATAGACAACATGTTCAGTAAAACAAAGACATTGCATACTTAATCTACATAGTGTAGAGAGCAACACAGAACAATAATGAAATGGCAAGATTACTCTTAGTTACACTTTAGAAGTATTGCAAACTAATACAGAGCAAGCAGACTACCATTTCTTGACTACTATCACTATAACAAGCTTCATGACACATACTTAACTATCAATTGAGAGCATGCAATGATTGCACCCTTCATACATTCCTTCTATCTGAGTGTCTCTCTCTCTTTTTGTCTAACAATGTATCTCCCTTGTGTCCCTATCTGATGAGTTACCCTTTTACGTTGAGACTTCTTGTTCTTGGCAATAGATCTGTGGTGGTTATAGTTGTCACCTCCACACGTGAGATATTGAGGTGGTGCTCACGATGTGTGGAGTGGGTTGCCTATGCCTTCTGCCCACCACAACACTGAGCTGCTAGGCGCAACACCTTCCATGGATGTCATAGCTTTACTCGTGAAACTTGCTGACAGAGCCGCCGCAAAACCCATAGGACTTTTGCAGAATTTGAAGATAAAGATTCTCAAAACCAAATTTCGACACACCTTCGTGGTGATGAACTTTGACCAGTAGCCTCTTTCTTATGATTACATCCTAGGACATCCCTTCATGAGGGAAACCAAAATGATCCATGATTGAGACACGGATCATATCTACATTTAAAAGAAAGACCAAATGTTAAAGGTCAACCTGCGAACTTGGAAGATCCATCCTACAGTGTGGGAGGTCCTTCATGGAACGATGACCAAATCCACCACAGTCCATTTGTGTCAAACATGCCATAAAATGCTGGATGAAGAATGGGATAGTGTGGAATTTGCACCCCTCCCAGAGCCGGATGACTCTGAGAACTGGATGCATATCCTTGCCACCCTGGACATACTTCCAAAAATGCACTGGTACCAAATTTGTCATGGACGATGGGCAAGAAATCACATCCCTCTATATGCTCAGCGTCGTATGCATGCCCAATGCTACAAGCCAAGAACCTATGAGCAATGACGGAGAGTCAATGGAGGACATCTCGCGTAGCAAGGTCGACCGAGGTCTTGACCAGCCTCGGTTCGATTAAAATGGTGAGCTTCCGGTACGGTGGATGAGGGACCAAGGAAGCGGCCGATGAGTGAAGCGCTAGGTCACCTGCAAAGGATCCTAGAGGGTGCTGACCATACGGTGCTCGGGCTTCGGGTCGCCTAGGATACCCACGCGTGCATCGAGGAAGATATTGGAACAAGGAGTAAGAGTTGTTTTCTGAAACCGGGCATGGATCTGGTTGATTGACCTTGCTGGTCTTCAATGGATGAGTCCATGGCTCTTTTTATGGATCTGTTGGTTGATCTTGCTTATCTTCAACGAGAGTCCATCTTGATTTTTATAAGTGATTATATTGCCGAGTATTATGGGCTAGGAACTATTGAAAAGGCCCCTGAGTGGACAGGTGGTGAGCGTTCTAGTTGCCAATGATGCCATAGATACTCTGATGAAGGAATGATGGGAAATTATGAATCAACCGGATAAATTGGAAGATTGTGATCAGTGGTACTATGGTTTCATTAAAGGATTGTTTTAAAGTTAGTTGATGCTAAGAAAAAGGCAATTTCATATTGGGTGTGTCAGTGGTGTAGCTAGTTTTATGTTTGCATGAACTTCCGGCTAGGGGGCCTTGGAACTCTTTTCCTTGGTACCCGGGACAAAACCTAACCAAATTCCAAATTGGATCCCATCACTACAATGGTTGGGCGGTTGGCTAACCCATGGGATCGGATGGGGTTAGGCTGGACTGATGGATCCGTAAATCGAGACTCAATTTCTGTTTTTACGATAGATAAAGTAAATCCCGGATAGTAATTGTTCTATGGATAGGAATCAACGATGTGCCTCTTGATGGGGAAAAAAGCGTTGATCCCAATGATCCAAGTGCAAGTTTCTTCCTTGATTCGACCGAGTATCTTTATAAGTGCAGTCGGATCAGCGTGATCAGTAATGATCTTGACTACGTTAGAGTAAAAAGTTATCTTGGTGGAATCGCCCGTGCTTTCCGGGTAAGGGAAGTTTTTCCGGGTTCGGTTTTGGAAAAACCGACGGATTACGCGCATGAAGTGCTACTTCCACTGCTAGTACCCCGAATCCGTTGCATGGTGGGGACAGGGATCTCACAGTTGGTATCAGAGCATTTGGCTAATAAAGATCAACTAAGAAACCAAATATATCAAAAATTTATCAAGAAGCACAAAAAGGTTATAATTGTGTGATATAATTCATACAATTTGATATTCAAACTGCAATTCGTAATTTGGTAATTGGTTCTTCAGATGAAAATACCGTAATTATATAGAATCCCTGACTTGCTTGAGGCCTAGATATGATGGTATTTACCTTATAATTCCAAGGGCCGTGACTACCCGTATATACCGAGAGTATACTGCAGCTCTTTACTGACAGTATATACGAGTAAATCTAAGACTTGAAATTATAAGCGTTAATGCTATCCAGATGATGAATTCGAATGTGGTTGATATGATTTTTAATTCTGTTTGGGAACTGATGAAATTGATTTGGATTCTGATTGAAAAATGATGATTTTTGAAATTTAGTTAAAATGTAATAAGCTAAGCGAAACCACAATGAGGATGAATGGGACGAGTCCCAGTGATAATATTCATAACTGGAATGATAATAATGATTTCAGCAAATCACTATGAGATTAGTGGATTGTGCTATCAGATTGCTATTGTTAACACTTGACCCGTAGATCAAGTTAAGGGATGACAAATTGAGAACTTGCTTAACTAAAATTTTCGTGGAGAAATCTTCAGAAGGGAATTTTTCGGTCTAATGGACCATTATCATGTTAAAGATATGAATGATATGATTTGAATGAATTGTCATTTAATGATGAGTTCCATTTAAGGGATAATTATCCCAGTATTCTGTTGGGTTGACCAGAATATAAGGAACCCAGGAAAAAATTTGGATCTTAAGAAAAAGAGTTGTCCTCTACCTTTCGAGATGAGGACATCTCGCACTTTTCAAGTGGGGTAGAATGTAAGATTCTTCCCCAGCCTTCGAGGTATACAGGAGTAAGAATCTCCCTTTCTGATCTTATAATTATTCTCTCTCTAAAATAAAAGAAAGATTCTGTTTAAAAAAGGAAGAACCTTTTCTCTGAATACTTCTCAAGAGTCCCACCTGTTTTAAGGATTCAGAACAATGAGTTCAGAAGTGAGAATCGATGTTTTGGATATCAAGGTTTTGGTCTTCATTCGAGTACGGCCCAAAAGAAGTTCTTTATCTCTTGGGAAGTATAAGAAGTTATCTCCCAAATATTGTGGACCAAAGAAAGTAGGTGATTTAGCTTACGAACTTCTTTTATCTCCTCATCTCAAAGTTCTTAACGCCTTCTATAGAAATATGTGCCAAACCCAAATCATGGAAAGACGGTAAAACTTCAGTGGCAAGATACCGTTGGCTTCTAGGTTACGCTAACTCCTTCCTTTATATAAGTCGTAACTTTTACTTATCGCTCATTCCATCGATCTCCTTCTTCTTAATCTCCTTCATGGCTTGGCAACAGGAATTAGTTTTATCCATGATGATTTCTCACCTTCAAGACGCAAGAGAGTCTGTGAAGAAAGATTTTATAGAATAGTATGAGCGCTCACTTTTCCCTCACTTGGGAATTTCTGTAGCGCAGACAAAATGGCGGACCTATCAAGACATAACTAGGGTAACACCCTGGGGTCAGCAGCACTTTCGTAACAATGTCCGCTTGGCCATGGTTATTGAAGCTTTGGGTTTGGGTCCCCGATACTACTGCGTCATGAGATCAAGACATCTTGGGTTTTCTGAGCGGGTCTTCTTACTGGCGTGTTTTCTTCCTCATCAGAAGATATGTCTTTACCCCGTTTTTGGCTTGCCTCTCAGAGGTCCTTTTGTTAGAACACCTCATACCACTGAGATAGGTGCGGCAATAACCAACAGAATTATTCCCATAGATGAGTTACCTTATACGTGCGCAGCTTGTGAGTGCTGCTTTTGTGATCATATGATGGACGGGCTTATGGAAGTGTAAAGAGTTCTTCTATCTTTACTGTATAAGTTTCGAGAATGAATAAAGTTTAAAACTTGTTCTTATCTTGAATCTTGCTCTCTTGAGACTTTTTTTAATTGGTGGTTAATCTTAATTAAAAAATTTTCTCTCAGTCTCATACTTGTGCATCTTGCGAAATTACCCCCAGTTTGCGAGATGAAGGCATCTTGCGTTTTTCAAGTGGGAGAGAATGTAAGATTCCTCCCCAGCCTCTCAAAATGTCCAGCATCTTCTCCTGTAATCAATCCCTCTTCAGAAATATAAAAGACTTGTTCCTAACTATTTTAACCTAGAGAGAGAAAATATTCTAGAGAGAGAATATTTAGAATTTTAATATTTTTCGATAGGAAATTATCTCATCTTATTAAAATAAGTTCCCCTGAAACAGAAATTCAAAAAGAACTTTCCAATGTGCAATTGGAATTAATTAGAAATGGGTATAAAGGACCTAAGCTAAAGGGTCTAGATTTTCAAAAAAATTTGGATTATGGTCCAATTAAGGTTCCTATGGGCCAATAGCATCAATCCATGTGTAGGAAGGAGATAAATCCAATTTGTAAAGAAGATACCCAAAAAAATGAGTAAATGCTCACATAAGATGAAGAGTTGAAGATGTACAATGTTTATTAGTAAAAAACTATGAGTAATATTAAAAATATGAGATATGTAAGGAAGGGGAGTTCTTTAAAGGAGGTGCATATTTCACATAAGATGAAGAGTTGAAGATGTACAATGTTTATTAGTAAAAAACTATGAGCAATATTAAAAATATGAGATATGTAAGGAAGGGGAGTTCTTTAAAGGAGGTGCATATTTCACATAAGATGAAGAGTTGAAAATGTACAAGGTTTATTAGTAAAAAACTATGAGCAATATTAAAAATATAACATATGTAAGGAAGGGGAGTTCTTTAAAGGAGGTGCATATTTCACATAAGATGAAGAGTTGAAAATGTACAAGGTTTATTAGTAAAAAACTATGAGCAATATTAAAAATATGACATATGTAAGGAAGGGGAGTTCTTTAAAGGAGGTGCATATTTCACATGCTTGAATGAGTTTTAAACTCATAAAAATTGAGATATTTCATCTCTCCTCTCTCCTAATTCAAGTCTAGTTCCAAAAAGTTAGCTTAACTGACCTAAAAATGGTCAAAAATTGACCAAACTGATTTGGAAAATTCTAGAATCAGTTTGTTTTGGTTAGGAGCTCAATTTTTCCTATAAATAGAAGCCTCCCTCTTGTTGAAAAATAGATAGTGTTTATGCATCGTTACTCTACTCCACCTAAGCCAAGAACTGTGAATTCATTTAATAATTCACTAGTTTTTGGAGCTTCCCTCTTTCTTCAATCCCCATTAGTGGCTCCATCAACATACTTAACCAATTGATTGGTTGGGGGCCTCTACCGTGAACAAAGAATCAAGCAAATTATAAGGTAATTAGTGAATTTTGATCATTTTTTATAATTTCTCAATGTTTCTCTCTTCTCAACCCCTCTCAAGCTTGAGAAGCTTAATTGGAATGGTTTTTGAATGCTATTCAAGTTAATTGATGAATGTTAGTGAAGAGTTACATAATTTGATGAATGCTATTGAAGTTAATTGATTAATGATAGTTAAGAATTACATAAATTTTCATTTATGTTTAATTCTAATGGTTTTTATGTAATTTCTCTCTCTCACTCAAGAAATGGTCATACTCATGACCCATTCTCAATCCAAATGAAGCTTTTCATAAAGCTTTTCCTTAATCCAAGATTAAGCTATGCTTGAGGCCAAATTAATGGTTTTTTTTTCTATGCTTTTAGTTTATGTATATTGATGATTCAATCCATTATGGATTGATGATCCAATTAGAGACCATTCTAATTATTTCCTTAATGATAAGCTTTATCTCTTAGAAAAATTGAGATTTATCAGTCATAGCAGCGGAGCTATGGCAAAATTTTTATAAAAATTATGCATAATATAATTTTATTCAAAGCATGAAAAGAGGACTTCCTACCATATTCTAGGAATTATCATCCTAGATTAATTGAAAAATATTCATTGTAATCATAGAGAAATTGATATTATGCATAATTGATTTTCATGTATAGAGGTATGCATAAAAGATTATTATTTTAACATAAAAGTGTTACTTTTATCAATTTTCATTTTCATGCATAGAAGTATGCATAAAGGATATTTTTTTAATATTAAAAGTGTTACTTTTATCATTTTTAATTTTCATGCATAGAAGTATACATAAAGGATATTTTTTTTAATATTAAAAGTGTTACTTTTATCATTTTTAATTTTCATGCATAGAAGTATGCATAAAAGAAAATTTTTATATCAAAAGTGTTACTTTTATCATTTTTAATTTTCATGCATAGAAGTATGCATAAAGGATAATTTTTTTTATATCAAAAGTGTTACTTTTATCATTTTTAATTTTCATGCATAGAAGTATGCATAAAGGATAATTTTTTTTATATCAAAAGTGTTACTTTTATCATTTTTAATTTTCATGCATAGAAGTATGCATAAAGGATAATTTTTTTTATATCAAAAGTGTTACTTTTATCATTTTTAATTTTCATGTATAGAAGTATGCATAAAGGATAATTTTTTTTATATCAAAAGTGTTACTTTTATCATTTTTAATTTTCATGCATAGAAGTATGCATAAAGGATATTTTTTTTATAGTAAAAGTATTGCTTTTATCACATTTGAAATTATTGCATAGAGGTTTGCATAAAAGATGATTATTATATTGTAAAAATGTTACTTTTGTCATAATTGGTTTTGATGCATAGGGTTATGCATAAAAGATATTTTTATACTAAAAGTGTGATTTTCATCATAAATAGATTTTATGCATAAATTAGATGCATAAGAGAAATTCTTTTATTCTAAAAGTGTAATTCCTACTAAATTGAATTTATGCATAAGAAGATACATAAAAGATTGATTTTAATTCAAAAGTGTCTTTCTCATCTAAATTGAATTTATGCATAAGAAGATGCATAAAAGATTGATTTTAATTCAAAAGTGTCATTCTCATCTAAAATGAATTTATGCATAGGAAGATGCATAAAAGATTGAATTTTAATTCAAAGTGTCATTCTCATTTAAAATGAATTTATGCATAGGAAGATGCATAGGAAGATGCATAAAAGATTGTTTTTTATTTCGAAAGTGTTAGTATCCTTAAATGGAATTTATGCATAATTAGATGCGTAAAGAAATTTTATATCAAATATAAGAATTCTCTTATATTCTATAAATAGATATGGGAAGGGATAGGATGTGATAAGACGTATATGAGAAGAGTTATGATGTGATAAGATGAGTTAGGATGTGATAAGATGAGTTAAGATGTGATAAGAGATCTATGGGCTGAGTTAGGATGTGATAAGATGAGTTAAGATGTGATAAGAGACTTATGGGATGAGTTAGGATGTGATAAGATGAGTTAAGATGTGTATGGGATGAGATAAGAAGTGTATGAGATGAGATAAGATGTATATGGGTTGTGATAGGGCGAGAATGGATGTGATGTAAAAGAATAGATGTGAAGGCGTATGAGGCCATATGAATGGAAATGTAGAAATAGATGAATGTAGATGTGGATGTATGAAGGTGAAAGTGGATGTATGCATAAAGATGTATATGCATAGATGTGAATGTGGATGTAGATGTGGATGTATAGATGTGAATGTGAATGTGGATGTATGCATGAGGATGTATATGCATAGATGTGAATGTGGATGTAGATGTGGATATATAGATGTGAATGGGAATGTGGATGTGGATGTATGTGAATGTGGATGTGAATGGGAATGGGAATGTGGATGTGAATGGGAATGTAGATGTGGATGTGGATGTGGATGTGGATGTATGTGAATGTGGATGTATAGATGTGAATGTGGAATGTGGATGTGGATGTATGTATGTATGTGGATGTAGATGTGGATGTATAGATGTGAATGGGAATGTGGATGTGGATGTATGTGAATGTGGATGTAGATGTGAATGTATAGATGTGTGTGGAATGTGGATGTGGATGGATGTATGTATGTGGATGTAGATATGGATGTATAGATGTGAATGGGAATGTGGATGTGGATGTATGTATGTATGTGGATGTGGATGTATGAATGAGGACGTGATAGTGGATGTATACATATGGGTGTGGATGTATGGATGTGGATATGGATGTGTATGTATGAATGTGGATACGGGATATGGATGTATAAATGAGGATGTGAAAATGGAGGTAAGCATGTAGATGTGGATGTATGGATGTGAATGTGGATGTGGATGTGGATATGGATGTGAATATATGATATGTGATGTGAAGGAATCTGAAGTGAACAGATGAAAAATGATGTGATTGGATGAGTACATATATAAATGGAATGTGGAATAAGTAATGTGGATTAATGAGGGATAATGTGGAAAAATGAGAGTTAATATGGAAACTGTATTTGTAAACTGTTGTAAATGCTGTTTGTAAATGGCTGTTTTATGTCAAGAATGCTGGGGAAGCATTTTGACCGTCTTGTGATTAAGGTCGTGGAGACCTAACTGATAAAGTTGCAACTGCTGAGGACGGAGAGTCAATGGAGGACGTCTCGCGTAGCAAGGTCGACCGAGGTCTTGACCAGCCTCGGTTCGATTAAAATGGTGAGCTTCCGGTACGGTGGATGAGGGACCAAGGAAGCGGCCTATGAGTGAAGCGCTAGGTCACCTGCGAAGGATCCTAGAGGGTGCTGACCATACGGTGCTCGGGCTCTGGATCGCCTAAGATACCCACGCGTGCGTCGAGGAAGATATTGGAACAAGGAGTAAGAGTTGTTTTCTGAAACCGGGTATGGATCTGGTTGATTGACCTTGCTGGTCTTCAATGGATGAGTCCATGGCTCTTTTTATGGATCTGTTGGTTGATCTTGCTGATCTTCAACGAGAGTCCATCTTGATTTTTATAAGTGATTATATTGCTGAGTATTATGGGCTAGGAACTATTGAAAAGGCCCCTGAGTGGACAGGTGGTGAGCGTTCTAGTTGCTAATGATGCCATAGATACTCTGATGAAGGAATGATGGGAAATTATGAATCAACCAGATAAATTGGAAGATTGTGATTAGTGGTACTATGGTTTCATTAAAGGATTGTTTTAAAGTTAGCTGATGCTAAGAAAAAGGCAATTTCATATTGGGTGTGTCAGTGGTGTGGCTAGTTTTATGTTTGCATGAACTTTCGGCTAGGGGGCCTTGGAACTCTTTTTCTTGGTACCCGGGACAAAACCTAACCAAATTCCAAATTGGATCCCATCACTACAGTGGTTGGGCGGTTGGCTAACCCATGGGATCGGATGGGGTTAGGCTGGACTGATGGATCCGTAAATCGAGACTCAATTTCTGTTATTACAATAGATAAAGTAAATCCCGGATAGTAATTGTTCTATGGATAGGAATCAACGGCTGTGCCTCTTGATGGGGAAAAAAGCGTTGATCCCAATGATCCAAGTGCAAGTTTCTTCCTTGATTCGACCGAGTATCTTTATAGGTGCAGTCGGATCAGCGTGATCAGTAATGATCTTGACTACGTTAGAGTAAAAAGTTATCTTGGTGGAATCGCCCGTGCTTTCCGGGTAAGGGAAGTTTTTCCGGGTTCGGTTTTGGAAAAACCGACGGATTAGTCTCTTGTCCGGATATCCGTGGGGACGAGGCCCCGAGTGTGGGTCCTTGCCCCGCGTATGAAGTGCTACTTCTGCTGCTAGTACCCCGAATCCATCGCATGGTGGGGACAGGGATCTCACACACATTGTGAAGGACTTTGTTCTTGTGCTTCCCATGATACATGTATATCATGTCAAAAGATGGCCAAGAAGAGGTGAGTGCAGGAGTGACTGGTTTTTATTAAAGTGAAGCTCAATGATTTCCCTCCCTAGTGTACTTACTAGTGTGTGCACGTAGGTCACTATTTTGGTCATCTCACCATCTTCACGCACCCCAGTGAGAGTACGTCCAGTCGCCTAAAGTATGACAGGCAGGGAGGTGAGGTAGATGTAGATTGTTCAAGTTTTGAGGTGGACGACGATATCTTCTTGGAGCCAAAACTGCAAGAGGAAACCTCTCCATAGTTGGATGCGGACCGAGAATCCCATCTGAGATGTTGTTGAGCGTAGCGAGCCTTTCGCAAGGTAATTACATCACTCACTTCATTACAAGTTGATTCGAGTAGTGTAATCGTTATATAGTCATTGTCTTTTATATTGTCATCCATTTATATATATGCCAATTGTGAGCTCTACAACAAGCTCTCACAACAGAGAAAGTGGTAGACCTTGCAAGCAAAAACATGCTAGAGGTGAAAGCAGCAATAACCATTGGGATATGGAGAGATTTTGGCATCATTGAAGAGGAAAAGGAGGCTCCTCTTTGAGCTGAAGTTGCCACCTTCATTGAAAATTTAGGGTAGACGGAGAAGGCCAAGATGGTAGTTGAGGCCCAAAGTGCTTTCATATAGTGTTGCATGTGTTCAACATCGTGTTTGTCATAATATGCTACAGTATTGCTATTTTTATATAACGGATCTCTATGGTGTCTTTGTGAAGAAGTAGCAATGATAGTAGCCCATGGAAGTAAAGAACAATGTGTACACCCTTGCTTTCATGTATTTTTGTGTGTGTTTAACATCTTGGCCAGAGTTTCCCATACATGTAATGCTGTGATCTATAAATTTTCTTTAGAATACAATGCAAGTTTTATATTATAATATGGTGTCTTTGTAAATGAGTTGCAATGATAGTGGCCCATGGAAGTAAAGAACATTGTGTACACACACGCTTTCATGTATTGTTACGTGTGTTCAAGTACTTGTAGGTGTTTGTCATGGAATGCTATGGTCTTGTAAAATTTGTTTTGGAATGTATTGGAAGTTTTAGATCATAATACGGTGTCTTTATAAATCAGTTTGCAATAATGATAGTGGCCCATGGTGTGTAGTGTTCAACATCTTGTAGGTGTGATAGTAGAGAGAGAGGAATAGACAAAAAGTGTAGGGAGAGAAACCGCTCGCCTGAACACCAAAAAGTGCTCGCTCAAAAATGCTCGCCAAAAAATACACCCACCTTGTATAACCACTGGCAGAATTACCAGATGGCTCCTAATTCTGCTAGAATTTGACTTTACCGTCGGTATGAAAAGGCTCACAATATGTATTAGCCGACCATATGTCGCGCATTCCTAATGGAGAGCCATTGGTGGTTGTCGATGATGATCTGCTAGATGCCCCCTATTCTAGCTCTGTTTGGTTCCTGAATGGTGAGAAGAAGTTGCACACTTCTTAGCTAATGGCCTACCCACCAAAGCACCAATTAACAAGGATAGAGTAAGGTGCCTCATAAAAAAATTTGCCCCTGATTACAGGAGGGCAACTTTAAAGGCAAAGGAAAAGAAGGAATCATGAGGTGATGTGTTCAGGAGGATGAATACATCTAATTTTGGAGCAAGCCCACTCTTTAATCACAAGAGGACACTTTGTGGCAGATATACTGCTCGAAAAGTTCTACTCACTAGACCGGGGTGGCCGACTATGTTTGGAGATGCTACAGAGTACGTCAAACGATGTGATGAATGCCAACGGGTAGCGATTCCACACCATAAGGATAGAATGCCCCTCAATCTAGTTGACAATCGTTTAAAAAAATGGGGCATTGATTTTATGGGACCCATTAGTTTAGCTGCCCAACATACCCAGGCATAGTACACCATAGCAACCACATAGACTATTGCACAAAATGGGTCAAGGCTAGGGCCACCAAAAAAGACGATGCAAGGTCCACGACAAAATTCATTTATGAATGTGTTATCACTTGTTTTGGGTGCCCTCTTGAGTTGGTGAGTGACAATAGTACACACTTCATTAATGAAGTCATACAATTTTTGTTACAAGAATTCTTGGTCACACACTAGAAGTCCTCACCCTAGACTTCGCAGGCCCCCTAGCTAGATTTTCAAGCAAATTTAGCTCCAGTCACACCACTTACACACCCAATATGAAATTGCCTTTTTCCTAGATTCAAATGTATTTAATTCAGTCATTTAATGAAAACATAGTGTTACTGATCATAAACTTCCAAGTATCCGGTTGAATTTTAATTTCCAATCATTCCTTCATTGGAGTATCTATGACATCATTGGCAACTAGAACGCTCGCCACCTGTTCACTCAGGGGCCTTTTCGATAGTTCCTAGCTCATAGTACCCAGCAGATAATCACTTATAAAAATCAAGATGGAATCCTCGTTGAAGATCAGCAAGATCAACCAAGAGATCCATATAAGAGAGCTATGGACTGATCATAAACTTCCAAGTATCCGGTTGAATTTTAATTTCCAATCATTCCTTCATCGGAGTATCTATGACATCATTGGCAACCAGAACGCTCGCCACCTATTCAATCAGGGGCCTTTTCGATAGTTCCTAGCTCATAGTACCGGACAGATAATCACTTATAAAAATCAAGATGGAATCCTCGTTGAAGATCATCAAGATCAACCAAGAGATCCATATAAGAGAGCTATGGACTCATCAGTTGAGGACCAGCAAGGTCAATCAACCAGATCCATACTCGGTTTCAGAAAACAACTCTTACTCCTTGTTCCAATATCTTCCACGACGCACATGTGGGTATCTTCGACGACCCAGAGCCCAAGCACCGTATGGTCAGCACCCTCTAGGATCCTTCGCAGGTCACCTAGCACTTCACTCATAGGCCGCTTCCTTGGTCCCTCATCCACCGTACCGGAAGCTCACCATTTAAATCGAACAGAGGCTGGTCAAGACCTCGGCCGACCTTGCTATGCGAGACGTCCTCCATTGACTCTCCGTCAGCAGTTGCAACTTTATCAGTTAGGTCTCCACGACCTTAATCACAAGACGGTCAAAATGCTTCCAGCATTCTTGACATAAAACAGTCATTTACAAACAGGTCACAAATATAGTTTCTATATTGAACTCTCGTCTGTCGACATTATCCCTCATCAGTCCACATTACTTATTCCACATTCCATTCATATATGTACTCATTCTCATCCAATCACATCATTTTCCATCTTATCACCTCAGATTCATTCACATCGCATATCATATATTCACATCCCAATTCACATGTCATCACATCTCATCCATTCACTCATATCGACGACACATCATTTCACATACACATTCGCATTCATTATTCTATATACACATCCACATTCGTACATCCATATCATACATCTATCATACATCTAATTCCACATCCGCATTCATACATACACATCCATATCCACATCCATACATCCACATCCACATTCATACATCCATATCCACATCCACATTCATACATCCATATCCACATCCACATCCACATCCATACATCCATTTCCACATCCACATCCACATACATACATCCACATCCACATCTACATCCATACATCCACATCCACATCTACATCCATACATCCATTTTCACATCCTCATTCATACATCCACATCCATACATCCACATCCACATTGATACATCCATATCCACATCCACATCCATTTCCACATCCATACATCCATTTCCACATCCACATTCACATACATACATCCACATCCACATCTACATCCATACATCCATTTTCACATCCTCATTCATACATCCACATCCACATACATACATCCATACATCCACATCCACATCCATACATCCACATCCACATCCACATCCACATTCACATCCATACATCCACATCTACATCCATACATCTATTTTCACATCCACATTCATACATCCACATCCACATACATACATCCACATCCACATCTACATCCATACATCCATATCCACATCTATACATCCATTTTCACATCCACATTCATACATCCACATCCACATACATACATCCACATCCACATCTACATCCATATCCACATCTACATCCATACATCCATTTTCACATCCACATTCATAAATCCACATCCACATACATAAATCCATACATCCACATCCACATCCACATCCACATTCATACATCCATATCCACATTCCACATTCATACATCCATATCCACATTCACATTCATACATCCACATCCACATCTACATTCATATCCATACATCCATTTCCACATTCCACATTCATACATCCATATTCACATTCACATCCATACATCCACATCTACATCCATACATCCATTTTTCTATCTGATTCCTATCACATCTTATCACATCTATTTATAGAATGTAGGAGAATTCTAATTTTTTGATATAAAGATTCTTCACGCATCTAATTAGGCATAAAGACAACTTTAGTAGGAATAACACTTTTATAAAAATCTTTTTATGCATCTATTTAGGCATAAGTTCAATTTTAAGGAAAATAACACTTTCGAATTAAAAATAAACCTTTTATGCATTTTACTATGCATAAATTCCATTTTAATGAGAATAACACTTTTAAAATAAAAATAAATCTTTTATGCATTTTACTATGCATAAATTCCATTTTAATGAGAATAACACTTTCAAAATAAAAATAAATCTTTTATGCATCTTTCTATGCATAAAATCAATATTGATAGGAGATCCCATACCCCATTTGGAAATGTTCAACCAGTTTCGTGAGGCATTCGGCCATGTGGACGATCAAGCTAAGGTGAGTGCCTTTGGCCTCACCCTAGATGGAAAGAAGGACAACGATTCCAATCCCATAAGGTAGAAGACAAGGCCACCTTTGATGCCTTGAAAGAGGCTTTCAAAGTGGGATATTTGTGACAAGGAACTCAATGGAGTCCAATCGAGTAGTTCCACAACATGAGACAGCAGGATGGAGAATCCATTCAGGATTATATCAACCGGGTGAGATATCTCCATTCTAGCTAAAATGTTAGAGACAAGTTATCTGATGAAAGGATGATTGGGTGATTCTTAGTGGGCCTTGAAAATGTAGCCTTGCACAACTTCCTGTATGCTCTAGCCCACACTTCCTTTAAGCAGTGCTGTAGGACTGCCAAGGATTTTGAGGATAATTTCAAGGGAACTTGTCCCCTGAGAATTGCATGAGGGCACATCTGAAGCATCCTTCAAAACTACTAGCATGAAATCTGAAGGAAAATGAAGAGAATCCTCTTCAAGACAACAAGTGTAGTTAGCCGCCGCACGGCAATAATGCAACAAATGGCCCCAACACTAGAGAACAAGCCAAGGTCATGACCAAGTCGGGCAACCTTGTCTTTCCCCAAAGAGAGAACTATTATGGTGCCCGATTTGTTGAGGTAACCACAAGTGTACGGAGTGTCCACATTTGAGACCCCGACCTACTCTATAATGTGCTTACTGCCAAAGGTGGGGTAATCACAAGACCTCTAACTATTACCACCAAAGGGCCACTCAACCCCAAGCCTTAGCTCCAAATCCTAGACAACCACTGGCTTTGCCAGCCCCAGCGCAACACAATGCACCTCAATAGGTGGCTATGAGAGGGATCCTAATGGCGGGTGCAAAAGGTACCCTTACCACCCCCAGTCCTACCACCACAACCTCCATTACCTCGAAATAGTCTTGTTTACCACTTGAACTTCACAGAGATCTTTGAAGAACGTGAGGCGGGAGAGGCCATTAACAATATCATCTTTGAACCCATTGAGTAAGGCAGTCCACCCTTGAAAATCCTAAGCCACTATGTCATGCAGGGTAAACACATGTACCTTGTGTACCTAGCAATCCCAACACCGATGGGGGATGAGACTTGAACAATATTTCTAAACGGTCACCTATGCAATGCTATCATTGTGCGGGACCTCACTGAATAAATGAGTGTCCTATCAAGAAAGGGATGGCTTGTACATCTCCGAGAGTACTTCTTCCTTAACTCCTTTATGCATAGGATGTGGGATAGATTATATATACAAGGATTGTCCATTGAGAATTAGTACACTTGCGAAAGGAAATGAAGCCTTGCACAACTTCCTGTACGCTCTAGCCCACACTTCCTTTGATCAGTGATGCAAGAGTGCCATGGATTTTGAGGACAATTTCAAGAGAACTCGTTCCTGAGAATTGCATGAGGGCACATATGAAGCATCCTTCAACACTAATGGCATGAAATCTGAAGGAAAAGGAAGAGAATCCTCTTGACAACAAGTGTAGTTAGCCATCGCACTCCACTAATGCAAAAAATCACCCCAACACTAGAGGACAAGCCAAGGCTGTGACCACGTCAGGCAAACTCATTTTACCCAAAGACAGAACTAGTATGATGCCCGATTTGTTGAGGTAACCACACCAATACAAAATGTCCACATTTGAGACCCCGACCTACTCTATAATGTGCTTACTACCAAAGCTGGGGTAATCACGAGACCTCCAACTGTTACCACCAACCCCAGGCCTTAGCTCCAAATTCTAGACAACCCTTGACTTTGCTAGCCCCAGGGCAACACAATGCACCTTAACAGGTGGCTACAAGAGGGATCCTACGGGTGCACAAGGTACCCTTACCACCCCCAGTCCTACCACCACAACCTCCATTACCTCGAAATAGCCCTATTCCCAGTTGACCTTGACATACATCTTTGAAGAAGGTGAGGTGGGAGAGGCCATTAACAATACCACCTTTGAACCCATTGAGTTAGGCAGTCCACCCTTGAAAATCCTAAGCCACTATGTAATGGAGGTAAACACATGTACCCCGTATACCTAGCAATCCCAACATCGATGGGGATGAGACTTGAACAATATTGCTAAATGACCACTTATGCAATGCTATCATTGTGCGGGACCTCACCGAATAAATGAGTGTCCTATGTCAAGAAAGAGATGGCTAGTACTTCTATGAGAGTACTTCTTCCTTAACTTCTTTATGCATAGGATGTGGGATAGATTATATATACAAGGATTGTCCATTGAGAATGAGTACACTTGAGAAAGAAAATGAAGCCTTGCATAACTTCTTGTATGCTCTAGCCCACACTTCCTTTGAGCAGTGCTCCAGGAGTGCCATGGATTTTGAGGAAAATTTCAAGGAAACTGGTTCCTGAGAATTGTATAAGGGCATGTCTAAAGCATCCTTCAAAACTATTGGCATGAAATCTGAAGGAAAAGGAAGAGAATCCTTTTCAAGACAACAAGTGTAGTTAGCCTCCGCATTGCACTAATGCAACAAATGACCCCAACACTCGAGAGCAAGCCGCCAAGTCCATGACCAAGTCAGGCAACCTCATCTTTACCCAAAGACAGAACTAGTATGGTGCCTGATTTGTGGAGGTAACCACACCAGTACTATGGAGTGTCCACATTTGAGACTCGGACCTACTTTATAATGTGCTTACTACCAAAGGTGGGATAATCATGAGACCTACAAGTATTACCACCAATGGGCCACTCAACCCCATGCCTTAGCTCCAAATCCTAGACAACCCGTGGCTTTGCCAGCCCCAACGCAACACAATGCACCTCAACAGGTTGTTGTGAGAGGTGTACAGGTGCACAAGGTACCCTTACCACCCCCAATCCTACCACCGCAAACCTCCATTACCTCGAAAGAGCCTTGTTCACCAATTGACCTTGACAGAGATCTTTGAAGAAGGTGAGGTGGGAGAAGCCATTAACAATACCACCTTTGAACCCATTGAGTCAGGTAGTCCACCCTTGCAAATCCTAAGCCGCTATGTCATGTAGGGTAAACACATGTACCCCATATACCTAGCAATCCCATCACCAATGGGGACGAGACTTGAACAGACGACAGCATATGTGGTTCTCAGGGCAATATGTCCACGCCTGTTGTTGCAATCAGCGAGGCAGAGGCTGAGACAGAATGTCTCTTTAGCGTTGGTTTTGATGAGACTAGGGGTGGTTCGTGGTGTTATGCTTTATCACCCACACCTTGAGATTTTAGGGTCACTTTTCATATTTTTAGGCTTCTGAGCCGTTTTATCCCGAGGAGTAGGATTGTAGCACCAATGGCAGTGTAAGATTCCTCTCTCTAGCTTTTGAGATGTAAAGATGTAAGAACCTCCCCTTCAGTCTCTTGTAATCATCTCCCCCTTCAGAAATGGAAAAAGATCTTGTTTGACCCTGTTTTGGTCTAGAGAGAGAAAATATTTTCGAGAGAGATAATACAGTTTTGAAATATTTTTGGATAAGTATTTTCTTCTAGCCACCAATAGGATGTGATCCCCTGAAATAGAATTTTAATTAGAAATTTCTAAGTTGCATTAGATTTGGACAATGGGTGAGCCAAGGAGTCCCCTAGTTCAAAGTTCTAAGCCTTATTAAATTATTTTGAATTTAAAAATGTGATATCCTTATCCATTATGGTTGGAAAATAAAATTAAAAGAAAAATAGAAAATTTTGGAAATATCCACAAGAAAATAATAAAGAAAGGCTCACATGAGGTGAAGGTTCCTTAATTATGAGTTTTCAGATATTTTAGGAGACTTTTTAGAGGCTTTGTGACACCTCTCAGGAGAGAGAAAACCCCTCATCAAGGAGGCACCTAGAAATCACATCAAGGAGGTCATTTTTTATTCAAAAAAATCATAAAGTGGCTAGATATTTCATCTCTCATCTCTCCTCTTCCAAACTAGATAAAAAACTGGACATAACTATATAAAAAACTGGGCATAACTAGTCAAAAATTTATCCAAATTGGATCAAACTGAAGGTGGAAGCCTCTAGATCCCAGTTGGACTTGGTTAGTGGCCTCCCTCACCTATAAATAGAGTCCCATTCCTTTGTATTTTCATCTTAGTGTATTTACATGCTAGTGTAATTCCTTTATCCCTCTTCCTTGCCTCTCGAGTGTGAAGCTTTAATGCATCACTAAACCTCTTCTTCTCTTGAAGATTACCCTCTTCTCTTGGTGGCCAAGCCTCTTCCTTGAGGGCTACACAACTTTTGCAAGGTAAAGAATCAAGCAAACCAAGGGTAAGCCTAAACAATGATGTTTATTCTCTCTTTTTGATGTTAATCTTCTTCCCAACCTCTCTCATGCTTGGGAAGCATTTTATTTCATGGGTTTCCTCTTAAAACCGTTCTTTTTTTAATTTATGTTATTATTTAGATGAATTAATGTTTATGTTTATTCTTAGGTTTATGCATAAACTAATCTTTATATTAAAAGTGAAAATTTGAGTATTTTCATTTCATAGAAAATGCGGAAAAACTATGGCAAAATTTTTATCATTAGAATATGAGATTATGCATATATTAAATTCTATGCTAAAAGTGTAATTTTGAGCATTCTCATTTCATAGTAAATGCGGGGAAGTTATGGCAAAATATTATCATTAGAAAATGAAGGTTTATGCATAAACTAATTTTTATGTTAAAAGTGGAATTTTAGGCATTCTCATTTCATAGAAAATGCGTGGAAACTATGGCAGAATTTTTATCATTAGGAAATGAATTTATGCATAATAAATTTTATGCTAAAAGTGGAGTTTTGAGCATTATTCATTTACTAGAAAAATAAAGAAGGTTATGCACAAAGTTTCTAGATTCATTCAATTTATGAGAATTATGTGGAAATGATTATGAATATAATTCATTTAGATAAAAATGGATTAGTAGGTGTGCATAAATATTTTATGCTAAAAGAGGGATTTTCATGATATTTTATTTTGGGAAAATAGAGAAAAGAATGTGAAAATATTCATAGGGGCGCATCGAGAAAACATAGATAAAATTTTAATCAGAAAGAGGAATTATGGGTATAATTGATTTTGTAAATCCCATGAGATCGTATGCATAAATCTTTTATTCAAAAAGAGGAATATTGAGCATATTTTATTTTGGAAAATTTGAGGAAAGAATGTGAAAATATTCATAAGAATGTATAAAAAAACATGGATAAATTTTTAGTCAGAAAGAGGAATCACGAATATATTAACTTTTGGAATTATGAAGTATACGTCTAGACTCTTGAGAAATGGAATCTTGAGTACATTCTGAACGGGAAAAGGGATTTCCTAGAAAAAGACCAAAAACATGCTTAGCTTGATGAATGTAAATACTTGTGACTTACTTATTCCTAGATTCCCTGGGAAAGAAATTTGGAATTCTTGAAAGGATCGAGGATCGAAAAGTGAACAAAAATTTAGACTTAATTGAATCGAGAAAAAGTTACCTTTGACAGCCAAGTAATGGCTGAGTCGAGAAAAAGTTGCCTTTGACTAAGTCAAGTAATGAGTCGAGAAAAAGTTGCCTTTGACTAAGCCAAGTAATGAGTCGAGAAAAAGTTGCCTTTGACTAAGCCAAGTAATGGCTGAGACTTAGAAAGTTCTGTTAGTATCAAAAGTAGAGTAACTGTACTTTTAACGTGGTTGATTGTGGAACAAAAATTCTGATAACTAGAACAAAGAAAGTTGATAATCAAAACTGATTCACACAAAGTGAAAAGCAAACTGATTCTAGAATTTTCCAGATCAGTTTGGTCACTTTTTTACCATTTTTAGGTCAATTTAGCTTACTTTTTGGATCTAGTTGAAATAGGAGAGAGGAGAGATAAAAATATCTCATTATTTGTGAGTTTAAAACTCATCCACACATGTGAAATAGGTGCCTCCTTTATGAGGGAAATTCTCCACACTGAGGTGTCCAAAATGTATCATTTCCTCTAAATATCTCATCTTTTTTAACTAATAAACCTTGTCCTTAGTCAACTCTTCATCTTATGTGAGTATTTACTCATTTTTGGGAGATTTTTCTTTTATTCTTCAATTTATCTCCTCCCTACATTTGGATTAATTTTATTGGTCCATAGGAACCTTAATCCAAAATCTTCAGAACATCTGGACCCTCAGGCTAAGGCCCTTTTTACCTATTTTCAATTTATTCCAATTGCACATTGGAAAGTTCTTTTTGAATTTATGTTTCAGGGGAAATCATTTTAATAAGACGGGATATTTTTCCATCCAAAGATATCTAAAAACTGAATTATATCTCTCTAGAATATTTTCTCTCTCTAGGCCAAAACAGATAGAAACAAGATCTATTATTATTTTGAAAAGGAAATTGATTACAGGGGGAGAAACTTGACATCTTGAGGGGCTAGGGGAGGAATCTTACATCCTACCCCACTTAAAAAACGTGAGATGTTCTCATCTCGCAAGTGGAGTATGATCTCTTTCATCTTCTTCTTCTTCTTCAATCACTTCCAGCGTTACTGCCTTGGAAGTGGACGGCCGATTTGGAAACAACTCTCTTTAACTTCCCCTATTCTGAGGCAGAGGTCTTGCATTACTTTGGTTTGAAACTGTGGGTTGGTTAGAGGGTCTACCTCTGGGATTTCCCTGATTTTGGCGGATAGAAACCTGATTACTCTGGAAGGAAGGAGCCGGAGTCTGGAATCTTTATCCCTGATTTTTCTACCGTGAAAACCTTGATCCAAAAGGAGTTGGACAATCCATACTGTGATGTCCAAATCCTTGACAGTTATAGCATTTCACTCCCTTGTTCAAGGGTGGAACTTCTGAAGTTGAATTCCAGGGGATTGAGTTTCGGGAAAAGGACATTTCTTCCATTCTGGAACTTCCCATATCCTGGGCTTGACCCTGATATCTCTTAGGCGGTGGAAGGTTGGAATCACCTTCTGGAACTAAAAACCTTTTGAAAGGTGATGGTGCTGGCTTTGGTGGGACCTTGACATCAAAGTCCTTGGAGAAATCCTTCGCCATCCACACTGCTTCAGCCATGGAAACTGGCATCCATCCACCCATTCATTCACATTTATCTGATTCACATCACATCTATCCATTCATTTTCATTTATCTGATTCACATCACATCTATCCATCCATTCATTCTTTTATAAAAATCAACTTCAATGAGAATAACATTTTTATAAAAATCCTTTTATACATCTATTTATGCATAAATTCAATTTTAAGGAAAATAACACTTTCGAAATGAAAATAAATCCTTTATGCATCTTTCTATGCATAAAATCAAAATTCATGAGAATAACTCTTTTGAAATAAAAATAAATTCCTTTAATGCATCTTTCTATGCATAAAATCAAAATTAAATGAAAACAACACTTCTATAATAAAAATAATTTTCAATATGCATCTTTCTATGCATAGAAATTAATTCTAATGAAAATAACGCTTTTATAATAAAAATATTTCCAATATGCATCTTTCTATGCATAGAAATTAATTCTAAAGAAAATAACGCTTTTATAATAAAAATATTTCCAATATGCATCTTTCTATGCATAAAAATTAATTCTAATGAAAATAACACTTTTATAATAAAAATATTTCCAATATGCATCTTTCTATGCATAGAATGAAAATAACACTTTTAGAATACACAAACGGAGGGGATTCCTCTTTTTGAATAACATAAAGATAAAACTTATTTCCACAAAATTTAAAAAATTTTTGCCATAACCTCCTTTCTATGGCTAACCATTTCTCACTTTTTACATTCTAAATCTACTTGGAATTTACCCCAAGATGAATTTAGCACTCTAATCTAATCAATTCTCATTTTTTTAAGAGTAAACAATACGAAAAGTTTTAACTCTATTTATTTGATTACACATCTTGGATAAAGAAGGGCTAAATTCACAATGAAGAGAAGGGGAAAGCCTTTCCATCAAGGCATAACATTCAATTTCACATTAAAAAAAGCAAGAATTCAAAAAACCATAGAATAGAATTAAAAAGAGTAGAATTTCTAACTAACATGGAGTTTTTGTGAGCTTTCCTTTGGCTTGAGGGATTGAGGGTTCTACTCTTGCTTGAATCAAGAGTAGCCACCAATTCTTTATAGAGAAATTAGTCAAAAACAAGTGAATTATCAATGAATTCAATGTTTTTGGCTCTAGGGAGGAGTAGAGTAACAGTGCATAAACACTATTAACCTTTTACAAAGGGGGAGGCTTCTATTTATAGAAAAAAGTGAGCCTCTAACCAAGCAAACTGATTCTAGAATTTTCCAGATCAGTTTGGTCACTTTTTTACCATTTTTAGGTCAGTTTAGCTTACTTTTTGGATCTAGTTTAAAAAACAAGAGAGAGGAGAGATGAAAATATCTCATTATTTGTGAGTTTAAAACTCATCCACACATGTGAAATAGGCGCCTGCTTCATGAGGGGATTCCCCACACTGAGGTGTCAAAAATGCATCATTTCCTCTAAATATCTCATCTTTTTTAACTAATAAACCTTGTCCGTAGTCAACTCTTCATCTTATGTGAGTATTTACTCATTTTTGGGGGATTTTTCTTTTATCCTCAATTTATCTCCTCCCTACATTTGGATTAATCTTATTGGTCCATAGGGACCTTAATCCAAAATTTTTAAAAAATCTGGACCCTCAGGCGGCTAAGGCCCTTTTTACCTATTTTCAATTTATTCCAATTGCACACTGGAAAGTTCTTTTTGAATTTTTGTTTCAGGGGAAATCATTTTAATAAGAAGGGATATTTTTCCATCCAAAGATATCTAAGAACTGAATTATCTCTCTCTAGAATATTTTATCTCTCTAGGCCAAAACAGATAGAAACAAGATCTGTTATTATTTTGAAAAGGGAATTGATTACAGGGGGAGAAACTGGACATCTTGCGGGGCTGGGGGAGGAATCTTACATCCTACCCCACTTAAAAAACGCGAGATGTCCTCATCTCGTAGGGGGAGTATGATCTCTTTCATCTTCTTCTTCAATCACTTCCAGCGTTACTGCCTTGGAAGTGGACGGCCGATTTGGAAACAACTCTCTTTGACTTCCCCTATTCTGAGGCAGAGGTCTTGCATTACTTTGGTTTGAAATTGCGGGTTGGTTAGAGGGTCTACCTCTGGGATTTCCCTGATTTTGGCGGATAGAAACCTGATTACTCTGGAAGGAAGGAGCCGGAGTCTGGAATCTTGATCTCTGATTTTCCTACCCTGAAAACCTTGATCCAAAAGGAGTTGGACAATCCATACTACTGCGATGTCCAAATCTTTGACAGTTATAGCATTTCACTCCCTTGTTCAAGGGTGGAACTTCTGAAGTTGAATTCCAAGGGATTGAGTTTCGGGAAAAGGACATTTCTTCCATTCTGGAACTTCCCATATCCTGGGCTTGACCTTGATATATCTTAGGCGGTGGAAGGTTGGAATCACCTTCTGGAACTAACCTTTTGAAAGGTGATGGTGCTGGCTTTGGTGGGACCCTGACATCAAAGGCCTTGGAGAAATCCTTCGCCATCTGCACTGCTTCGGCCATGGAAACTGGCTTGGAGTTCTTTACCAAAATATTCAAAGGTTCGTTTAGTCCCCGAATGAACCTCGCCATCAGCTATTCTTCATTCAGTAGTGGTGGCGATTATTTGAGAAGGAGAGCAAACGCTTGGTGATATACTTCAATAGTTCTACTCCCCTGGGTTAGCTCTAAGAATTCGTTCATCTTTGTTTCCAAAAATCCGGGAGGACAAAACCTCATCCTTAGGTAAATTTTGAGCTCATTCCATGTCTGGGTATTCTTATCCAGACGGTTTGTCTCGTAGTGGTTTCTCCATGCCACTCTCACTGTTTCTACTATCTTCACCCTTACAAGAGCCATTTTGCTCCTCATTGTACCCGGTGACATCAAAGTACTCTTCCATTGCTTCGATCCACTTCTCCATAGCCTCGCCCAAGTTTTCCCCTTCACCCTTGGCCCAAGCTGCGAACTATGAAGAGTTTTACGAACATCCAAGTCGAGCTCTTCCTCATCGAGTTGGGAGTTATCATTTCTACCATGAAGACCTCGATCCATGTTCCTATCAATACGAAAAATCTTGTTAAGTCCCTTTATTTATGATTCAAATCCGATTTTTGATTCATCTGATTCTGGGGTTCTTTAGATAGGTCAGCTCCCCATAGAATCGTGGGATAAAGATACTCGCATTATCAGATAACAATTCATTCAGAACATACCATTCATATCTTTAACACAATAATGGTCTATTAGACCGAAATTTCCATGTGAACAGTACTGCATGGGGGATTTCAATTTTATAGATTTTTAATTTGCATTCCTTAACTTGATCCACCGGGTCAAGAGTTAACAGTAGCAATCTGTCATCAGCACAATCCACTAATATCATAGTGATTTGCTGAAGTCATTATCATCATTCCAGTTACGAACAACAACACATGGACTCGTCCCATTCATTCTCATTGTGGTTTTGCTCAGTTTATCGCTTTTCAACCAAAAATTCAAGAATCGTCTTTTTTCCAATCAAAATCCAATTAAACTCATCAGTTCTCAATCAGAATTTTAAAATCATATCAACCACATTCGAGTTCATCATCTGGATAGTATTTTAGCTTATAATTTCAAGATCTTAGATTTACTCGTATATACTGCCAATAAAGAGCTGCACTTATACCCTTGGTATATACGGGTAGTCATGGTCCTTGGAACTATAAGGTAAATACCATCATGTCTAGGCCTCAAGCAAGTCAGGGATTCCATATAATTGCGGTACTTCCATCTGAACACCCAATTATCAATTTAGGAATTTCATTCTGAATATCAATTTGTATGAGTTTCATCACACAATTCCAACCTTTTACTGCTACTTCATAAATTTATGACATTATTGGCTTCTCGGTTGATCCACTTTAGCCAATTTGCTCTGATACTAGCTGTGAGATCCCTGTCCCCACCGCGCAACAATGAATTCAGGGGTGCCAGGGTCCCACACTCGGGGCCTCACCCACAGATATCCGGACAAGAGACTAATCCATCGGTTCTTCCAAAACCGAACCCGAAAAAACTTCCCTTACCCGGAAAGCACAGGCGATTCCTCCAGCGATTTCTCGAGGATAAAATTTTCTCTAACGTAGTCAAAAGCCTTAACTAACTGAACTCATATGACCAAACCCGTAGTATCAAAATCAGATCAAGGAAAAGATTGCACTTGGATCATAGAGACCAACGCTTTTTTCCTCATTGAGAGGCATAGCCGTTGATTCTTTTCCATAGAACAATTTTTATCCGGGATTTACTTCATCTATCGAACCATAACAGAATTGAGTCTCACTTTAGGGATCCATCAGTCCAGCCTAACCCCATCCAGTCCCATGGGCTAGCCAACTGCCCAACCACTGTAGTGATGGGATCCAATTAGCAATTTGGTTAGGTTTTGTCCCGGCTACTACTAGGGAAAAGAGTTCCCAGGTCCCCTAGCCGGATATTCATGCAAACTTAAAACTAGTCACACCACTTACACACCTAATATGAAATTGCCTTTTTCACAGAATCAACTATCTTTAAAAACAATCATTTAATGAAACCATTGTGTCACTGATCATAATCCTCAAAATCTCCGGTTAAATCCTTATTTCCAATCATTCCTTTATCGGTGTACCTATGGCATCATTGGCAACCAGAATGCTCACACCACCTATCCACTCAGGGGCCTTTTCTATAGTTCCTAGCTCATAGTAACCGGCAATATAATCACATAAGAATATCTAGATGGAATCTCCGTTGAAGATCAGCAAGATCAACCAAATGATCCATATGAAAGAGCCATGGACTCATCCTTTGAGGGACCAGCAAGGTCAATCAACCAGACCCATGCCCGAATTCAGAAAACAACTCTTACTCCTTATTCAATATCTTCCCCGACGTACTTGTGGGTATCTTCGGCGACCCAGAGCCGGAGATCCTTCGTAGGTCACCTAGCACTTCACTCATAGCCCGCTTCCTTGGTCCCTCATCCACCGTACCGGAAGCTCACCAATTTAAATCCAACCGAGGCTGGTCAAGACCTCGGCCGACCTTGCTATGCGAGACCTCCTCCGTTGACTCTCTATCTCAGCTGTTGCAACTTTATCAGCTAGGTCTCCACGACCTCATTCACAAGACGGTCAAAATGCTTCCCCAGCATTCTTGATATAAAACAGTCATTTAAAAAACAGGTCATAAATATAATTTCTATAAAACGAACTCTCGTCTTACCACATCAATCTACATTACTTAATCTAAATTCATTTCATATGCATTCCCATTCTCATTCAATCACATCATTTTCCATCTCAACACTTCTTTCCTCAATTAACCTCATCAGATCTCATCCACTCGCATTTACCCATACATCTCATCACATCACATTCATTAATATCTATCCAGTTACATCGCATCTCATCACATCCATTTCACATCACATCTCATTCATTCACATCCCGATTCACATCACATCACATCCATTCACATCCCATACCATTCATTCTCATCCCGATTCACAAGACATCACATTCATTCACATCCCTTGTCATTCACTCACATCCCGATTCACAGGCTATCACATTCATTCACATCTCTTATCATTCATTCACATCGTAATTCACATGCTATCACATTCATTCACATCCCTTATCATTCATTCACATCCTGATTCACAGGCTATCACATTCATTCACATCCCATATCATTCATTCACATGCTATCACATTCATTCACATCCCATTTTATTCATTCACATCCCTTATTATTCATATCTATCCAATTTACATCACATCTCATCGCCTCTATTCTCGTTCATATCCATCACATTCACATCCACATATATTCTTCCACATACATCCACATCCATACTTATCACATACATACATCCACATATATTCTTCCACATACATCCACATCCATACTTATCACATACATACATCCACATCCATTCTTTTACATACATCCACTTCCATTCTTCACATACATCTACATCCATTCTTCACATACATCCACATCCATCCTTTCACATACATCCACATCCATTCTTTCACATACATCCACATCTATTCTTTCACATACATCCACATCCATCCCATATCATTCATTTACGTCCTGATTAACATGACATCTCATCACATCTATTCACATGACATCCATCCATCCATCCATCCATCCATTCATTCACATTTATCTGATTCACATCACATCCATCCATCCATTTATTCACATTTATCTGATTCACATCACATCCATCCATCCATTCATTCACATTTATCTGATTCACATCACATCTATCCATTCATTCTCATTTATCTCATTCACATCACATCTATCCATCCATTCATTCTTTTATAAAAATCAACTTCAGTGGGAATAACACTTTTATAAAAATCCTTTTATACATCTATTCATGCATAAATTCAATTTTAAGGAAAATAACACTTTCGAAATGAAAATAAATCCTTTATGCATCTTTCTATGCATAAAATCAAAATTCATGAGAATAACTCTTTTGAAATAAAAATAAATTCCTTTATGCATCTTTCTATGCATAAAATCAAAATTAAATGAAAACAATACTTTTATAATAAAAAGAATTTCCAATATGCATCTTTCTATGCATAGAAATTAATTCTAATGAAAATAATGCTTTTATAATAAAAATATTTCCAATATGCATCTTTCTATGCATAGAAATTAATTCTAATAAAAATAACGCTTTTATAATAAAAATATTTTCAATATGCATCTTTCTATGCATAGAAATTAATTCTAATGAAAATAACGTTTTTATAATAAAAATATTTCCAATATGCATCTTTCTATGCATAGAATGAAAATAACAGTTTTAGAATACACAAACGAAGGGGGTTACTCTTTTTGAATAACATAAAGATAAAACTTATTTCTACAAAATTTAAGAAAATTTTACCATAACCTCCTTTGTATGGCTGGCCATTTCTCACTTTTTACATTCTAAATCTACTTAGAATTTACCCCAAGATGAATTTAGCACTCTAATCTAATCAATTCTCATTTTTTTAAGAGTAAACAATACGAAAAGTTTTAACTCTATTTATTTGATTACACATCTTGGATAAAGAAGGGCTAAATTCACAATGAAGAGAAGGGGGAAGCCTTTCCATCAAGGCATAACATCCAATTTCACATTTAAAAAAGCAAGAATTCAAAAAACCATAGAATAGAATTAAAAAGAGTAGAATTTCTAACTTACATGGAGTTTTTGTGAGCTTTCCTTTGGCTTGAGGAATTGAGGGTTCTACTCTTGCTTGGATTAAGAGTGGCCACCAATTCTTTGTAGAGGAATTAGTCAAAAACTGTGAGATCCCTCTGCCCCCTCGGTAGAGCTGACAGCGGAAGCAGCCCCCTCATGCATGGGGCAGGGTTTCTCACTCGGGGAGCCTCGCCCACGAATGTCCGGGCACGAGACTAGGCTGGTGGTCACTCCGAAAACCGAAATCGAGAAAATTTCCCATGCTCGAAAAGCGAGGACGATTCCACCTTTTTGATTTTTCTTAAAACGAATTTTTCTAACGAGATCAATTCTAAACTATCCTTCACCTGAATAAATCAGATAGAAGGAAACTATCACTGATATAATTTGATCATTCTGAGTGATTTCAACGCTTTTTTCCTAATCAAGATCAGGCACAGCCATTGATCCACTCAATTGAGAAATTTATCAGCAGGGAATGAACTAGCTACTAGAATCCTAGCGTAATTCTAAGATTTTTCAGTTTGATTATTAAAACTCCACTGATTCCAGCCTAACCCCATCCGGTCCATGGGTTTTTAGCCACCACCCTGCCACTGGAATCGGTAGATCCAAACAAGTACTCGCCCACCCATAATTGAAATGCCTTTCTTAACTTTAGCTTTAGAAAACTGATACGCACACACTCCTCTTTAAAACTTTAATATATAAAAAAACAATCCATTGACAAACAATTTACTAGTTACACATGTCATCCTTCAAAATTTCCATTGAGTCTTTGTTTCTCACAAAACAGTATCACTCTGGACTCTCTGTTGAGACCAGCAAGTCAACAACGAGATCCAGTGAGATAGATTACAATAACATTGGTCTGTCATACAATATCTTCCTCGACATACGTATGGGTGTCCTCGGCACCGCGAGCCCGTGCATCGCCTGGTCAGAACCCTCCAGGATCCTCCTTAGGTGTCCTTGCACTTCACTCAGGGACCGCTTTGTCGGTCCTCGCCCATCGTACCAGAAGCGTACCATTTTAACCATACCAAGGCTGGTTAAGACCTCAGCAGGCTCTGCCGCGCGTGAGCTGTCCCTCGAACACTCCTCGAGCTGTTGCAACCGAACTTTCCTTAGATAAACATATATGCCAAATGCTCCTTCCAGCATTCTGGCGTAAGACAGTCCTTTAAGAAAACAGGGTTTCTATGCAAGTTTTCAGTTTTGATTTTTGTTTGAAAACTATGAATAATCTTAAATCCGTATCTCAATGCTTCTAGATCCAGGTCTGAATTCCAAACAGAATTCCTCGAATTCTGTCAACTTGATCCTCAGATCAAAATCAAAAGTCTTAACTTAGTTTCTGATTCGGTGGGTGTTTTGAGTGCATTTTTCCTGAACTGAGCACATCGTCATTGACGAAAGAATTAGGTCTTGGTCAATAGTCTGAATCAGAGTTTGGGTCTGGAAAGGTTCTTCCTAAACTATCTTTCTCGAAAGGTACTATTTCAATTTCTCTTTTTCTAAATTTCGTTTTCGATGAATATTTGCTTACAGATTTCTAAAACATGAATTTCTTATGAGGAATAAAATAATCATTTATCTCAATCTCCGACTTCGATAGTTTAATTGAATTTTCTCATTACCATCTTAGTGAATATGAAACGGTAGCGTTTCTTCTCACAGATTATCTACTTATTCATTTTTTTAATTTTTTACGAAAATTAAACAGAGGATTAAGGAGAACCCTTATTTAATTATAAAGATTCTATATGCATCTAATTATGCATAAAATTCGATTCTGATGAAAGTCACACTTTTATCATCATAAAAAATCATTTATAATGAAAATCATTCTTTTAACATGAAGAATTTCTTTTATGCATATGTTTATGCATACAAATCATTTATGATGAAAATCACTCTTTTAATAAAAAAATATCTTTTATGCACCCATTTATGCATAAAAACCATTTATGATGAAAATCACACTTTTAATATAAAAAAATATCTTTTATGCACCCATTTATGATAAAAATCACACTTTTAATATAAAAAATATCTTTTATGCATATATTTATGCATAAAAATCACTTATGATGAAAGTAACACTTTTATAATAATAAAAATAATCTTTTATGCATACTTCTATGCATGAAAATCAAATATGATAAAAGTAACACTTTTATAATAAAAAATTAATCTTTTATGCATACTTTTATGCATAAAAATTAAATATGATAAAAGTAATACTTTTATAATAATAAAAAATCTTTTATGCATACTTCTATGCATGAAAATCAAATATGATAAAAGTAACACTTTTATAATTAAAAATCAATCTTTTATGCATACTTCTATGCATGAAAATCAAATATGATAAAAGTAACACTTTTATATAAAAATAATCTTTTATGCATGAAAATCAAATATGATAAAAGTAACACTTTTATAATAAAAAATTAACCTTTTATGCATACTTCTATGCATGAAAATCAATTATGATAAAAGTAACACTTTTATAATAAAAATAATCTTTTATGCATACTTTTATGCATAAAAATCAATAATAATGAAAGTAATACTTTTATAATAAAACTAAATTTCTTTTATACAAATAATCAAAATGCATGTTCTATGCATGAAAATGACACTTTAGAATATAGAAATCATAAGGATTACTCTTTTAGAATAATGAAAGATAATACTTATTTCCAATTTTTTTAAAAATTTCACCATAACCTCCTTTGTATGGCTGACCATTTTTCAATTTTTAAGACTCTAAAATTAATTAGAAATGCACCAAGAGTATTTAAATCATTCTAAAGTAACATTTTTCTACTTATTTAAGAGAAACATTATGAATAAACTTGATTTTATTCATTAATCATTCACCTAGGATAAAGAATGGTTGGATTTACTAGACAAGAGAGGGGAATGGCTTTTGCAATGAGGCATAACATCATTTGCAATGTAGAGAAGACAAAAACCATAAAAACCATAAAATAAATGGAAAAGAGAAGAATCACCAACTTACTAATGAATTTGAGGGCTTTCTTTTGGCTTGATGGTTTGAGGGTTCAACTCTTGTTTGAGACAAGAGTGGCCACCAATCTTCTAGAAGAAGGAAGGTCAAAAACTAATGAATTATGAATACAATTCACTATTTTTGGCACTTGGGGAGAGACAAGGTAACAGTGCAAAACACTATTGAGTTTCAACAAAGGGGAGGGCTTCTATTTATAGGAAAAAATAAACTTCTAACCAAGCCAACTGATTCTAGAATTTTCCAGATCAGTTTGGTCAATTTTTGACCATTTTTAGGTCAGTTTTGCTCACTTTTTGGATCTAGTTGAAACAGGAGAGAGGAAGGATAAAAATATCCCATTATTTGGAAGTTTAAAACTCATTCAAGCATGTGAAATAGGCACCTCCTTCATGAGGGAAATTCCACCATGCAGAGGTGTCAAAAATGCATTATTTCACCTAAATATCTCCCTTTTTTAACTATTAACCTTGTCCTTAGTCAACTCTTCATCTTATGTGAGTATTTACTCATTTTTGGGGGATTTTTCTTTTATTTCTTCATTTATCTCCTCCCTACATTTGGATGAATCTTATTTGGTCCATAGGAACCTTAATTTAAAATTTCGAAAAAATCTTCACCCCTAGGATAATGCCTCTTGAACAGATTATACTTAATTTCTAATGCACCTTCTGAAAATCTTTTTGAACTTCTGTTTCAGGGAAACTTATTTTAATAAGATGAGAATTTTTTCCATCCAAAAATATTTAAAATTTGAATATTCTCTTTCTAGAATAATTTCTCTCTCTAGGCCAAAACTGGTAGAAACAAGATCTTTTATATTTCTGAAGAGGGATTTGATTACAGGGGAAGATGTTGGACATCTTGAGAGGCTAGGGAGGAATCTTACAAAAACAAGTGAATTATCAATGAATTCAATGTTTTTGGCTCTAGGGAGGAGTAGAGTAACAGTGCATAAACACTATTAACCTTTTACAAAGGGGGAGGCTTCTATTTATAGGAAAAAGTGAGCCTCTAACCAAGCAAACTGATTCTAGAATTTTCTAGATCAGTTTGGTCACTTTTTGATCATTTTTAGGTCAGTTTAGCTTACTTTTTGGATCTAGTTGAAACAAGAGAGAGGAGAGATGAAAATATCTCATTATTTGTGAGTTTAAAACTCATCGACACATGTGAAATAGGTGCCTCCTTAATGAGGAAATTTTCCCACACTAAGGTGTCAAAAATGCATCATTTCCTCTAAATATCTCTTCTTTTTTAACTAATAAACCTTGTCTCCTTAGTCAACTCTTCATCTTATGTGAGTGTTTACTCATTTTTGGGGGATTTTTCTTTTATTCTTCAATTTATCTCCTCCTTACATTTGGATTAATCTTATTGGTCCATAATAGGAACCTTAATCCAAAATTTTCAAAAAGTTTGGACCCTCAGGCTAAGGCCCTTTTTACCTATTTTTAATTTATTCCAATTGCACACTGAAAAGTTCTTTTTGAATTTCTATTTCAAGGAAAATCATTTTAATAAGAAGGGATATTTTTCCATCCAAAGATATCTAAGAACTGAATTATCTCTCTCTAGAACATTTTCTCTCTCTAGGCCAAAACAGATAGAAACAAGATTTGTTATTATTTTGAAAAGGGAATTGATTACAGGGGGAGAAACTGGACATCTTGAGGGGCTGGGGGAGGAATCTTGCATCCTACCCCACTTAAAAAACGTGAGATGTCCTCATCTCGCAGGTGGAGTATGATCTCTTTCATCTTCTTCTTCTTCTTCTTCTTCTTCAATCACTTCCAGTGTTACTGCCTTGGAAGTGGACGGCTGATTTGGAAACAACTCTCTTTGACTTCCCCTATTCTGAGGCAAAGGTCTTGCATTACTTTGGTTTGAAACTGTGGGTTGGTTAGAGGGTCTACCTCTGGGATTTCCCCGATTTTGGCGGATAGAAACCTGATTACTCTGGAAAGAAGGAGCTGGAGTCTGGAATCTTGATCCCTGATTTTCCTACCCTAAAAACCTTTATCCAAAAGGAGTTGGACAATCCATACTACGATGTCCAAATCCTTGATAGTTATAGCATTTCACTCCCTTGTTCAAGGGTGGAACTTCTAAAGTTGAATTCCAGGGGATTGAGTTTCGGGAAAAGGACATTTCTTCCATTCTGGAACTTCCCATATCCTGGGCTTGACCCTGATATCTCTTAGGCGGTGGAAGGTTGGAATCACCTTCTGGAACTAAAAACCTTTTGAAAGGTGATGGTGCTGGCTTTGGTGGGACCTTGACATCAAAGGCCTTGGAGAAATCCTTTGCCATCCGCACTGCTTTGGCCATGGAAACTGGCTTGGCGTTCTTCACCAAAATTGTTGAGATATCGAGCTCATCTAGTGAGGCATTGGACACTGATGACCCGCCTGGGGGATACGCCCCACACTTACACCACTGGCATGGTTGGTGAGATCATGGGTGATATGCGGCCAGTGGGATGACAGGCTGTGTGATAGCCATTCTAGAGACTAGCATAGTTATAGCGTGAGCTCATTTAGTTGGGTTCACACTATAGAGAACCCTAGTATGTATTTGGTTGAGTACCTTTCATATTGTGTGTACTCTTATCTTTGTATATGGTGTGTTGAGTGTTGAGTGAAGAAGAAGAAGATTTTCAGCCTCTCACCTTAAGTGTTCTCTATTAGGGTTTTGTGAGTGTATTTATGCTTGCAAGAGCTCAAGCTCTCTTCTCCCCTACATCTTTTCATGGTATCAGAGCGTGGTTCATGCTAAGGGCTGAGTTGCAAGCAAGAGAAGCACAAGAAGCGGTACAAGGGTAAGAGCTTCAACCACTCTTCCCTATTTGTGTTGGCGACTACACCCTGTCGGGAGCTCTACAAGAGGCATCGGCAAACGATCTCTGATTGAGGAGCTTTCTTCGCGGGAGTAAAGCTATAGGGCAACTGTCTTGGCCTATCGAACTATATTTTTTGGGTTGAAAATGCGTTTTGAGCGCGTCTCGACCTCCGTTTTTCAGAAAGCAGACGATTTCGAGCACTGCGTGTAAGTCATCGATTCTCTGCAGCAGAACTCTGTTTTAAGAACTGCAAGAAGACATATTGGCTGTGCAGACATTGTGTGTGCTGCAAGGAGGTCAACAGCAGTTGCCATTGGGTGTATGTATGCACATTAAGGTCACTGGTTGTGACATTTGAGTTTACTACAGTACCGCTCTACAGAAAATACAACAGTTTGTGCAGGACAAACCAGAGTGCTATTTTTGGTAAATTTGTGTGTCTGGCAAGATGTCAAATGATGGCATAACCCAGATTGTTGCTGAGAAGCTTGATAAGAACAACTTCCATGCTTGGAGATTCAGGCTGACAAATTTCCTGATGGGAAAGGGCTATTGGACTATATAGAAGGTGAGCATGAAGAGGCACCAGAGATACCGGACATCAATCCAACTGCTGCAGATGTGAAAGAGTTCAAGGACTCGAACCAAGGAGCCAAAAAAGTTATGTATTGGCTCTCTATCAGTATACAGGACACCATGATTGGGTATATACAGGATGCCAAGTCCCCCAAGGAGGCGTGGGACACCTTGGTAAAACTCTATGAAACGAATACCAAGGCACGCAAGATACAGTTGAAGAATGAACTTCATACTGTGGAGAAAAAGAGTATGTCTGTGAATGACTATACATTGAAGATAAAGGGTATTGTGGAATCCCTTGCATCTATTGGTGTTTCAGTAGAAGATGATGATAAGGTGGAAGTCTGTCTACGTAGTCTCGGGCCACAATACAAGGCGTTCAAGACGTCTATTCAGACTCGAGAAAACATTCCCAATTTTACAGATTTTGTGTCTATGTTGATTATAGAAGAGAAGAGCTTGGGTGAAGACCAACAATCTTCACAAAAAAAAAAACAATTCAGAGCAACAGGCCTTCTACACAAGTTCAAGAAGAGGACGAGGTAGAGGAGGCCGTGGACGCGGTAAAGGAGGTGGCCGAACAAGTAAGAATTATGGCCAGCAGTAGCAACAACAACAACAGTCCCAGAATTCACACAACAACAACAACAACAACAACAACAACACGTAGGTGGAAGAGGCCAATTCAGAGGTAGGGGGCATCAAAGAGGTCGTGGAAATTGGTAAAGGCAATATAATGATACACGTGGATGCTTTTATTGTGGTAAGCCTGGACATGTGCAGGCAGATTGTTATAAGAAGCAGGCTGACATGCAAAATGGAAAATTGCAACAAAACAACTATGCATCCTTGAGTAGAAACAATAAGGATAATGAAAGGTTGTTTGTTATGCAGCATGTCATTAATGCCATGTCTGAAAATGTTGAAGCAACACATAAAGATGATGTATGGTACGTTGATTCAGGTGCTTCGAACCACATGACAAGTCATGGGGAGTGGTTCAAGGAGATGAAAAACCTTGAAAGACCAAGTTTTGTGGAAACAGTGGATGACACTGCTCATCCAATTGCCCATGTTGGAGATGTGCCATTGTCTATGCAAGATGGCAAAGTGAAGTACCTTGCAGATGTACTTCATGTTCCGAACATAACAAAGAATCTGGTTTCAGTTGGCTAGATGATTGAGCAAGGTTTGTAGGTTCGGTTTAGCCCTGAGGGTTGTTATGCTGAAGACTTTAAAGACAAGTGCAGATTGGTTGCAAAAGGCAACAGAGTGGACAGAATGTTTTTGTTGAATGTAAACATGCCTGAAGTGAGTGCTGCGATGTTTGCAAATGGTTCAGGAATTGTTGCAGACATAGACATTTGGCATAAAAGAATTGGACATATGAATGTGCAGAGAATGAAGTCTATGCAGAATAAAGGAATTGTGACAGGGCTGCCAAAGTTTAAAGTTGAAGGTATGCAGAAAATATGTGAAGCATGCCAATTTGGAAAGCAAACAAAGCATGTATTTCCACGTAAGAGATATGTGAGCATAAATGCACTAGATGTTGTGCATTTAGATGTATGGGGTCCTACGAAGACCATGTCTATGGGAGGATGCAGGTATTATGTGACATTTATTGATGACCACACAAGGAAAGTGTGGGTATACTTCATGAAGGAGAAGGGTGAGGTGTTCACTCACTTTCAAAATTTCAGAGTTATGGTTGAAAAGCAAACAGGGAAATATGTAAAGTGCCTAAGGTCAGATGGAGGGGGAGAGTACTTCTCCAATGAGTTCTCTGAATTTTTGAAGAAGAATGGTATTCGGAGACAGTTTACATGCAGATACACTCCGCAGCAAAATGGAGTTGCTGAGCGAAAAAACAGGCACATTGCTGAGATTGCACGAGCATTGATGGAAGAGAAGAATATGCCGCATACCTATTGGGCTGAGGATGTTTCTACAGCAGTTTACATCATGAACAGGACTCCAACTGCAGTCATACATGATGTAACTCCAGAGAGGAGAGGTTTACTAGCAGAAAACCTGATTTGTCTCATCTAAAAGTTTTTGGATGCATTGCATATGTGCATGTGCCAGATGAGCTGAGAACTAAGCTGGATCCAAAAGCTGAAAAATGTGTGTTTATTAGATATTCCCTTGAGCAAAAGGGATACAGGTGTTATAACCCTGCTACACGTGAGTTGCGGGTAAGCACGGATGTTGTCTTTGATGAGATGAGCAGCTCGTATGCTGCTGAAAAAGAAGTTGTTGGGGCTGATGTGAGTGGAAATGTGGTAGCACAAAATGCAAGTCAGAAATCACAATCTTTGAGTGGACCAGGAGAGTCCTCATCTAGTGGTTCAGTTGATAGGCCATGGAGTGGCAGGCTGCGTCATAATACCAGTCCTGCAAATGTGATTAGTACATCACGTAAAGGAAAAGAGAAAGTGGTTGAGCCCCTTAGTATGCCTGACATTTCTGCAGGGCATTCTCATGTTGATGGAGAGTTTAGTGGCTCAGAGATGAGCCTTGATGAGGAGCTTGGGATCCCAGCTATGAGAACACCTGGTGTAAAGAAGGCTATGGAAGCCATGAATGAAAAGATGCGAAGATCTGGGAGAGTGAAGAATCCTGTGCAGATGTTTACCTATGATGGTTATGTGGCACATCACTATGCATACATGGCAAAGGTTGTGCAGGTTGTAGAGCCCACATGCATTGATGAGGCTGTTAGAAATGTGTGTTGCGAGAAAGCTATGGATGAGGAGATGGATGCACTATATGGAAATGAGACTTGGGATTTAGTGCAATTGCCTGAAGGCAAGAAAGCCATTGGATGCAAGTGGGTGTACAAAGTAAAACATAACAGTGATGGAAGCATAAACAGGTACAAGGCTAGATTGGTAGCCAAGGATATGTGCAGACATATGGCATTGATTATGAGGAAACTTTCAGCCCAGTTGCCAAGATGGCAACAGTGAGAGTTGTGATAGCAGTGGCTGCGTCAAAGAAATGGTCTTTACATCAGATGGATGTAAAGAATGCATTCTTGCATGGGGATTTGCAGGAAGAGGTGTATATGTTGCAGAGCAACCTGGTTATGAGGATGTGAGTCACCCCGAGCATGTTTGCAGGTTGAAGAAAGCCTTTTATGGCTTAAAACAAGCACCAAGAGCATGGTCTAACAAGATTTCTGAATATCTTGTCACTATTGGCTTTCATGTAGCCAATGCACATTTCTCGCTATATGTGAGACACGGTGATAGAGGGGTTGTGCTTGTTGTCATCTATGTAGATGACTTGATCATTACGGGGGACCATGATGCAGAGATCTTTGATGTAAAGATCTTGCTTAGACAGAAGTTTGAGATGAAGGATCTGGGGGAGATCAGATATTTCTTGGGCATTGAGGTGATTAGGTCACCACATGGTATTGGATTACTGCAAAGACAGTATGGATTGGACATGTTGTCCAAGTATGGTATGATAGGCTGTAAGCCTATCTCAGTGCCATTGGATTAGAATGGCAAGTTGAGTGCAGACTCAGGAGAGATTTTGGAGGATCCTACTATGTATAGGCGCATAGTAGGAAGCTTGATCTACATGACGATCCCCAGGCCAGATTTGAGCTATGTTGTTGGGTTGGTGAGTCAATTTATGTAGGTTCCTCGGAAGCCACATTTGGATGCATTGAGACGCATATTGAGGTATGTGATGTCTACTCTGCATTGTGGACTATTTTATGAAACTGGGACAGAGATATGTGTACATGGATACACAGATGCTGATTGGGCTGGTAGTATCTCAGATAGAAGATCTACTAGTGGATTCATGTTTTCCTTGGGGAGTGCTGCTGTGACTTGGAGCAGCAAGAAGCAGCCTACGGTTGCTCTTCTATCCAGTACTACAGAGGTCGAGTATAGAGGAGCTGCTATGGCAGCATGTGAGGTAGCTTGGTTGAGAAAGCTACTTGCAGATTTGGGTCTATCAGTGGATAGAGAAGATGTCATTTTCTGTGACATCATTAGCAGTATACAATTGGCCAGGAACCCAGTTTTTCATGCTCGTATGAAGCATATAGAGGTCCACTACCAATTTGTCAGAGAGAAGGTCTTGGTGGCAGGAGATGTTGACCTTGTTTATGTCAGCACACAGGATCAGGTAGCTGACCTCTTCACCAAAGCATTGGGTACAGAGAAGCTCCGCAGATTCAGGGCTTCGCTTGGTGTACATGAGATGGAGTTGAGCTCGAGGTGGAGTGTTGAGATATCGAGCTCATCTAGTGAGGCGGTGGACACTGATGGGGGATAGGCCCCACACTTACAACATTGGCATGGTTGGTGAGATCATGGGTGATATGCGGCCAGTGGGATGACAGGCTGTGTGACAGCCATTCTAGAGACTGGCATAGTTATAGCGCCAGCTCATTTAGTTGGGTTCACACTATAGAGAACCCTAGTATGTATTTGGTTGAGTACCTTTCATATTGTGTGTACTCTTATCTTTGTATATGGTGTGTTGAGTGTTGAGTGAAGAAGAAGAAGATTTTGAGCCTCTCACCTTGTGTGTTCTCTATTAGGGTTTTGTGAGTGTATTTGTGCTTGCAAGAGCTCAAGCTCTCTTCTCCCCTGCATCTTTTAAAAAATATTCAAAGGTTCGTTCAGTCCCCGAATGAACCTGGCCATCAGGTGTTCTTCATTCAGCAGTGGCGAGAATTTGAGAAGGAGAGCGAACGCTTGGTGATATACTTCAATAGTTCTACTCCCCTGGGTTAGCTCTAAGAATTCGTTTATCTTTGTTTCCAAAAAGCCGGGAGGACAGAACCTCGTCCTTAGGTAAATTTTGAGCTCATTTCATGTCTGGGTATTTCGATCCAGACGGTTTGTCTCATAGTGGTTTCTCCATGCCACTCTTACTGTTTCTACTATCTTAAGCCTTGCAAGAGCCATTTTGCTCTTCTCATTGTACCCAATGACATCAAAGTACTCTTCCATTGCTTCGATCCACTTCTCCACAGCCTCGCCCAAGTTTTTCCCTTCACCCTTGAAAGGCCCAGGCTGCAAACTATGAAAGGCCCGGGCTGCAAAATATGAAGAGTTTTACAAACATCCAAGTCGAGCTCTTCCTCACATCGAGTTGGGGGTTATCATTTCTACCACGACGACCTCGATCCATGTTCCTATCAACACGAAAAATCTTGTTAAGTCCCTTTATTTATGATTCAAATCCGATTTTTAATTCATCTAATTCTGGGGTTCTTTAGATAGGTCAGCTCCCCATAGAATCGTGGGATAAAGATACTCGCATTATCAGATAACAATTCATTCAGAACATACCATTCATATCTTTAACACAATAATGGTCTATTAGACCGAAATTTCCATCTGAACAGTACTCCATGGGGGATTTCAATTTTATAGATTTTTAATTTGTCATCCCTTAACTTGATCCACCGGGTCAAGAGTTAACAGTAGCAATCTGTCAGCACAATCCACTAATATCATAGTGATTTGTTGAAGTCATTATCGTCATTCCAATTACGAACAACAACACATGGGCTTGTCCCATTCATCCTCATTGTGGTTTTGCTCAGTTTATCGCTTTTCAACCAAAAATTCAGGAATCATCATTTTTTCAATCAGAATCCAATTCAACTCACCAGTTCTCAATCAGAATTGTAAAATCATATCAACCACATTCGAATTCATCATCTGGATAGTATTTTAGCTTATAATTTCAAGATCTTAGATTTACTCGTATATACTGCCAGTAAAGAGCTGCAGTTATACCCTCGGTATATACGGGTAGTCATGGTCCTTGGAACTATAAGGTAAATACCATCATGTCTAGGCCTCAAACAAGTCAGGGATTCCATATAATTGCAGTACTTCCATCTGAACATCCAATTATCAATTTAGGAATTTCATTCTGAACATCAATTTGTATGAGTTTCATCACACAATTCCAACCTTTTACTGCTACTTCATAAATTTATGACATTCTTGGCTTCTCGGTTGATCCACTTTAGCTAATTTGCTCTGATACTAGCTGTGAGATCCCTGTCCCCACCGCGCAACGAATTCAGGGGTGCTAGTAGTGGGAGTAGCACTTCTTGCACAGGCCAGGGTCCCACACTCGGGGCCCACCCACGGATATCCGGACAAGAGACTACTCCATCGGTGCTTCCAAAACTGCAAACCCGGAAAGAACTTCCCTTGCCCGGAAAGCACGAGCGATTCCTCCAGGATAAAATTTTCTCTAACGTAGTCAAAAGCCTTAACTAATTGAACTCATCTGACCAAACCCGTAGTATCAAAATCAAATCAAGGAAAAGATTGCACTTGGATCATAGAGACCAACGCTTTTTTCCTCATTGAGAGGCACAGCCGTTGATTCTTTTCCATAGAACAATTTTTATCCGGGATTTACTTCATCTATCGAACCATAACAGAATTGAGTCTCATTTTAGGGATCCATCAGTCCAGCCTAACCCCATCCAGTCCCATGGGTTAGCCAACCACCCAACCACTATAGTGATAGGATCCAATTAGGAATTTGGTTAAGTTTTGTCCCGGCGGGTACTAGGGAAAAGAGTTCCTAGGCCCCCTAGTCGGACATTCATGCAAACTTAAAACTAGTCACACCACTTACACACCCAATATGAAATTGCCTTTTTCATAGAATCAGCTATCTTTAAAAACAATCATTTAATGAAACCATTGTGTCACTGATCATTATCCTCAAAATCTTCGATTAAATCCTTATTTCCAATCATTCCTTCATCGGTGTACTTATGGCATCATTAGCAACCAGAACGCTCACCACCTGTCCACTCAGGGGCCTTTTCGACAGTTCCTAGCTCATAGTAACCGGCAATATAATCACATAAGAATATCCAGATGGAATCTCCCTTGAAGATTAGCAAGATCAACCAACATATCCATATGAGCATTCTTGACATAAAACAGTCATTTAAAAAACAGGTCATAAATATAATTTCTATAACGAACTCTCATCCTACCACATCAATCTACATTACTTAATCCACATTCATTTCATATGCATTCCCATTCTCATCCAATCACATCATTTTCCATCTCAACCCTTCTTTCCTCAATTAACCTCATCAGATCTCATCCACTTGCATTTACCCATACATCTCATCACATCACATTCATTAATATCTATCAAGTTACATCGCATCTTATCACATCCATTTCACATCACATCTCATTCATTCACATCCCGATTCACATCACATCACATCCATTCACATCCCATACCATTCATTCTCATCCCGATTCACAAGCCATCACATTCATTCACATCCTTTATCATTCATTCACATCCCGATTCACAGCCTATCACATTCATTCACATCCCTTATCATTCATTCACATCCTGATTCATAGGCTATCACATTCATTCACATCCCTTATCATTCATTCACATCCTGATTCTCATGCTATCACATTCATTCACATCCCATATCATTCATTTACATCCCTTATTATTCATATTTATCCAATTTACATCACATCTCATCGCCTCTATTCTCGTTCATATCTATCACATTCACATCCACATATATTCTTCCACATACATCCACATCCATACTTATCACATACATACATCCACATCTATTCTTTTACATACGTCCACATCCATTCTTCACATACATCCACATCCATCCTTTCACATACATCCACATCCATCCCATATCATGCATTTACATCCTGATTCACATGACATCTCATCACATCTATTCACATCACATCCATCCATCCATTCATTCACATTTATCTGATTCACATCACATCCATCCATCCATTTATTCACATTTATCTTATTCACATCACATCCATCCATCCATTCATTCACATTTATCTGATTCACATCACATCTATCCATTCATTCTTATTTATCTGATTCACATCACATCTATCCATTCATTCTCATTTATCTGATTCACATCACATCTATCCATCCATTCATTCTTTTATAAAAATCAACTTCAGTGGGAATAACACTTTTATAAAAATCCTTTTATACATCTATTTATGCATAAATTCAATTTTAAGGAAAATAACACTTTCGAAATGAAAATAAATCCTTTATGCATGTTTCTATGCATAAAATCAAAATTAATGAGAATAACTCTTTTAAAATAAAAATAAATTTCTTTATGCATCTTTCTATGCATAAAATCAAAATTAAATGAAAACAACACTTTTATAATAATAAAAAATTTCCAATATGCATCTTTTTATGCATAGAAATTAATTCTAATGAAAATAACGCTTTTATAATAAAAATGTTTCCAATATGCATCTTTCTATGCATAGAAATTAATTCTAATGAAAATAACGCTTTTATAATAAAATTATTTCCAATATGCATCTTTGTATGCATAGAAATTAATTCTAATGAAAATAACGCTTTTATAATAAAAATATTTCTAATATGCATCTTTCTATGCATAGAAATTAATTCTAATGAAAATAACGCTTTTATAATAAAAATATTTTCAATATGCATCTTTCTATGCATAGAATGAAAATAACACTTTTAGAATACACAAACGGAGGGGATTACTCTTTTTGAATAACAGAAAGATAAAACTTATTTCCACAAAATTTAAGAAAATTTTGCCATAACCTCCTTTGTATGGGTGACCATTAAAAAGATGCAGGGGAGAAGAGAGCTTGAGCTCTTGCAAAGCACACACACACTCACAAAACCTTAATAGAGAACACACAAGGTGAGAGACTAAAAATCTTCTTCTTCTTCACTCAACACACCATATAGAAAGATAAGAGTACACACATATGAAAGGGTACTCAACCAAATACATACTAAGGTTCTCTATAGTGTGAACCCAACTAAATAAGCTGGCGCTATAACTATGCCAGTCTCTAGGATGGCTGTCACACAGCCTATCATCCCACTGGCCGCATATCACCCATGATCTCACCAACCATGCCAGTGGTGTAAGTGTGGGACCTATCCCCCAGGCGGGTCATCAATGTCCACCGCCTCACTAGATGAGCTCGATATCTCAACACTCCCCCTCGAGCTCAACTCCATCTCATGTACACCAAGCGAAGCCCTGAATCTGCGGAGCTTCTCTGTACCCAATGCTTTGGTGAGAAGATGTTAGCTATTTGATCCTGTGTGCTGACATAAACAAGGTCAACCTCTCCTGCCAAGACCTTCTCTCTGACAAAATGGTAGTTGACCTCTATATGCTTCGTGCGAGCATGAAAAACTGGGTTCCTGGCCAACTGTATACTGCTAATGTTGTCACAAAAAATGACAACTTGTCTATCCACTGATAGACCCAAATTTATAAGTAGCTTTCTCAACCAAGCTACCTCACATGCTGCCATAGCAGCACCTCTATACTCGGCCTCTGTAGTACTGGATAAAGCAACCGCCGCAGGCTGCTTCTTGCTGCTCCAAGTCACAGCAGCACTCCCCAAAGAAAACATGAATCCACTAGTAGATCTTCTATCTGAGATACTACCAACCCAATCAACATATGTGTACCCATGTACACATATCTCTGTCCCAGTTTCATAAAATAGTCCACAATGCAAAGTAGACCTCACATACCTCAGTATGCGTCTCAATGCATCCAAATGCGGCTTCCGAGGAACCTGCATAAACTGACCCACCAAACCAACAGCATAGCTCAAATCTAGCCTGGTGATCGTCATGTAGATCAAGCTTTCTACTATACGCCTATACATAGTAGTAGGATCCTCCAAAATCTCTCCTGAATCTGCACTCAACTTGCCATTCTGATCCAATGGCACTGAGATAGGCTTACAGCGTGTCATACCATACTTTGACAACATGTCCAAGCCATACTGTCTCTGTAGTAATCCAATACCATGTGGTGACCTAATCACCTTAATGCCCAAGAAATATCTGAGTTCTCCCATATCCTTCATCTCAAACTTCTGTCTAAGCAAGATCTTTACATCAAAGATCTCTGCATCATGGTCCCCCGTAATGATCAAGTCATCTATATAGATGACAACAAGCATAACCCCTCTATCACCATGTCTCACATACAGTGAGAAATCTGCATTGGCTACATGAAAGCCAATAGTGACAAGATATTATTAAAATCTTGTCAGACCATGCTCTTGGTGCTTGTTTTAAGCCATAAAAGGCTTTCTTCAACCTGCAAACATGCTCGGGGTGACTCACATCCTCATAACCAGGTGGCTGCAACATATACACATCTTCCTGCAAATCCCCATGCAAGAATGCATTCTTTACATGATGTAAAGACCATTTCTTTGACGCAGCCACCACTGCTATCACAACTCTCACTGTTGCCATCTTGGCAACTGGGCTGAAAGTTTCCTCATAATCAATGCCATATGTCTGCGCATATCCTTTGGCTACCAATCTAGCCTTGTACCTGCTTATGCTTCCATCACTGTTATGTTTTACTTTATACACCCCACTTGCATCCAACCAATGGCTTTCTTGCCTTCAGGCAATTGCACTAAATCCCAAGTCTCATTTCCATATAGTGCATCCATCTCCTCATCCATAGCTTTCTCCCAACACACATTTCCAATAGCCTCATCAATGCATGTGGGCTCTACAACCTGCACAAACTTTGCCATGTATGCATAGTGATGTGCCACATAACCATCATAGGTAAACCTCTGCATAGGATTCTTCACTCTCATAGATCTGCGCAGCTTTGCATTCATGGCTTCCATAGCCTTCTTTACACCGTGTTCTCATAGCTAGGATCCCAAGCTCCTCATCAAGGCTCATCTTTGAGCCACTAGACTCTCCATCAACATGAGAATGCCCTGCAGAAATGTCAGGCATACTAAGGGGCTCAACCACTTTCTCTTTGCCTTTATGTGATGTACTAATCACATTTGCAGGACTGGTATTGCCACTCCATGGTCTATCAACTGAACCACTAGATGAGGACTCTCCTGGTCCACTCAAAGACTGTGATTACTGACTTGCATTTTGTGCAACCACATTTCCACTCACATCAGTCCCAAATTGCTGACTTGCATTTTGTGCAACCACATTTCCACTCACAACAGCTTCTTTTTCACCAACATACCAGCTGCTCATCTCATCAAAAACAACATCCCTGCTTACCCTCAGCTCACGTGTAGCAGGGTTATAACACCTGTATCCCTTTTGCTCAAGGGAGTATCCAATAAACACATATTTTTTAGCTTTTGAATCCAGCTTAGTTCTCAGCTCATCTGGCACATGCACATATACAATGCACCCAAAAACTTTTAGATGAGACAAATCAAGTTTTCTGCCAGTAAAACTCTCCTTTGGAGTTACATCATGTAAACCTCTCCTCTGGAGTTACATCATGTAAACCTCTCCTCTGGAGTTACATCATGTATGGCTGCAGTTGGAGTCCTGTTCATGATGTAAACTTTTGTAGAAACAGTCTCAGCCCAATAGCTATGCGGCATATTCTTCTCTTCCATCAATGCTCGCGCAATCTCAGCAATGTGCCTGTTTTTTCGCTCAGCAACTCCATTTTGGTGCGGAGTGTATTTGCATGTAAACTGTCTTCAAATACCATTCTTTTTCAAAAATTCAGAGAACTCATTGGAGAACTACTCTCCCCCTCCATCTGGCCTTAGGCACTTTACATATTTCCCTGTTTGCTTTTCAACCATAACTCTGAAATTCTGAAAGTGAGTGAACACCTCACCCTTCTCCTTCATGAAGTATACCCACACTTTCCTTGTGTGGTCATCAATAAATGTCACATATTACCTGCAGCCTCCCATAGACATGGTCTTCGTAGGACCCCATACATCTGAATGCACAACATCTAGTGCATTTCTGCTCACATTTCTGTTACGTGGAAATACATGCTTTGTTTGCTTTTCAAATTGGCATGCTTCACATATTCTTTACATACCTTCAACTTTAAATTTTGGCAGCCCTGTCATAATTCCTTTAGTCTGCATAGACTTCATTCTCTGCACATTCACGTCCAATTCTTTTATGCCAAATGTCTGTGTCTGCAACAATTCCTGAACCATTTGCAAACATTGTAGCACTCACTTCAGGCATGTTTACATTCAACGTAAACATTATGTCCACTCTGTTGGCTTTTGTAACCAACCTGCACTTGTCTTGAAAGTCTTCAACATAACAACCACCATCAGGATTAAACCGAACCTACAAACCCTGCTCAATCATCTGGCCAACTGAAACTAGATTCTTCGTTATGTTTGGAACATGAAGTACATCTGCAAGGTACTTCACTTTGCCATCCTGCATAGACAATGGCACATCTCCAACATGGGCAATTGGATGAGCAGTGTCATCCCCTGTTTCCACAAAACCTGGTCTTCCAAGGTTCTTCATCTCCTTGAACCACTCCCCATGACTTGTCATGTGGTTCGAAGCACCTGAATCAACGTACCATACATCATCTTTATGTGCTGCTTCAACATTTTCAGACATGGCATTAACGACATGCTGCATAACAAACAACCTTTCATTATCCTCATTGTTTCTGCTCGAGGATGCATAGTTGTTTTGCTGTAATTTTTCATTTTGCATGTCAGCCTGCTTCTTATAACAATCTGCATGCACATGTCCAGGCTTACCACAATAAAAGCATCCACGTGTATCATTATACTGTCTTTACCAATTTCCACGACCTCTTTGATGCCCCCTACCTCTGAATTGGCCTCTTCCACCTACGTGTTGTTGTTGTTGTTGTTGTGTGAATTCTGGGACTGTTGTTGTTGTTGCTACTACTGGCCATAATTCTTACCTGTTCGGCCACCTCCTTTACCGCGTCCACGGCCTCCTCTACCTCATCCTCTTCTTGAACTTGTGTAGAAGGCTTGTTGCTCTGAACTGTTTTTGTTTTGTGAAGACTGTTGGTCTTCACCCAAGCTCTTCTCTTCTATAATCAACATAGACACCAAATCTGTAAAATTAGGAATGTTTTCTCGAGTCTGAAGAATAGATGTCTTGAATGCCTTCTTGTATTGTGACCTAAGACCACGTAGACAGACTTCCACCTTATCATCATCATCTACTACTGAAACACCAATACATGCAAGGGATTCCACAATACCCTTTATCTTCAATGCATAGTCATTCACAGACATACTCTTTTTCTCCACAGTATGAACTTCATTCTTCAACTGTATCTTTTGTGCCTTGGTATTTGTTTCATAGAGCTTTACCAAGGTGTCCCACGCCTCCTTGGGAGACTTGGCATCCTGTATGTGCCCAATCATGGTGTCTTGTGTATACTGTGATAGAGAGCCAATACATAACGTTTCTAGCTCCTTGGTTCCAATCCTTGAACTCTTTCACATCTGCAGCAGTCAGATTGATCTCCGGTATCTCCAGTGCCTCTTCATGCTCACCTTCTATGTAGTCCCAATAACCCTTTCCCATCAAGAAATTTGTCAACCTGAACCTCTAAGCATGGAAGTTGTTCTTATCAAGCTTCTTAGCAACAATCTGGTTTATGCCATCATTTGACATCTTGCCAGACACACAAATTTACCAGAAACAGCACTCTGATTTGTCCTGCACAAATTGCTGTATTTTCTGCAACAGTACTGTAGTACACTCAAATGTCACAACCAGTGACCTCAATGTGCATACATACACCCAATGGCAACTCTTGACCTCCTTGCACCACACACAGTGTCTCCATAGCCAATCTATCTTCTTGCGGTTCTCAAAACAGAGTTCTGCACAGAGAATCGATGACTTACCCGTAGTGCTCGAAATCGCCTGCTTTCTGAAAAACGGAGGTCCTGACGCGCCCAAAACGCATATTTGGCCCAAAAAATTTCATCCGGTAGGACAATATAGTTTTTCTATAGCTTTACTCCGGCGAAGAAAGCTCCTCAATCAGAGATCATTTACCGGTGCCTCCCGTAGAGCTCCCGACAAGGGTGTAGTCACCAACACAAATAGGGAAGAGTAGTTGAAGCTCTTACCCTCGTTTTCCTGTGCTTCTCTTATTTGCAGCTCAGCTCTTAGCATGAATCAAGCTTTGATACCATGAAAAGATGCAGGGGAGAAGAGAGCTTGAGCTCTTGCAAGCACATACACACTCACAAAACCCTAATAGAGAACACACAAGGTGAGAGGCTGAAAATCTTCTTCTTCTTCACTCAACACTCAACACACCATATACAAAGATAAGAGTACACACATATGAAAAGATACTCAACCAAATACATACTGGGTTCTCTATAGTGTGAACCCAACTAAATGAGCTGGCGCTATAACTATGCCAGTCTCTAGAATGGCTGTCACACAGCCTGTCATCCCACTGGCGCCGCATATCACCCATGATCTCACCAACCATGCTAGTGGTGTAAGTGTGGGGCCTATCCCCCAAGCGGGTCATCAGTGTCCACTGCCTCACTAGATGAGCTTGATATCTCAACAACCATTTCTCACTTTTTACATTCTAAATCTACTTAAAATTTACCCCAAGATAAATTTAGCACTCTAATCTAATCAATTCTCATTTTTTTAAGAGTAAACAATACGAAAAGTTTTAACTCTATTTATTTGAATACACATCTTGGATAAAGAAGGGCTGAATTCACAATGAAGAGAAGGGGGAAGCCTTTCCATCACATCCAATTTCACATTAAAAAAAGCAAGGATTCAGAAAACCATAGAATAGAATTAAAAAGAGTAGAATTTCTAACTTACATGGAGTTTTTATGAGCTTTCCTTTGGCTTGAGGTATTGAGGGTTCTACTCTTGCTTGGATCAAGAGTGGCCACCAATTCTTTGTAGAGGAATTAGTCAAAAACAAGTGAATTATCAATGAATTCAATGTTTTTGGCTCTAAGGGGAGGAGTAGAGTAACAGTGCATAAACACTATTAACCTTTTACAAAGGGGGAGGCTTCTATTTATAGGAAAAAGTGAGCCTCTAACCAAGCAAACTGATTCTAGAATTTTCCAGATCAGTTTGGTCACTTTTTGACCATTTTTAGGTCAGTTTAGCTTACTTTTTGGATCTAGTTGAAACATGAGAGAGGAGAGATGAAAATATCTCATTATTTATGAGTTTAAAATTCATCCACAAATGTGAAATAGGCTCCTCCTTCATGAGGGAAATTCCCCACACTAAGGTGTCAAAAATGCATCATTTCCTCTAAATATCTCTTCTTTTTTAACTAATAAACCTTGTCCTTAGTCAACTCTTCATCTTATGTGAGTGTTTACTCATTTTTGGGAGATTTTTCTTTTATTCTTCAATTTATCTCCTCCCTACATTTGGATTAATCTTATTGGTCCCATAGGAACCTTAATCCAAAAATTTTAAAAAATCTGGACCCTCAGGCTAAGGCCCTTTTTACCTATTTTCAATTTATTCCAATTACACACTGGAAAGTTCTTTTTGAACTTCTGTTTCAGGGGAAATCATTTTAATAAGAAGGGATATTTTTCCATCCAAAGATATCTAAGAACTGAATTATCTCTCTCTAGAATATTTTCTCTCTCTAGGCCAAAATAAATAGAAACAAGATCTGTTATTATTCTATTGAAAGCTTAAGAATCGAAGATGAATTTTGTCAGGAATTTATAATTAAATCTTAGTCATATGTTGTATTTTCATTCAAATTAAGCTTCATTGTTGAAGACTTATAGTTGATAAGTTGGATTGTATAGATGGACGCCCCGTACTTATCTGGTATCCCCGACCTTACCCAAAATCAGGATATGACTGCCTTTGCTTTTGAGCATATCCTCTCCTCCACCAAGACTCGATCGCGTAGGGCGAGTCTCGCTAATCATTTCCAAGAGCTGTATTTTTCAGACCCAGTGGAGGAGAGACGACAGCATATGTGGTTCTTAGGGCAATATATCCATACCTGTTGCAATCGGCGCGACAGAGGTTGAGACAGAACGTCTCTTTAGCTATGGTTTTGATGAGACTAGGGGTGGTTCGTGGTGTTATACTTTATCACCCCACACCTTGAGATTTTAGGGTCACTTATCATATTTTCAGGCTTCTCGGCCGTTTTATCCTGAGGAGTAGGATTGTAGCACCAATGGTGGTGAGGGCACCCATCTATCGCGCGGCATGTCCACATCGGAGTATCGCCACTTCATGCCTATGCAATTGAGGCATTGACTTTTTGGAGCCATGTTGCTCTATGTATATATTATAAACCTTATGTAAATAAAGAATGTTTTGCAAAAATTCCAGTTGTCTAAGTGATTATGAGCACCAGATATTGAGTTTGAAGGAATAAGTTCTATTTTCTTAGGACATATGTCCTGGATCTATAGGAGAATGATTACCTTATTTGAAGGAATTATTTTTGAGCTCTTCTTAAGTCTTAGAATCTCGGAACGAAGTCGAATAGAAAATTTAATAATGTATCATTTTGGCAAAATCATGAGACGTGCGCATCGTGATAGATAGCCAGATCCTCACATGAATGAGGATAAGCTTGACCCTGATGTTCATAATGCTCTACACAGATCTAAACCAGGTCCCTTCAAGGGTGAAGGGGAACACTTAGGTGAGGTCGTAGAAAAGTGGATCGAAGCTATGGAGGAGTACTTCGATGTCACAAGTTACAACGAAAAAACTAAGGTGGCTCTTGCCAAGCTGAAGATCGTAGAGACAGCCAGAGTAGCGTGGAGGAACCACTACGAGATAAACCACTTGGATCGGAACACCCATACGTGGGCTGATCTCAAAGCATACCTCAGAAAGAGATTTTACCCTCCAGGCTTCTTGGAAACAAAGATGAATGAGTTCCTGGAGCTAACCCAGGGAAGCTGAACTATGGAGGAATATCACCAGGCATTCGCTCTCCTCCTCAAATACTCGCCACCGCTGGATGAAGAACAGCTGATGTGGCCAGTTCATTCGGGGAATGAACGAACCCTTAGATACCTTGGTGAAGAATGCTAAGCCAGTTTCTATGGCCAAAGCAGTGCGGATGGCAAATGATTTTGCCAAGGCCTTTGTTATCAAGGTCTCGGCGAAGCCAGCACCCTCGTCTTTCAAAAGATTCCAAACCCTAGAAAGTACTTCTAACTTTCTACCTCCTAATAGATATCAAGGTCCTAATCAAACCCAGGATACGGGAAGATTCAGAATGGAAGGAAGGCCTTTTCCTTGGAACACATTTTTTGGAACTCTGGCTCTTTCCAGGATGCAGAAGAAAGAGCTTAGAAGCGAGAACAGATGTTTTGGCTGTCAAGGTTTTGGGCACCAGCTCAAGGACTGCCCAACTCCTTCTATGTCAATGGGCTAGGGAAGCCAAGGTCCTAGAGTGCCGAGAGACCAACCCCTTCGTATCAATCTAATCAAGGTCCCTCTTGCCAAAATTAGGGCAACCCTAGAAGAATGCCAGCTCAGCATGTGAAAATATTCATAGGGGTGCATCGAGAAAACATAGATAAATTTTTAATTAAAAAGAGGAACATATTTAACTTTTGAAATTATGAAGTATACGTCTAGATTCTTGAAAAATAGAATCTTGAAGTACATTCTAAACGGGAAAAGGATTTCCCAGAAAAAGACTAGAAACATGCTTAGTTGGATAAAATGTAAATACTTGTGGCTGACTTATTCCTAGATTCCCTGGAAAAGGATTCTAGAATTCTTGAAAGGATTGAGGTTCCAAAAGTGAATGGAAAATTAGACTTAACTGAATTGAGTTGAGAAAAAGTTACCTTTAACTAAGCCAAGTAATGGCCGCTGAGACTTAGAAAGTTCTGTCAGTATAAAAAGTAGAGTAATTGTACTCTTAACCTGGTTGATTGTGGAACAAAAAATTCTGATAACTAGATCAAGGAAAATTGATAATCAAACCTGATTTGTCTCAAAGCAAAAAGAGACCATCTTGTCTGTAGAAATTGGATTGATTGATTGATGTGGAGTGATGTGGATGTTGTGTGGTTGATGTGGATTGATGTGGGTTGATGTGGATTGATGTGGATTGATGTGGAGTGATGTGGATTGATGTGGATTGATGTGTGGATTAATGTGGATTGATGTGGATTGATGTGGAGTGATGTGGATTGATGTGGATTGATGTGAAGTGATGTGGGTTGATGTGGATTGATGTGAAGTGATGTGGATTGATGTGTTGAATGATGTGGGATGATGTGAATAATGAGGAATGATGTGAAGTGATGTGGAATATGGGATGACTCACCCTGGCAGATCGTTAAGAGAGCATCCAAAGAGAAATAATGAAGAATGATGTAGAATATGGGATGACTCACCCTGGCGGATCGTTAAGAGAGCATCCAAAGAGAAATGATGAGGAATCATATGGAAAGATAGGAATTTTGTTTGGAAGCTGTACTTGCATACGAAACCTATTTTTTAAAGATTGTTTTACGTCAAGAATGGTGGGGAAGCATTTTGACTATCTTATAGAATGAGATCATGGGGACCTAAGTGGAAAATGTTGCAACATCTGATGGAGAGTCAAAGAAGGACATCTCGCGTGGCAAGGTCTCGACCGAGGTCTTGACCAGCCTCGGTTCAATTAAAATGGTGAGCTTCCAGTACGGTGGATGAGGGGCCAAGGAAGCGGCCTATGAGTGAAGCACTAGGTCACCTGTGAAGGAGCCTAGAGGGTGCTGACCATATGGTGCTCGGGCTCTGGTGGGGGGTCGCCCAGGATACCCACGCATGCATCGAGGAAGAAATGGAACAATGAGCTGGAGTTGTTTTCTGAACACAGGCATGGATCTGGTTGATTGGCCTTGCTGGTCTTCAACGGATGAGCTCATGGCTCTTTTTGATAAATAGATCTTGTTGGTTGATCTAGCTGATTTTCAACAGAGAGTCCATATGGATTTTATGGAAAAATCTTGATTATATTCTTGGGTGCTATGAGCTAAGAACTATTGAAAAGGCCCTTGAGTGAAGTATTAGGTGAGCCTAGAGGGACTGACCAGGTGGTGAGCGTTCTAGTTTTCGATGATGCCATTGGTACGCCTAGGAAGGAATGAATGGAATTGGATTTCATGGTTGGAAATTGAAAAAGTTGGAACTTGGACCCTGGAAATGGAATACTGAGGATTATGATGGAAACACTGTGGTTTTATTGCAATTCTATGTTGGAAATAGTTGAATCTAAGAAAAGGTAATTTCATATTAGGTGAGTGAGTAGTGTGTCTATTTAATTTTTGCATGAGTGCCAACTAGGGGGCCTGGGAACTCTTTTCCTTGGTACCCGGGATAAAACATAACCAAATTTTTATAATGGATCCCATCAATACAGTGGTTGGGCGGTTAGCTAACCCATGGGATTGGATGGGGTTAGTAGGCTGGATTGATGGATTCCTACAATAAATTTCAATTTTGTTCAAGTAACGATAGGTGAAGTAAGTCACGGGATAATTCTTGTTCTATGGAAAAGAATCAACGACTATGCCTCTTTTAATGGGAAAAAAAGCGTTGGTCTCTATGAACCAAGTGCAAGTTCCTCCTTTGATTCGGCCATGTGACCCGAGGGTTTGGTTGGAATACAAAGGATAGTTAAGGCTCTTAACTACGTTAGAAGATTTTCCTGCTGGAATCGCCTATGCTTTCTGGGTGAGGAAAGTTTTTCCCGAGTTCAGTTTTGGAAGAACCGCCGGACTAGTCCCTTGCCCGGACATTCGTGGTGGGCGAGGCCCCGAGTGGGAAGCTCTGCCCTGCATGTGAGGTTGCTACTTCCACTGCCAGCACTCCAGAGTTTGATGCGCAGAGAGGGCAGGGGTCTCAAAGAGTTCATCAATCATCACTATAAGTTTACTACTACCAGAGGAACAAAGATGGGCGTCCATTAGATACACCTCAAGAGAATCTAAAAATAGTCTCCCTTTTTTGTCCCCCCCTCATCTGAAGACAAAAGAAAGGCTTCTGATGCCACTTCATGGGGTAGAAGTAAGGTTGCCCTCCCTCCCTAGCTACCTCATTGGAATCCCCATTCTCAAGCTAAGAACTTAAGGATGCCATTTAGAAGTTGAAGAATGGGAAAAGCCTAGGAGTGGATGAACTCCCAATGGAATTCTATAAAACATTTAAAGAAATCTTGGTCCCCCCCTCTAATGATGATTTGGGAAGAATCCCTCAGACATAAGGGCATCCTAGGTTTCATAAATGAAGGCATTATAAAATGATCCACAAAAGAGAGGAGAAAAACATTCTCTCTAATTGGAAACCAATCACTATGCTCAATACTACCTACAAAGTCTTTGCAAAGCTTTGGCTCTGACTCACCACCCATCTAGATGATCTAGATTAGACCAGAGAAAAAAAGGTTTGTAAAAGGGAGAGCATGCTCAGGAAACTAACCAAGACTTTCTATTTATTAAAATTGACTTTGATAAAGCTTATGACAGGTTGGAATGGCCCTTCATCAAGCAATCACTAAAGGATATGAGGTTAGGCCCTCATTTCATCAAGCAATTGCTAAAGGATATGAGGTTAGGCCCTCATTTCATCAAGCAATCGCTAAAGGATATGAGGTTAGGCCCTTATGACAGGTTGGAATGGCCCTTCATCAAGCAATTGCTAAAGGATATTGTTGAAATATACAAGTGAATAGGGTGTGTGCGGGAACAAGCCCTTGGTTAGAGGCTGTAAAAGAGAATGTGTAAATGTGAGAGAACCTGTGAAAAGGTGAGAAGAATCTACTAGGAGAGAATAAAGGGTAGCATGAGAAGATTTAGGAAGTGTGGAGATATTCTGGGAAAAGTGAAGAGGTGGAGAGAATCAAGCAAAAGAGGTGGAGTGAATCAAGGAGAAATCAGTGGGATTAGATGCTTGGATGTAAACTCTATAAATTGAGGCATTGGCCTAATGAGAATTTGCTGGTTTTTTATGATCCATGCCTACATTAAGCTATTTGTTAATTACTCACTAATCACATCTTAATTATTTGCTAATCACTTTGTTAATGATGTTGATTCTAGCATTTGATCCACCATAGCTCATCACATTGCTGTAATTTCAACATGGTATCAGAGCCATGCCTAGAATTCATCAAGTTTATGAGCCCATTATCTAGTTAATTAGGATTAGTAGATAATTAGAAATTAATCAAATTTTTAGTTATTTTTCAACTCACCTCTGTACCCTCAGCTGGTGGAGGAGCTCTAGCTCCTTGCACACATCAAATTAGGCCCATTGCTTCTAGCCCAACATAGCCAACTCATAGGTGATTCAACTCATCGAATCAGAAGCGCAAACCGCCGTCGGACAACGCAGGAGAAATCGCGATTTTAGCAGGCATCATTTTTTTGGAGGAAATCTGCATTTTCTACTTCATGAAATCAAATTGCTCTAATTCCTCATAGCTCTAGGGGTTTTCAAGCATGCTCTACAAGAAGCTGGTGAAGTCATAAATTGATTTGATCAAGTCTACAGTGAGATCCAAGCTCTTCATCAAATCTGCAGGTAAAACAAAGATTAAGCATTCAATGTTTCGTAAAATTTTGTGTTTCTTGGCTTAATCCTCTACTAGACTAATTGCTATTGATGGCCTTGAAAGGATTTGAGCTCATTTGAAGTCTAAGGCCCCAGATCTGGACTCCCCGCATACTCTGTTTTCTGCACATAAAACAGAGGATTAATTTGCTAATCAGTGATTAATCAGTGCTAATCACTATATTTTGGTGCAATTGAGGGTCCAAATTAACCATTAGGTATCTGATACAGATCCCTATAACTTCATATTGCAATTCGGAGCCGGTTTGATACTCCAACCATTCCGTACAAATTGATTACCCTTGATTTAATGTAATTTCTGGTAAAATTATACTGATAAATTTATGGTAATCATCATTTTGCATTCAACCCTTGGTTAATGCCTACAAATCACACTCAAATTCAAGATTATTCACAGCCAAAGGTCATTTGGGAATGTGCATAAGAATGAATGCTATATGCATTATGTATTGGGCACATTACATCAGTGTAAAAATGGGATGAGACACTGCCCTTGTCCAGAATAAGGCAAGAGGTAAGACCTCCCACATAGATTTGGGTTTGCATTGCATAATGATACAAGATAAACATCAAAAACCCAAAAGAACTGTCAAACAAACATTTAAACATGTTGCTCACATGGAGCAAGAAGACCTGCAGCCATGAAAGAAGAGAAATTATCTCTTTCCAAGAGGAAGATCCACACCAAGAAGATCTAGAAGACATGGACACGAGAAGAGAAGCTGCCACAAGAAGACTTAAAGAAGAGGAAGACATAGACGTGTGGAGAGAAGCTGCCACGACAAGAAGACTGATGAAGACAAGAGAAGATGTGAGGCTCCAAAGAGTGAGGAGCCATGTGAAAATCTCAGAGAGAGAGAGAGAGAGAGAGAGAGAGAGAGAGAGAGAGAGAGAGAGAGAGAGAGAGAGAGAGAGACCACAACCCAATGTAACCTGCCCCAACAAAGTAAAACCACCTCTGAGCCACCCCGATGATGTAGGCCACGTGGTAGATAGATGTATGTGTGAGCACTTTAGTCAAGGTTGCGGGCACTTGTAGTAAGCCTTGGACACATAGAGAGAGAGAGTGTGTCAAGACTATGAGTTTAGGGACTTGAGGCACTGGTCGCGGGCTATCAAGTAAGAGAGAAACTTGGTACAAGGTCCAGGTGTGCTAAGTTAACTTGAGGGGAGGTGTGCTAGACACTGGTCGCGGACTATCAAAAGTAAGAGAGAAACTTGGTATAGGGTCCAGGTGTGCTAGGAGTATTCACTTGAGGGGAGGTGTTGAAATATACAAGTGAATAGGGTGTGTGCGGGAACAGGCCCTTGGTTAGAGGCTGTAAAAGAGAATGTGTAAATGTGAGAGAACCTGTGAAAAGGTGAGAAGAATCTACTGGGAGAGAATAAAGGGTAGCATGAGAAGATTTAGGAAGTGTGGAGATATTCTGGGAGATATTCTCAGAAAAGTGAAGAGGTGGAGAGAATCAAGCAAAAAAGGTGGAGTGAATCAAGGAGAAATCAGTGGGATTAGATGCTAGGATGTAAACTCTATAAATTGAGGCATTGGCCTAATGAGAATTTGCTGGTTTTTGATTATCCATGCCTACATTAAGCTATTTATTAATTACTCACTAATCACATCTTAATTATTTGCTAATCACTTTGTTAATGATGTTGATTCTAGCATTTGATCCACCATAGCTCATCACATTGCTATAATTTCAACAGATATGAGGTTAGGCCCTCACTTCATCAAGGATGTCTACACCCTATTTGGTAATGCTTGGGCCAAGTTCTCTATTAATGGGTTATTAACCCATCCCTTCCTCCTCCAAAAATCCATTCAGCAAGGCTATGCCTTGAACCCCCTTCACTATATGCTATTACAATGGCAGGACACCTTGGGTTGGCTTGTCCAAGGAGACATAAACAATGGTTCCCTCAAAGGTATTTCTCTCCATAATAACTCATCCTAGTCACACCTTCAACAATTTGCTGATGACATGAATGGGTTCCTCCACAATGGGGCAGTAGTTCTATCTCAGCATTCAAGGAATGCCCTAGTATATTTTGTTTAGCTTCAGGATTCCAAATTAATCATGCCAAGAAAAGTATCAAAACCCTACTTAAAGACCCTCCATCACGCCAAGACATTTATCAAACCCCTACTTAAAGACCCTATCTCGGCGTTTAGGGAATGCCTTAGTATATTTTGTTTAGCTTTAGAATTCCAAATCAATCATGCCAAGACATGTATCAAAAACCTACTTAAAGACCCTCCATAATGGCTCCTCCAACAAGGATGCTCAATCCTCTAGTAAGGTTAGATATTCAGGCTCCTTGGCAATTCACCAAGGATGGATGTCGATCCTAGAAAGAATAAGGAAAAAGCTCATAAATGGAGAGGAATGCAGTTGAGCCCGCTAGAAGGGTGATGATATTTTGATTCCAACCTTAATATATTTCCTCTCATGCTGGAGACCTTTCAACAAGAATCTTAAGAGCTTGGAATCCCTGTGTAGAAACTTTCACCTGAAGAGCTTGGAATCCCTGATAAATGGAGAGGATATTTTGATTCCAACCTTAATATATTTCCTCTGATAAATGGAGATGATATTTTGATTCCAACCTTAATATATTTCCTCTCATGCTGGAGACCTTTCAACAAGAATCTTACGAGCTTGGAATCCCTATGATAAATGGAGAGGAATGCAGTTGATCCCGCTAGAAGGGTGATGATATTTTGATTCCAACCTTAATATATTTCCTCTCATGCTGGAGACCTTTCAACAAGATTCTTAAGAGCTTAGAATCCCTGTGTAGAAACTTTCTCTAGTCAGGAGATGGCATGACACCTATAAAATCCCTAAAGTGGCTGACCTATTGCGCCCTCCCACGTCCCATGAAAGGAGATTTTATAGGTTAAGAGATGGCCTGATCTATAAAATCCCCAAAGTGGCTTAGACCTACTACGCCCTCCCAAAGTCCCATGGAGGTCTAGGTTTTCCCAACATTCTAGAATTGGCTGAAAGGATGTGGGCTAGATTGCTACACATAATGAAGATATTCAAAAATGACATGACCTCCCCACGACCGTTCTTCAGCCCCCTCCATATTGTCCCATTCGGATATGGAATTCTTGGAACAAAAGAAAAGGGGAATTTTCCCTCTCCCCTCAACTGCGACATAAGGTCATCCATCATGAGGGAAGACTCAGTTTGGTTCTCAATTATTTTGGGGGATTACTTAGGGGGAAGTGAATTGAAACATGCCTATTGCCTACAGAAAAAGGGCATAGAGTCTAGATGGACCTCTGGAAAGCCTTAGGACTTGGAAATCTGTAAGAGAATTACAAGAAACGTATAAAGTCCCTCTAAGGGACACACAACTAATTCTCAACAAGCTAAGTCGCTCTAGGACCAGGTTCTTCCCCCACTCCTTCAACTCAACACAAACATAGAATCTATAAAGCCTTTACATGGGGTAGCTAGCCTTATCTGCTCTCGATCCCCCTTAGCAACTTGGTCATTTATCACAATACAATGTAAGTTAAATACACTAGATGGAACATGAAATATCCTTGCCCCCTCTGCACATCGAATTCAGGGGTGCTAGTACCGGAAGTAGCAACTTCATGCGCAGGGCAGAGACTCCCACTCGGGGCCTCGCCCACGGATGTCCGGACAAGAGACTAATCCCTCGATTCTCCCAAAACCAAACCCGGAAAAACTTCCCTTGCCTAGAAGGCATAGGGAATTCCTCCGAGAAAAATTTTATTCTACGTAGTCAACCCTTTTTTCGTCGTCATCAAGAGGCACAGCCGTTGATTATTTTCCATAGAACAAGAATTATCTGTGATTTACTTCAACTATCGTAACTTAAACATAATTGAATTTTGTTTTAGGAATCCATCAGTCCAGCCTAACCCCATCCAGTCCCATGGGTTAGCCAAGCACCCAACCACTGTATTGATAGGATCCATTATGAAAATTTGGTTATGTTTTGTCTCAGGTACCAGGGAAAAGAGTTCCCAGGCCCCCTAGCCAGATTCATGCAAAATACATTCCAGACATACCACTTACGCACCCAATATGAAATTGCCTTTCACAGATTTAGCTATCTTTAAAGCAAACTTTTAATGAAACCATAGTATCACTGATCATAATCCTCCAAAATATCTAGCTTGAAGTCCAATTTCCAATCATATTCCTTCATTGGTGTACCTATGGCATCATTGGCAACCAAAACGCTCACCACCTGCTCATTTAGGGGCCTTTTCAATAGTTCCTAGCTCATAGTACTCGGGAATATAATCACATAAAAAACCAAATGGACTCTCCGTTGAAGATCAGCTAGATCAATCAACAAGATCCATGTAAAAGGGTCATGAACTCATCCATTGAAGACCAGCAAGGCCAATCAACCAAATCCATACCCGTGTTCAGAAAATAACTCCAACTCATTTTCTTCCCCGATGCACGCGTGGGTATCTTTGGTGACCCAGAACTTGAGCACCGTATGGTCAGCACCCTCTAGGCTCCTTCGTAGGTCACCTAGCCCTTCACTCATAGGCCGCTTCCTTAGTCCCTCATCCACCATACCGAAAGCTCACCATTTTAATAGAACCGAGGCTAGTCAAGACCTCGGCCGACCTTGCTACGCGAGACGTCCTTCATTGACTCTCCATCAGCTATTGTTGTAACCTTCTTACTTAGGTCCTCACGACCTTAGTCGACAAGATAGTCAAAATGCTTCCCCAGCATTCTTGACATAAAACAGTCTTTTAAAAATAGGTTTCATATACAAATACAGTTTCCAACGAACTTCCATCTTTCCACATTGTTCCACGTCATTTCTGATTATTCCACATTCTTCTACATTAATTTACATCGCATCATTCCACATCCATTCATATCTATTCACATCATCCTATATCCATTCACATCATTCCATATCCAATCACATCCATTTACATCGTCCTACATCCATTCACATCATTCCATATCCACTCACATCCATTCACATCCACTCACATCCATTCTCACACCCATTCAGAACATAACACATCCATTCTCATCCATTCACATCCATTCACATCCATTCTCATCCATTCTCATCCATTCACATCCACTCACACCCATTCAGATCATAACACGTCCATTCACATCCACTCACACCCATTCAGATCATAACATGTCCATTCTCATCCATTCACATCCATTCACATCCACTCACACCCATTCAGATCATAACACATCCATTCATATCATAACACATCCATTCTCACACCCATTCCAGATCATAACACATCCATTCTCATCCATTCAGATCATAACACATCCATTCACATCCACTCACATCCATTCCCATTCATTCACATCCATTCAGATCATAACACATCCATTCAGATATAACACATCCATTCACATCATATCACATCCATTCTCACATCCATTCAGATCATAACACATCCATTCTCATCCATTCACATCATATCACATCTATTCACATCACATCACATCCATTTACCAGATCCACAACATCACATCACATTTACATCCATCCATTTACATCCATCCAGATCCACAACATCACATCACATCCATTTACATCCATCCAGATCCACAACATCACATCACATTTACATCCATCCATTTAAATCCATCCAGATCCACAACATCACATCACATCCATTTACATCCATCCAGAACCACAACATCACATCACATTTACATCCATCCAGATCCACAACATCACATCACATCCATTTACATCCATTCAGATCCTCATCACATCACATCACATCCATTTACATCCATTCAGATCCTCATCACATCACATCCATTTACATCCATTCAGATCCTCATCACATCACATCCATTTACATCCATCTAAATCCACATCACATCTCATCCATTTACATCCATCCAAATCCACATCACATCTCATCACATCCATTCACATCCATTCTCATCCATTTACATCCATTTAGATCCATATTACATCACATCACATCCATTCACATCACATCATATCCATTCACATCACATCTCATTCATTCAGATCCATTCACATCAGTTTGAGAGTACGGTTACTCTACTTTTGATACTGACAGAACTTTTCTAGGTCTCTGCCAATTCCTTAGCTTAGTTAAAGGTAACTTTTAATCGATTCCATTAAATCTAAGTATCAGAGTGTTGTTGAAGGCTTAAAAAGGAAAAATGAATTTTATCAAAAATTTATAGTAAAAACTCAGGAAGAGCATTTACATATTGTGTTTTCATTCCTTAAGCTTCATTAATGAAGACTTTTGATCGATGAATTGGATTCTATAGATAGACATCCCATGTTTAAATCTAAATTTCCGTTAAATCTAAATTTTCGTTCACTTTTTGGATCCTTGATCCTCTCACGGATTCCAGATTCCTTTTTCAGGGAAACTAGGAATAAATTAGTCATACGTTCATTCAACTAAGCGTGTTTCTGGTCTTTTTCTGGGAAGTCCTTTTCTCGTTTAGAAAGTACTCCAAGATTCTATCTTCCAAGAATCTAGACGTATACTTCAAATTTCCAAAGGTCAAAAGTATTCAAAATTTCTTTTTTGATTAAGATTATCCAAGTTTTCTCAATGAATATTTTCACATTCTTTCTCAAATTTCTCAAAATAAGATATACTCAATATTCTTCTTTTTTGAATAAAAGATTCATGGGATTTACAAAATCAGTTATACCCATATTTCTTATTTCAGTAAGTATAAACACTAATTTAAATGAATCATTTCCATAATTCTTGTAAATTGAATGATTCTAGAAAAAAAATGTGCATAATCTTCTTTATTTTTATGTCAATTGGATAATGCTCAAAACTTCTCTTTTTGCATAAAATTTATTACATAAATTCATTCCCATATTTTCTAAGAAAATGATAATACTCAGAATTTCGCTTTTGATAAATAAATAAGAATACTCATATTTTGAAATATGCCAAAAATTCCTCTTACAACATTTAAATGTTTGAATCTAGAATATCATGGGAATTCCTCTTTTCAATAAATATATAAAAAATCTCTCTTTTATCTAATTAAATAAATATGCATAAAAAGTATTTTCCATAAATAAGACAAAAATCATTCTTTAGCATAAAAATATCTATGCCTAGAATATGATAGGAATTCCTCTTTTTGCTTTATTAAAATCATGCATAAAAATAAGATTTATATTTTTTCCTGGAAAATTTTACCATAGCTTCGCTACAATTACTGAGAATATTCAATTTTCTATTTTAAAATGAATACTTGTAATGAAAATATGATAGGAACTCCTCTTTTAGACTAAAATTAAATTATGCATACATAGCATAATTATAGCCATAATTATGATTAATTCACTTGATTAATCTGAAATAACCATTCCTCATTTCTACAAATATTAGCATAATCCTCTTTCAATTTAGAATGAGTTAATATGATTTTTCTAGATTAAAACAAGTTTAAAAGCATTAATCATCCTTTTTTCTAGATTAAAAATGATAAAAATAACGAATCTCTTTCTCTAGCTTGTCAAGCTTAGAGTTTGGATTAAGATAAAGAGATTATCATCAAGAATTATCCTTCTACTAAGGATCTGGCCATAAAGATGATTAATCTTTTTAAGAGAGAGATTTTCTTAAAGAAAACATTATAATTAAGCAATTATAATTAAGCAGCATAAAGATTAACATTAATCTAATTAGACATTATGAATCTTTGGAAAGCTTGATTTGAAGAAAAAAAACCATTGCTTTGAAAGCTTCTCAAGCTTTAGAGGGGTTGAGAAGAAGAAAATCATTCAGAGAATTGAAAAAAAAACATTCAATTAGGTTTACCTTTGAACTTGACTTGATTCTTTGGCTAGAAGTGAAGCCCCCAAGCAAGTCCTTGGCCACCAAGAGGGGGAGGGTAATCTCCAAGAGAGGATGGAGAATAGAGAAGCTCCAAAGCTCTCAAGAGAAGAGACAAATTAGAGGGATAATAGAAATATGCTAATTTAGAGATAATACTGGCATGGTATTGCTCAAAGATGAAAATACAAAGGAATGAGGGTCTATTTATAGGTGAGGGAGGCCACTAACCAAGTCCAATTGGGTTCTAGAGCCTTCCAGCTTCAGTTTGACCCAATTCGGACAAGATTTGGATCAGTTTGGCCCCCTTTTTAATCCAGTTTGCACCAAGAGAGAGGAGAGATGAAATATCTTAATTTTTTTGAATTCAAAATGTCAAGCAATGATGATAAAAAAAGGCACCTACCTCAAGTGGCTGAGGTGTCAAAAATGCATCATTTTACAAAAATATCCCTTTTTTTAACTAATATACCTTAATTTTTAACTAATAAACCCTGTACTCAATCAACTCTTCATCTTATGTGAGCATTTACTCATTTTTGGGGTATTTTCTTTTATTCTTTGCATTTTTGTCATCCCAACATTTGGATTAATCCTATTGGCCCTTTGGGACCTTAATCCAAAAATTTCTGGAAATGTGGACCCTTAGGCTAAGGTCTCTTATACACATATTCAATTAATTCCTAATGCACATTGGAAAGTTCATTTTGAACTTCTGTTTCACGGGAATTCATTTTAGATATCAGGAGAATTTTTGTATCCAAAAATATCTCAATTTTGAATTATCTCTCTCTAGATATTTTCTCTCTCTAGGCCAAAACTTGGTAAAACAAGATCTTTTTCCATTTTTGAGGGGGGATGATTACAAGAGACAGAAGGGGAGGTTCTTACACCTTTACATCTCAAGGGTGGAACTTCTGAAGTTGAATTCCAGGGAATTGTGTTCCGGGAAAAAGACCTTTCTTCCATTCTGGAACTTCCCATATCCTGAGTTTTGACCTTGTTTTCTCTTAGAGGTGGAAAGTTGGAATCACCTTCTGGAGCTAGAAATATTTTGAAAGATGATGGTGCTGGCTTGCAGAACCTTGACAACAAAGGCCTTGGCGAAATCCTTCGCCATCCACACTGCTTCAGCCATGGAAACTAGCTTGGCATTCTTTACTAGAGTATCTAAGGGTTCGTTCATTCCCCGAATGAACCTGGCCATCAGCTGTTCTTGATCCACAGTGGTGGGTGGTGAGTATTTGAGGAGGAGAGCGACTCTTCAATAGTTCAACTCCCCTGGGTTAACTCCAAGAATTCATTCATCTTAGTCTCCAGGAATTCGGGAGGACAGAATCTCTTCCTTAGGTATATCTTGAGATCATTCCATGTCTAGGTGTTTCGATCCAGATGGTTTGTCTCGCAGTGGTTTCTCCATGCCACTCTAGCTGTTTCTACTATCTTCAGCCTTGCAAGAGCCATTTTACTCTTCTTGTTTGTATCCAGTGATATCAAAGTATTCTTCCATTGCTTCGATCCACTTCTCCACAGCCTCGCCCAAGTTTTTCCCTTCAAACGTGAAAGGTCCAGGCTGAGATCTATGAAGAGTTTTACGAACATCTGAGTCGAGCTCTTCTTCATCGAGTTAGGGGTTAACATTGCTACCACAACGACCTCGATCCATGATCCTATCAAAACGAAAATTCTTGTTAAGTCCCTTTTTCCAATTTAACCAAGACGTTCAGGTGAAAAGACCACTTTATTTATAATTCGAATCCAACTTTAGATCCAACTGATTCTGGGGTTCCTTAAGGTCTGGTCAACCCTCACAGAATCTTGGGATAAAGATCCCATCTACAAGAAGAACATACAGAACTCATTATCAGAAAATAGTTCATTCATATCCTTAACACAATAATGGTCCATTAGATAAGAAATTCCATCTGAACATTTCCCATGGGAATTTTAGTTATACAGGTTCTCAATTTGTCATTCCTTAATTAGGTCCACTGGGTCAAAAGTCAAACAGCAAACAATCTGTTAGCACAATCCACTAATCTCATAGTGATCTACTGAAAGTCTTAATCGTCATCCAGGTTACTAACATCATCACTGGGATTCTCTCCATTCATCCTCATCGTGACTTTATTCAACTTATCTACTTTCAACCAGAATTCAGAAATTATTATCTTTCAATCAGAATCCAAATCAATTCATCAATTCTCAACCAGAATTCTAAAATCATATCAATCAGCATCTGAAATCATCATCTACGATAGCATTTTTGCTTATAGCTTCAAGGTCTTAGATTCACTCGTTTATATTGTCAGTAAAGAGCTGCAGTTATACCCATGGTATATACAGGTAGTCATGGTCCTTAGAGCTATAGGGTAAATACCATCATATCTAGGCCTCAAGCAAGTCAGGGATTCCACACAATTGCGGTACTTCCATCTGAAGACCCAATTCCCAATTTAAGAATCTTCATTCTGAATATCAATTTATATGAATTTCAACACACGGTTTCAATCTTTTATTGGTAACTCATAAATTTTTGACATTTCTTGCTTCTTGGTTTATCAACTTTAGACAATTCGCTCTAATACCAGCTAAAAGATCCTTGCCCCCTTTGTGCATCGACGAATTCAGGGGTGCTAGCAGCGAAAGTAGCAACTTCATGCGCAGGGCAGAGACTCCCACTCGGGACCTCGCCCATGGATGTCCGGACAAGAGACTAATCCCTCGGTTCTCCCAAAACCGAACCCGGAAAAACTTCCCTCGCCCAGAAGGCATAGGCGATTCCTCTGGGAAAAAATTTATTCTAACGTAGTCAAGAGCCTTAATTTACCCTTTTTCATTCCGACCAAACCCGCAGGTCACATGGCTAGATCAAGGGAGGAACTTGCACTTGGATCATAGAGACCAGCGCTTTTTTCCCTGTCAAGAGGCACAACCGTTGATTCTTTTCCATAGAACAAGGATTATCCATGATTTACTTCAACTATCGTAACTTAAACATAATTGAATTTTATTTTAGGAATCCATCAGTCCAACCTAACCCCATCCAGTCCCATGGGTTAGCCAACCACCCAACCACTGTATTGATAGAATCCATTATGAAAATTTGGTTATGTTTTATCCCGGGTACCAGGGAAAAGAGTTCCCAGGCCCCCTAGCCAGATTCATGTAAAATACATTTCAGACATACCACTTACGCACCCAATATGAAATTGCCTTTCACAGATTTGGCTATCTTTAAAGCAAACTTTTAATGAAACCATGGTATCACTGATCATAATCCTCCAAAATATCTAGCTTGAAGTCCAATTTCTAATCATTCCTTCATCGATGTACCTATGGCATCATTGGCAACCAGAACGCTCACCACCTGCTCATTCAGGGGCCTTTTCAATAGTTCCTAGCTCATAGTACCCGGGAATATAATCACATAAAAATCCAGATGGACTCTCCGTTGAAGATCAACTAGATCAATCAACAAGATCCATGTAAAAGGGTCATGAACTCATCCGTTGAAAACCAGCAAGGCCAATCAACCAGATCCATGTCAAAAAACAACTCCAACTCATTTTCTTCCCCAATGCATGTGTGGGTATCTTCGGTGACCCAGAGCCCGAGCACCGTATGGTCAGCACCCTGTTTTGCAGGTCACCTAGCGCTTCACTCATAGGCCGCTTCCTTGGTCCCTCATCCACTATACCGGGAAGCTCACCATTTTAATCGAACTGAGGCTGTCGACCTTGCTAGCGAGACGTCCTTCATTGACTCTCCGTCAACTGTTGCAACCTTCTCACTTAGGTCCACGACCTTAGTCGACAAGATAGTCAAAATCTTCCCCAGCATTCTTGACATAAAACAGTCTTTTAAAAATAGGTTTCATATACAAATACAGTTTCCAACGAACTTCCATCTTTCCACATCATTCCACGTCATTTCTGATTATTCCACATTCTTCTACATTAATTCACATCGCATCATTCCACATCCATTCATATCTATTCACATCATCCTATATCCATTCACATCATTTCACATCCATTCATATCTATTCACATCATCCTATATCCAATCACATCATTCCATATCCAATCACATCCATTTACATCGTCCTTTATCCATTCACATCATTCCATATCCACTCACATCCATTCAGATATCATAACACATCCATTCACATCATCCTATATCCATTCACATCATTCCATATCCAATCACATCCATTTACATCGTCCTACATCCATTCACATCATTCCATATCCACTCACAACCATTCAAATATCATAACACATCCATTCACATCCATTCACATCCACTCACATCCATTCCCATTCATTCACATCCATTCAGATCATAACATATCCATTCTCATCCATTCACATCACATCACATCACATCACATCCATTTACATCCATCTAGATCCACATCACATCACATCACATCACATCCATTTACATCACATCACATCTATTCACATCCCATCGATTTACATCCATCCAGATCCACATCACATCACATCCACTTACATCCATTCAGATCCTCATCACATCACATCCATTTACATCCATTCAGATCCTCATCACATCACATCACATCACATCTATTTACATCACATCACATCCATTTACATCCATCCAGATCTATCCATTTACATCCATCACATCACATCCATTTACATCCATCCAGATCCATCCATTTACATCCATCCAGATCCATCCAGATCCACATCACATCTCATCACATCCATTTACATCCATCCAGATCCACATCACATCCATTTACATCACATCTCATCACATCACATCCATTTACATCCATCCAGATCCACATCACATCTCATCACATCCATTCATCTCATCACATCCATCACATCCATTCGCATCCATTTACATCCATTCATATCCACATCACATCACATCACATCAATTCAGATCCATTCACATCCATTCAGATCCATTCACATCAGTTTGAGAGTACGATTACTCTACTTTTGATACTGACAGAACTTTTCTAGGTCTCTGCCAATTACTTGGCTTAGTGAAAGGTAACTTTTTCTCGATTCCATTAAATCTAAGTATCAGAGTGTTGTTGAAGGCTTAAAAAGGAAAAATGAATTTTATCAAAAATTTATAGTAAAAACTCAGGAAGAGCATTTACGTATTGTGTTTTCATTCCTTAAGCTTCATTAATGAAGACTTTTGATCAATGAATTGGATTTTATACATAGACATCCCATGTTTAAATCTAAATTTCCGTTCACTTTTTGGATCCTTGATCCTCTCAGGGATTCCAGATTCCTTTTTCAGGGAAACTAGGAATAAATTAGTCATACGTTCATTCAACTAAGCGTGTTTCTGGTCTTTTTTTGGAAAGTCCTTTTCCCGTTCAGAAAGTACTCCAAGATTCTATCTTCCAAGAATCTAGACGTATACTTCAAATTTCCAAAGGTCAAAAGTATTCAAAATTCCTTTTCTGATTAAAAATTATCCAAATTTTATCGATGAATATTTTTACATTCTTTCTCAAATTTCTCAAAATAAGATATACTCAATATTCTTCTTTTTTGAATAAAAGATTCATGGGATTTACAATATCAATTATACCCATATTTCTTATTTCAGTATAAACACTAATTTAAATGAATCATTTTCATAATTCTCGTAAATTGAATAATTCTAGAAAAAAAATGTGCATAACCTTCTTTATTTTTCTGTCAATTGGATAATGCTCAAAACTCCTCTTTTTGCATAAAATTTATTACATAAATTCATTCCCATATTTTCTAAGAAAATGATAATACTTAGAATTTCACTTTTGATAAATAAATTAGAATACTTATATTTTGAAATATTCCAAAAATTCCTCTTATAACATTTAAATGTTTGAATCTAGAATATCATGGGAATTCCTCTTTTCAATAAATATATCAAAAATCTCTCTTTTCTTTAATTTAATAAATATGCATAAAAAGTATTTTCCATAAATAAGATAAAAATCTCTCTTTTCTTTAATTTAATAAATATGCATAAAAAGTATTTTCCATAAATAAGACAAAAATCATTCTTTAGCATAAAAATATCTATGCCTAGAATATGATAGGAATTCCTTTTTTTACTTTATTAAAATCATGCATAAAAATAAGATTTATATTTTTTTCTAAAATTTTTTACCATAGCTTCCCTGCAATTACTGAGAATTTTTTATTTTCTATTTTAAAATGAATACTTGTAATGAAAATATGATAGGAACTCCTCTTTTAGACTAAAATTAAATTATGCATACATAGCATAATTATGATTAATTCACTTGATTAATCTGAAATAACCATTCCTCATTTCTACAAATGTTAGCATAATCCTCTTTCAATTTAGAATGAGTTAATATGATTTTTCTAGATTAAAACAAGTTTAAAAGCATTAATCATCCTTTTTTCTAGATTAAAAATGATAAAAATAACGAATCTCTTTCTCTAGCTTGTCAAGCTTAGAGTTTGGATTAAGATAAAGAGATTATCATCAAGAATTATCCTTCTACTAAGGATCTAGCCATAAAGATGATTAATCTTTTTAAGAGAGAGATTTTCTTAAAGAAAACATTATAATTAAGCAATTATAATTAAGCAGCATAAAGATTAACATTAATCTAATTAGACATTATGAATCTTTGGAAAGCTTGATTTGAAGAAAAAAAAACCATTGCTTTGAAAGCTTCTCAAGCTTTAGAGGGGTTGAGAAGAAGAAAATCATTCAGAGAATTGACAAAAAAACATTCAATTAGGTTTACCTTTGAACTTGACTTGATTCTTTGGCTAGAAGTGAAGCCCCCAAGCAAGTCCTTGGCCACCAAGAGGGGGAGGGTAATCTCCAAGAGAGGATGGAGAATAGAGAAGCTCCAAAGCTCTCAAGAGAAGAGACAAATTAGAGGGATAATAGAAATATGCTAATTTAGAGATAATACTGGCATGGTATTGCTCAAAGATGAAAATACAAAGGAATGAGGGTCTATTTATAGGTGAGGGAGGCCACTAACCAAGTCCAATTGGGTTCTAGAGCCTTCCAACTTCAGTTTGATCCAATTCGGACAAGATTTGGATCAGTTTGGCCCCCTTTTTAATCCAGTTTGCACCAGGAGAGAGGAGAGATGAAATATCTTGATTTTTTTTAATTCAAAATGTCAAGCAATGATGATAAAAAAAGGTGCCTACCTCAAGTGGCTTTCCCTCCTTACTGAGGTGTCAAAAATACATTATTTTATAAAAATATCTCTTTTTTTTTACTAATATACCTTAATTTTTAACTACTAAACCCTGTACTCAATCAACTCTTCATCTTATGTGAGCATTTACTCATTTTTGGGGTATTTTCTTTTATTCTTTGTATTTTTGTTATCCCAACATTTGGATTAATCCTATTGGCTCTTTGGAACCTTATTTGGACCTTAATCCAAATTTTTTTGGAAATGTGGACCCTTAGGCTAAGGTCTCTTATACACATATTCAATTAGTTCCTAATGCACATTGGAAAGTTCATTTTGAACTTCTGTTTCAGGGGAATTCATTTTAGATATCAGGAGAATTTTTTTATCCAAAAATATCTCAATTTTGAATTACCTCTCTCTAGGCTAAAACTGGGTAAAACAAGATCTTTTTCCATTTCTGAGGGGGGATGATTACATGAGATAGAAGGGGAGGTTCTTACACCTTTACATCTCAAAAGCTGGAGGGAGGAATCTTACAGAACATGCTGTGTGGGATAGGAGTCTCAGTGGAAGTATAGATTCACACATTTGTGGTCCTAGTTTATCTAGCCTAAAAAATCCTTTCTTCTTTGCCTAATTATATACAAAGCCATTTGGAGTAGCTCTAAAGCTCTTAAATTAGGTTTTGGTGATGGGATTTATAAGCATTGTGGATGAGCCGAGGAAACCATTGTCCACATCTTCTTAAATTGTGACTGTCTTACAAGGAAGCCATCTCGTTTTGCATTTGTGTATCTCATCAGTCTTCAAAGACCACCTTTCCTGGCAACAAATTTTGTTAGTAGTTGCTCCCAATTGCCATACAATATCATTAGAGTTGAATTCATGTGGTACATCTGGATTATGAAATATCAGAAAATGTTTAACAATGTGACCTTTGATGTCATGTCATATGCGTGAGAGACAACTTGTTTGTACAGATGAAATTGGTGGTGGTAGATGCAAAATCCAAGTTGTGGGAAGTACGCGCGAGATCAAAAAGCCATGAAGACATTAATAGTGAAAAGACAATGCAACGTTCAAATCACTCAAATCAGAGAAGAATCTTGTGGAAACATTCAAAAAAGTCTTTTAGTAATGCCTATTTATATTTAATATAGTATCTACTTTTCATTTTTTTTAAAAAAATTCTTACACCTTTTTGACCACTGGAGTTTTGAGTGTAGCAGGACCAAAAACCTCATGAAAGCCAATGTCCAAAAAAAAAAAGAAAATTCTAATGAGCGAAAAAAGGGACTACCTTCAAACTCAACCTAGTTTTTATTGAAAAACTTCATGGGTAAACTGGTTTTATAACTAAATTTCAAAAAAATTTGAAGCTTTGATGAATTCATGGTAGGCAAAATTAAAAGCCGGTTTTTTTCTTTATTGATGATGGAAGGCATCCATGTTTTTTTCTTTATTGATGATGGAAGGCATCCATGTTTTTGCTTTCCCACAGCCGGCGGCCCATTTGTAGATATATGTAATGAGGTTTGGGCGGCACTGGGCGGGCGTTGGCGCCTGCCACCTGGCGACAGGGCCCAGGGGCCATCAGCAGCCAGCTGTTACGCCGATACGCATTCACATTTACTTGTACGCGTGGATGACAATGCCTGGCCGGCGGGCCGCTGGGCGCTTGCACGACAGGAGTGGGCGCCGGGCCCCGGATCATCATGCAATGCAGTCCGGACTCTGGAGATTGAACTTTTTTGCAGGATACGTATTACGGAGCGCAGAGATTTCACACTTCTCAGAACCCGCCGGACTGGCACAAAAAGACAGGCCCTCAAACTAGTTGAATTATGAATGATGGACGTGTCACGTGTGCACACCTGTGACCCGATGTCCATGGCACTCCCTGGCCGCTGCGCGGAGATTTCACACTTCTCAGAACCCGCCAGGCTGGACAGGCCCTCAAACTAGTAGAGTCATGAATGATGGACGTGTCACGTGTGCACACCTGTGACCTGATGTCCATGGCACTCAGGGCAGCGGCCAGGTGGCAGGGACTCCAGTCACCCGTGCTCAGTGTTGACAGGGAGAGCTCAGCGAGTCAGCCTCGAGGCTCAGAGCATTGCAAAAAGTTGCACAGTTCTGACTCCTGGGCACTACCGAGAAGGGCAGCGGCCAGGTGGCAGGGACTCCAGTCACCCGTGCTCAGTGTTGACAGGGAGAGCTCAGCGAGTCAGCCTCAGGCTCAGAGCATTGCAAAAAGTTGCACAGTTCTGACTCCTGCTCCTGGGCACTGTTGGGCACTGGAGCAGTGAGTGCACCTGCTCAGCTCGCCTGCTGCCAAGCAGAACTTGACTGCCTGCCACGTGGAGTCGTGGAACCGTCCGGAATCGGATCCCGAAAGTGACTGCTGCCACCCTGGCACCGCACAACCGTATCGTAAGAGACAGGTCATACGCAGCTCAAAGTTCAAAGTTTCAAACTTCAGCCTATCTGAAATTTGAAGTATTTTTAGTGCCAACTTCCGAGTCGATCTTCTTCTAAGTCACATCAACATGGGAAGTTGGAAGAACAAGCACCATCTTCCTTCACTACACACCAATTTCACCCAATTGTAACTAAGGCCCTTTACACACAACCATCATTCACTTTTTTGACCCGCCCGTTGTCTACCAAGTTTTACATAAATTTGTAGTTTGGCCGGGCACCCTTCATGCACAGCAAATCGTCTCAAGGAAAAGTGGGACAAGGGACCTTTGTGTTGATTGGTCCTTTTCTAGCTTGGCCATCTATGTCCAACTCTTGGTTACCCAATATCACCTTTAACATGCGCGAGGAGTAACTTTTTTATGTGCATAAGGGCGGTCCAAAAAGTTGGGCATTCCTTTCTATGTGTATCTATGTGTAAAGGACCTAAGAGCATATTTCCATGCACCATAAACTTTTGACCTTGCTCTTAGGTCGTTGTTATGCTAGAGCCTTAACAGGGTAATTCCCACAAGGGCTAGGATGAGCAATTGAAGGGCCCACCAAGCAGTTCATGTGAGCTCAATCATCCCAATGTACTAATTTTCGGCTAGGGTATATTGAATAGCACCAGCCATATTTAACACCAAGAGCTAATTGTCTACAGCCGGCGATCTAGCAATAGCTGTTAAGTTTTTATTATTCGCATTGTTTGTAGAGCTTAAAAACTCATCATCTCTTTTTTTAATAGATTTGGGTCTTACAAGTTGTTATAGTTAGTATTCACGTTTACTTGTGTCTCGATACTAACCATATTAGTCGACATTCCTCCGAACGTGCGGGACCACCTTTTTGGTTACATCTCTTTTGTCTCTGTGCTAAGTGCTCCATGTAATAGATTTTGAGGTACTCCGAGCTTGTGACTTGTGTAATACCAGACGATCATCGAAATACGAAGCTCATGACTTATCTAAAGCCAGTAGTATATATAGCGTAGGAAATCATTTTTTTCTAGATTTTGGGCCCTCGAACATTGTAAATAAAAGGCTTGTATATAAGTCATTTTTTTTACTAATGAGAAAAGACATAATCTCATTATCGAAAATAATAACAAAATGTCAACATGTGGCCAAATAAATGAAGTAACTATGCATAATACTACAAGCGCTATGTACAAGTCTAGACCCATAGGGACAACCTAATCGACTATGTCGACATCTAATCACCTATTACTCAAAAATGGTTACTATGTTAGTTATATACAGTTTAGTTAGTATATAACATAGAATCACCTACAATACCAATAACACTAACATGGCCCCAAATGTGCACACTAATAAGACTAGCCTGTTCGGATTTCATACGGAATCACCCATGATACTAACTACTAGCATGGTGCAATGGTATTTCAAGTGTCCCTAATTTACCAGAGAAGGATCTATAGCTAACATTCCTCTTACTTGAGTTGGTAATTACCCTCAGCTATATGCTTACTTGGATGAGAAAATGAAATCTATACAAGTGCAAAAATATTGCTCTTGCATCCACCGAGCAAAAAGGATGGTTCTTGAAGGTCAAAAGATACTTTGTGTATATGTTTTCTTTATGTGTGGTGCTGTGTTGATGGTCAATGATTATGTCAGGCTCAAGTATTTCCTCTTGATGATCAATAATTAGAGGTGGCTCTTCATAAGTAGGATGTGAAGGAAGTGGTCATCTAAATGGTTCAACAAACTAATGTGGAGTGAATGTGCCAATGCGATAACATATCTAATCAATATGCAAGGTCGTTAATCTTTTTGGTGACCCTAAATGGTCCATAAAACCTTGGTGCCAATTTCACTAATGGATTCTTCTCCACTCTCGAGACGTCTCTTTTTAATTCTTAAAAGAGAACATAATCACCTTCTTTAAAATATATGGCTCTAAGTTTCTTGTTTGCTTGTTTAGCTCTTCTTGAGATTTACTCATAGCTTGGCATACTTGTGAAAATATGTTCTCAAAATCTCGAGTAAACTCATCAACAATCTACTTTATGAGAAAGGCAAGAGGTAGGAACATGTAAAGCCATAATCTCAAATGGTGCACGGATTATAGCTGAGTGAGGTAGTATCATTGTAAAGCAAACTAAGAAGGTGACTTCTTTTATCCCAAACTTTAAGTTGGGATGAAACATAAGCTCTAAGTAAGTCTAGAATCATACTATAAATTACTTTTATTTGTCCATTATATAGACTCTAGATGAATTACAATCGTGAAATCCAACTTAGTGCCTAAGTTCTCAAAGAGTGTAGTCCAAAAATGACTGCAAAACTTGGAATCATGATTAGACACAATGACATGAGATACACTATGATGTACAAAAAATTACTTAATAAACAAGTGTGTAGCTTGTTAAGATGCTTAATAAACAAGAGTGCGGCTTGTTGAGATAATGTTCATGTCTTTTTACATGGATTAAAATAGGCTTGTTACTAAAGTGGTCCACTATAGTGTCCAAATCTGTCATTATGACTCACAATAGTTGGGAAGCTTGTAATGAAGTACATTGATATCTGATATCCCATAGTTCATTAGGAATGGGTAATGACATTAATAGGCCTTCAGTCTTGCTTTTGTAGCTCTTAATCTTTGGATAAGTCACGCATTCAACAAAAATAAATCTAACTACATGTAGGTGAATACAACTCTCTAGCCACAACATATAATGTAGAGGATCCCCTTCTATGACCCATGTATGGAGGCTAATGCATCTCTTCTAAGACAACCTATCTAAATGGTCTTGTGATGCATAATCTTTTCTGGAAGAAAATATATCCTTTGTTATATGAGTATTCATCATTAGGAAACCAATTGTTATCTTTCATTGAGTTCCAAGGCAATTAACTGATGTGCAATGTATGCAAAGTTCTTAACAAATTTCATATACTATCTACATAATCCTAAGGATGATTGTAAATCACGCATATCATGAGGTCTGTGCCAAGTGAAAATGGACTCAATCTTCTTTGGATCCACTTGAATGCCCTCTGCTAAGACTATGTGACCTAAGTACTCAATTTTATCTTGAAAGAAACTGCTCTTCTTAGGGTTGAGGTAGAGTTGGTTTTCTTTTAAAAGAGAGAATACTATCTCCAAATTGTCTTCAATATTTTTGTTGAAGACTAGTATATCATCAAAGAATATGACCACAAAATCTTGCTGTTTGAGGAATATGTGGTTCATCATATGACTAAGAGAGTCATATGAGCGTGAGCATTACCAAAAACTCATAATGACCACACTGAGTCCTAAACGAAGTAGTCTTATACATATCCTCCTTAGCTGTTCTTACTTGATGTGATTTCTGGACTTGAGGTCAATTTTGCTAAATACCCTAGCCCCTCTCATTTTATCTAATAAATCATCAACTTTGGGAATCGGATAACTATTCATCATCATCAACTAAACGAAGTAGTCATACATATCCTCCTTAGCTGTTCTTACTTGATGTGATTTCTGGACTTGAGGTCAATTTTGCTAAATACCCTAGCCCCTCTCATTTTATCTAATAAATCATCAACTTTGGGAATCGGCATCAACTCTAGGGATTGGGTACCTTTTCTTTATCGTCTTGTTTAAGGCTCTTTAGACTATACATGTAACGATCAATGATATTCTTTTTCTTGACCAAAAGTACGAGAGCATTGTAAGTGAGCTACTAGGTCTAATCAAACATTTCTCTAAAAGTTCAGCCACATGACGATGGATTTCTTTTTGCTCTAGCATATTAACTCTATAAGGTGCTTTGCAAGGGGGTGCATTACTTGGGATAACCTCAATATTATCGTCTTCAGGTCTAGAATGTGGTAACCTAGGAGGCAATTCCTCCAACAAACAATCCTTGAACTTAGAAGGGAATGCTTGTTCTGAGGGACTAGAAGATGTAGTTTCCATGGCTATAACCTTATTAACCAACACCATAAATGTTCTTCCTCTCACACAAAGCTCTCTTGGCCTAGGTGTGGCTAAGAAAAGGGCTAAGCTCCTCTTTCATTTAGCCCCCTATACACAAACCCTTTCTATCTTTGTTAAGACACATAGTATATGTATCATAGTAAAATTGACTGTTATATTGATGTTTCTAAGGCATACCTAATATGATGTCTATCCCCTAAAAAGGTGCTACTAGAAAATCCCTTTTCTCCTTATAAAATTTGATGCATAGAGCTATATCTTTCACTACCTAAGTGCAACTATACTTTGTGTTAGTGAAAGAAGCTTTAACCTTATGATGCGAAGGAACAAACTCTAGGTTAAGCAATCCCATAGTTCTTTTAGAAATGAAATAATTTGTGCTACCATAATTATGTAGAATAGTAACATCTTTACCACCATTAATAGTTCCTTTCATTCTCAAAGGCAATGCAATTTTCTTTTACCTTCATAGTTGGAATACTTGTGATCATCATTACCCTCTTACTTGAATGAGTTGTCCTCCTCCTCGTCCTTGATCATTTGCAACTTTGCCACCTCACTCTTCTTCTTTTCCTAATATGGCCTTCTTTGTAGCACATGTAACATCGAATGACATAAGGATTGGAGTCCCCTTTGTTAGTAGGCTTATAGGAAATGTCAACCCTCTTGGCATTATTGTCATTATTGCCCTTGGGTTTGTCGAATTTCTTTAGAAAGAAATCCGATTTCTAGGGTTTTGTCACTTGGTGTTCGGAATTCTTTGCCTCTTTTGAAAATGCATTTTTCCTCTCATAATTCATGGCTAAAGAAAAGTTTTAAGTTTCTCTTGAATAAATAGAAAAGTTTTAGATAGAAGAAGTGGATTATCCCACATGATAGAGAAAATTTAAGAAAAAGTAGAAGATTTTTTTTTTGGGTGAAAATAGAAATAAAGCAAATAAATGGCTTATCTTTCACTCGAATGATAGAAGAAAGAGTTGTTGCCCTATCTTGAGTTATTTTACTCATAAAAAGTTAAGTTCCACTCTTTTGTTTGTAAGGTAACATGGGTGTCAATAACTCTAAGTAATATGATCCGGGGATGGCCTCTGGCTCACCACCCAGCCATAGAGGAAGAATGAGGATTGCCCCTCATCCCCCAGGCTATATAGTGTGTGGCCTGCCGTCCACACTAGCCTGGCCGCCCATGACTCCGCATGGGTGTCCTCTCCCACTGAACCCCGGACATGGCCATCCGGTCTGCCGTCGGTCATCACAGGCGTTACAGCCTACGTGACACACCTTTTCCTAGGGGGTTGATGCTTGATCTATGCACATAAAGTGGTCATGTTTTTACATATTTGGGACTTCCAAGACATTGCTAAACACCATGAATTTTATCATGGGATCAAATTTTAGGTTAGTGCTTAGGTTTAGGCTCTGTCATTTTCTCTTTTCTTCTATTATGTAGTTTAAGCTAGTACCCCATAAGGTGGTAGAGAAAGTGTTGGTTCTTTCATTTAGGATTATATCTCTTCGAGTTGCTGCATCTCTATACTCTTCATGTTATTGCTAAGCTCATTACAATTTCTCATCATTAGTGAGAACAAGGCTTTACAATAGCTACTACAATTTCTTAGCGCAAAAAAAATGCAGTTAAAGAAATCTTGTAACAAACTTGTAGCTCAAACATTCCCATCATTAGTAAGAACAAGGCTTTACAGTAGCTACTACACTTCTAGCTAGCAAAAATTTGGGAAAAATTTGGCAAAATGTTATTTTGTAAAGCTATAGAACACATTGTGTTCTAGTGGCTCACAAGATGTAAGGTGAAATAAAGCTTGCACGAAGAAGACATTAGCTTTGTAAAAAGACACAATTATGCAAAAAAAAAAAAATCCCACTTGAATTAAACTAGAAATTTATAAAAGTAAATTATTTCATTTCTTTGGTGATGTACTTTCAACAAGCATAATATCTTGCTCATCATAATAGAAATCAATATTGTTTATAATCTCATTTTGCATCAAAAAGATTGAAAAGCACATCACATTGGGTTATCTACCGTATTTTAAGCTAAACATAATTTTTGAGCATAATTGGCAGCAAAACTTGTGATTGAAAAATTCAATGGTGAAAAATTTCACACTTTTGGTAAGTAAAAACCAAGTATCTTCTCACGTGAGAAGGCTTAAGTGGAATTATGGCTAGAAGGGAGAATAATAGGAACAATAGAGTCACAAATGGTAAAAAGAGAAAAATGCCTAAAAGGTGATAATGTTTCTCCATTTGTGTAAAATGTCATTATTGTGGAAAATTTAACCACAAACTATTTGATTATTGGAAGAAAAGGCATAACGAAGAAGCTACTAATGTTGCAAAAAATGTTGATGGGAATCTCTCTCTTTTCATATTGAAGAGAAATATAACATATTTTAAGCAGTGATGGCTAAAGTAGAGTTATATAGTAGTTCTAAGGCTTAGATTGACTGGAAGGAAGTTTCCACAATTTGTCCTCATGCACCACTTGTATTTTATGGTAAGGCTGGGATCATGTAACATGAAGTTTATTTGGTATGCCTTGAGGCACTTAATTTTATACTAGGGTGGATCATGTGGCATGAGAATCCACTTGGAATGACCTGAGGTGCTTCTTTATGTGAGAAAGCATGAGAGTCTCCATATTGTAACTCAAGGGAGGGAGCATGAGTGTCTCCTAAGGCCGAGTTAATTTGTTGAGACTTGGGTCTAGTTACTTTGTGTAAGTGATAAGCTCCATCTTATGGATGCTTTGGGCAAGTGAGGGTGTTAAATGTGTGACCTTTGAGAGAGCATTGATGCAATTGTGTTAGAACCTTAGGTGATGGTTCGAAGGTAGAAACCTTAGATTTGAATATAATTGTAATAATTAGTTGGCTAGGAACCATGTGAGTGGTAGGTATAAGTAGGAAAAGTTGGAGGTATTGGAGATTTTTGAGGACTTGATTGTAGGTAAAAATTTGAGGACTTTATTTTGGATCTAGAAGCCTTCTCTAAGGCTATAAATATTTTTTTTTGATGAAGATGATCACTTTTTATTGTTGTATTTTCTAGCTTGTTCCTTTTCTTTTCTTTAATTTCCTTTTTATGGCTTTCAATTTCATAGTTTTATTTTCACAACCATGAATTTATCAACATAGAGGGGACTTGTGCCCATGTCTAACCCAATATGGTGGAATATAAGCTTGAAAGATGGGAGTTTAGGTAATACAATGGTACATAATACATCAAACATATATTGCTTGACATACATACACTTGTTGTGGCGGCCCTGCTTTTTCTAGTGGACATTTTTGCCTTGATTTACTACAAGTGAATATTTTTGCCTTGATTTATTGCCTATGAATGTTCATGAGTCGAGGACACTTGTGAACCACATTGGCATATGTGCTTAACCTTGTTTGAAGTGTTTTATTTTGGTTTGATTTATTGCCTATGAATGTTCATGAGTCGAGGACACTTGTGAACCACATTGGCATATGTGCTTAACCTTGTTTGAAGTGTTTTATTTTGGTTTGATGCTTAAGGGGTGCTTATTTTGGTTTTATGCTTAAGGGGTGTTTTATTTTGATTTGACAAGTGGTAAGTGTTTATACTAGGCCTATTTTAAAGTTTATAAGGATTTATGATGACTAATGTGTGAATGGTAATTTCACATGATGACACTTTTAATTGGGCAGGCAACTTATAACCCAAGGACCACCTACTCCCCCTTATTTAAATAATGGTGTGGACACACCTCTTGGTAGCACTTCTATCCTAGGTTACTTTCCTTTATGATCCTAGGCACCCTTTGGCACCATTGTTTTGCTTTCTATCACCATGAGTTCCATTGATGTGCCTAGATATTCCCTATTGGTGGAGCTATTTTGCAAGCTTGCAGGTATAATTTATTAGAGCCATAATCTTCTTCCTACAATTATATATGTGTAAAAACCTTAATTTTCTTATTTAGATCTACCCTATGGGGTTTGTGGCTATCCAAAGTGGTGAAAGAAGGCGGATCAAAACTTAGAGGTTTATTTGAAGACATTTCCTTTAGGTGGCCATGTCTTGGCTCAAAGGAATGAAACTACAAAAGTACCTCCATTGGAAACCATTTAAAGTTTATCATTTTCCATTTTGTATTCATCTATAAATCATTATATTGGTAGCTTGAGGATTTGAGATCACCCCTTAGGGGAGGAAGTGTGTGGGGGAGGGTTGTAGCCCATCTTTGTCCTCCAATGAGTTATTGTGATGGTGTTGACATTTTTCAAGCACAATGTAGTGCTTTTGTGTGATCTTAGAATTATTGTGTTGTGGTTGAATATTGTGGATCAGACAACTGGTTAATTAAGTCAGCAAATAAGTGCTATAAGATCCACACTCTCGATTACACCATCATGACTCAAATTGATAAAAAGGCCAAAAAAACTATCCCATACACCTTGTTGGGGATGAGGAAGTCTATGCATACCTAGCATGCAAATCCTGCCCATTATTGATGTGTGTCATAAATAGCCTTGGATAAGTGCGTGGGTGTGTAAAGACAATAGTCTAGGATTGTAAACCTTGCCCATTATTGATAAGTCACAACTAATCTCATATGAATGTGAGTGTATAAAACGTTAATGCATTGTCATAGGTGATATAAGTGGTGGAATAGCTAGTAAAGAAGCATTTGTAGAAAGTAATGTAGCTTTCTCTATCACTAGGTCTTATAGGTCTAGCTTTCTCTATCATTATGTCTTTTAAACAAAAACCATTGCTAAATAAATCAAGCCTTGAGGTCCAATGATAATACAGATTAGATTTCTTTGATTGATAATAATTTCCCCTAATTTTTCCTATAGTTGATAATACACAACTCTTCACTTGCTTCCTATAAGATTTCCACAAGGATCACAATGCTCTCAACATACTTGAGATAATCTAACTTTGAAAGATTCTTGTGTGAACCTTGTAAAGATAATAATTTATTTTATTTTTAAAAAGAGAGATTTTGTCTTATTATCAAAGTTTTAGCTAAATTTACTAAAAATGTCCTTGAACTACATCCAACACCTTGAAAAGGTAGGTGTCTATTATCTTGCACCCAACAAGATTATAACTATAATGTCCCCAATGTTAACACATCTCTTAATGTCCTAAAAATGTCCTTGAACTACATCCAACACCTTGAAAAGGTAGGTGTCTATTATCTAGCTTACACCCAACAAGATTATAACTATAATGTCCCCAATGTTAACACATCTCTTAATGTATTCCAAATTATTCTTGTGGCCTATAAGATAAAAGTTTAAACTTCATCTTCAGCCTACAAATATTAACTCAATGTACTTGATATTAAGTCTCATTATTAAGAATCTATAAAAAAAGTAATATCATCCCAGACACTTTGATTTTTGATATCAAGTCTCATTATTAAGAAGGTATAATAACAAAATAAAAGGAATCTCGTCCCATCAACCCAATAGCATTATGGAAAAGTAAAAACATAGCCACACTGTTCCATGCATGCAAAGTTTTCCCTTTTAAGAAAACTTAAGCCAACTAGATAACCACTACCTATGAAAAGTTTGATTAAGTGTTTCTTTACAAAAGTAATGCAAGTGTTTGATATTGACATCTCTTATCTCCTTTGTAACTAGTGAGATATGACATCATCATCCTTTCATTTTATTTATGCAAAAGGTTAATAATAAAAAATGCTTGCTCTATTACCACCTTGTTATTGGACATGTTATGTACATAACTATCAAAAATTATTATCATTATTTTACTCTTTGTATAAAAAACATGCAGTGCTATGGATGTTTCCATAGATTACGTGTTTTGTCAAATCATACCTTTTATACAAACTCAATTTTTACTTTACTATCTGTCTCATGGTATTATTTAAGTAGTTTGGACATTAACAACCTACCCTCTCCTTGAAGCAAACTTCAACTCAACCCTACATCCCTTCAACTTCTTAGCTACTACCCTTCTCCACCTCCATTCACCTCAATCTCCTCCAAGTTATTTTATACTAAGCTTCTCTGTATTTCACTTACTACCCTAGCCCACATCCCTCAAGGCCAATTCGTGCTAACCTTCTCTACATTTCACTTACTACCCTAGCCCCATCTCCACGTCACGCTCCTCCACTTCACTATGCATCAACCTTCTCCACCTTAATTTACTCCAACTTGTTCCCCTTGCTACACCCTTCTTCCATAATAATCTCCTAGACTTACCCATTTTCCACTTCAAAATCCTCCACCTCCACCTCCACCTCCATCTACCCCAACCTCCTCCACCCCCCTTTGTCCAAGCTTAGTCCACATGCACTCCACCTATAAACAACCTCCTCCACCTCCAACCCTATTCACCATCAACCTACAAAGATCATCCCAAACACGCAAAAGAAAATCATTCACATCCACTCCACCCATCTAATCGTCTCATTTTTATGTTGTGCCCTCCACCCATTTCTAATAATTTGGATGGATACATGTATGTACGTGCTTTCTATATAATAATTTGGATGGATACATGTATGTAGGTGATTTCTATATAGTAACTATGATATGTTTTGTAATAATAATTTGGATCGATCATGTAAGTAGGTGCTTGCCTTGTAAGGTTCTTGGATTTTAGAAATCGATTTCATGGGCTCAATTTTTTTCCTCTTGCTTGTGAAATCCATTTTAGAAATTAATTTCATGGCCTCAAATTTTTTTGGCCCTCTCCAAGCACACGTGTGTACGTGTGTGTGCGTGCATGTATGTGCACACACACACATGCATGGAGAGAGAGAGAGAGAGAGAGAGAGAGAGAGAGAGAGAGAGAGAGAGAGAGAGAGAGAGAGAGTTGGGGGGAGGGAAGGAGCAAATGGAGGGAGATCAATAGATTAACTATTTTTCAACATCCATAAGAGGCCAATATATGGTGTATGGTTCCAAAGCAATGCCTTGAACATTGAAGATCCTTTCAAGGAAAAAGGAAAACAGCTCTATGTGTTCATCCTTATATATATCAACTAGAGATAATGTTTACTTTTCCAGCTAATGGAATTCTTGAATAAGTACCTGTCCCACCCTTTATACTACCCAACTTACCTTCAATTGTAATTCTTTGACCTTTTTCGAGTTTTGTTCCTTTTTGTTTACGTTGAGATAGTTTGAGCTCGTGAGCTATCCATAACTTTTTGTCTTTTATAAACTTTCATTACCTAAGGATTGTGACTCTTTTATAGATTAGAAGGTGATGGCAACATGGTCACTTGGTCGTTGCATTTGTAGCCTCCACATCCCATGATTGATCAGTCAGATGAGACTTTTCTTTTTAAAAACAATTATGAAAGAATAAAACATTTATGTTTCTTGGATATTGATTCACTTTAGTTTGATATGGCTTACGCTGCATCTGTTCCCAGAAGAGCCCATTCCTTCATTAGCTAAACCTTTGCCCTATTCAAACTTGTTTACATAGCTTCTAATAGTTTTTACATGGCCTTAAGAGATGAAATATTCACCTCTATTTAAAAAAAATAGAGGTGAAATATCCACCTCTATTTCAAAAAATCCCTTCCTCAAAATTATGTGCTTTCATAAGATATGATTATACTTATTCAAGTGCACCTTGAGGTCCTTTAATGTGGTAAGGAAAATGGCCTATAGAACCCCAAAATGATCATAAGGAAATAGTCCGTTATAGAAAACCCCAAAGTGATCACACAAGGAAATAGCCCATTCTAGAAAACATAAGAAAATGGTAAGGCAAAATAGGATCTCATTGACACTATAAGGCTAGGAATAATGCTTACGAAAGCAACATAGTATCTTTATGTCCACATACATGAGAAGGAAGAAGGTTTTAGATATATTGGATTTATACATTGTGAGGTGATGTTCACAGTTGTGAAGTAGCAATCAAGGTGAGATTTGGATTTAAAAAAAGGGTTCATGAGAATGAAGCAGGGGTAGGCTAAAGGAAAAGGCCATGTATTTATAGATAATATTCTTTACGCTTAGACACCCAAATTGCACCTTTATGGCTAAGTGATCACTGTGTGTGTGTGTGTGTGTGTGTGTGTGAGAGAGAGAGAGAGAGAGAGAGAGAGAGAGAGAGAGAGAGAGAGAGAGAGAGAGAGAGATGTGCATATGCTTTCAATGGTGTTATTCAAGAAAGCTACACCACATCATAGCTAAGAAAATGCACATGGTAATGTAAGTGCAAAATATTGTTGAGGTGGATTTTAACATGTATTTGAATTTAACTTGTTGATTATACTGTGTTGAAGGTGCTCACAATTTAGGAAAATGTGAAGAGGGGGAATCTTGAAAAAGAGGAGGACTCTCGAGAAGATGGAAAAGTTTTAAAAACTACTAAGCATTCTAATTTGTAGATTAATGTTTACACGAGAGAGTGGGATGTTAATGTATCAACAAATATTAAGTTTGAAATAAATCAAGTAGGAGTGTATATGTTAGTCATCTCATGAGTTGATCATAAGGGGTTAACATGTAACTTTATGAATATGGCTAACATGCTATAGGTTATATGGATGTTATTAGGCACTAGACTTTCAAAAGAAAATATTAAAGAAAAAAGTGTTCTAATAAAAAGGAAAGATAGACATGGAAACCTTGTAAGGTGAAATTAAACATATCTAAGTAGAATGCAAATATGCCTACATAAGCTACTACATAGAGGGAACATTATGGTGGAGAAGTGTGATGTGGTATTTCTAAATGAATATTGCATGCATAACTTTTTTTTTCTTCCAAAAAAGGTTAGAGAGAGAAGTAGTCCAATGATCAAGCTTTGCATCAAACTTTTATTTAAAAAACTTGCATCACACTTGGCACCATTACAGCAACGGAAGCTTTATCAAAAGCCTCAATACCTTACATATGCAAGTCTCATTTGTCTAGAACTTGTGGCTCATGTGGGCATTGTTAAGTTCACAAGACTGAAATCAAGGTTGTAAGATTATGTATATTGGTGTGGAATAAGAACACATTTATACATGTTAAAGACTTGTTGAGAATTGTATGACTCTCGACTCTTCGTAAAGACATAGTGCTTTATTCAAAGAAAAGGTGAGATGAAACAAGATAACTATGGTACGGCAAGAGAATGGAGCATGTGAGCACATTGAGTAAAGGCTCCATGGAAATAGGTGTAAAAGGTTCAATTGAAGGATAAAGGAGGCTATTACATGTGAGGCACTACTCAAAGATGTGGTGCAAGTATTTGAACTCTCATGCTTGTCACATTGTTAAAAGAGTGAGGAGAAGGAAGGAGGTAAATGATCTAGAACAACATAAAGGGGACATGAGAGAGTGGAGGTTTAGTGGGTAAAGCATCTCAAAGCAAAAGTGAAGGGTAATAAGGCAAAAGAGTGGAAACAAAGGCTAAAACATGTGGTAGTTATCACAATTAGTACCATTTGTAGTGATATTGAGTGACGTTTATTGTAAGGATAAGTACAGCAGTGTGGCAGGAATTAGGTGGCATTTTTTAGCTCCAGTGATAATGATTATTGTAAGGGTTCGTACATTTGGTAGTAGTTAGGTATGTTTAATGTATTGGTGAGTGCTATTTATTATAATATGAGCGATATCCCACTTGGTAGTAGCAGTTAATTGCATCTCTAATGTATTGGTGAGTGATATTTATCCTCTATAAAATGAGCAGATATCCCACTTGGTAGAGGTTAATTTTGAGTCTCAATCTTAGTGAGAAGGATGGAATCACTAGTCTCAATCTTAGTGTCAATCTTAGTGAGAAAGGTGGAACTACAAGTATAGATGAATCTTCGATCAAGCATAGAGGAACCTAGTCATGTGCATCCCCCATTGTGGACAAAGTTGTTGAGGTACAAGGTGCTCAAGGTGATCAAGAGAATGGTGTTACCATCATAGGGGCAATTACCACTAGTGGTCATGTCATGGTTTGCTGGTGGTATTTCGACCCAGCCCTTTCAAAACAACTGGTTTCACAAGTCAGTAAACAAAATATTTGACATGTTCTTTTGCATACACTACCTCTCACATTGCACACACTTTTTAGTGGAAATTTTCTATTCAATTTGCACGACCACTGGTGGTTGGTTTTGAGCCTCCGTGGTGTAAATAGGCCCAGAGTAGAAGATATATATGTTGTTGTAGCAAGTTGCGGTTCTAGCATGTGCATCGGAGCGACACAAGACATGATGATGAAGTTGGTTGTGACATAAGGTCCACCATTGACGGGTTGTAGAGAGTGGTCCTAGCATATGCATTGCATAGCAACAGATGACATGATGATGAGGAGGGTTGTGACACAAGGTCCACTCGAACCCAAAAAGATTGGGTCATGAAACTTTCATGTGTTTGTGATGGTACCAAGAGGTAGGTGTATATCATCTTGATTGGTGAAAGAGAGTATGGTATGGTCCTAAACGCGTACTGTGGCTAGTACTGCTACGGCCCCCTCACTTATGGCACCCGGAACTCAGAGGGTCACCCTCTAGCAACACGCTTTCTCCTTTCCCTCAGCCTGAAGTTCTGCTTCTTTTCTCTGCCCATTTCAGCTTCTTGTCCGCAGTCCCCATCTCCTTTCCCTTCTTCTAACAGCTCTATTATCGCCTTCATCAGAGTAGTCCTCTCCCTCCTTCCCTCCTTCCCTCCCCCCCCCTCCCTCAGCACTGCCATTGAAGGTTCTCTGATGCTGACGATGCTCCATGCACAGACTTTGGTCACCAATAAGAAGACTCCAGTATTCTAGGGTTTTTCTGTTTCCTTGACACAAAAACAGCAGTATCCTATGGTTCTAGGGTGCTGCAACTCCTTTGCAAAAAGGGCCTTTCTGGTCAGTGAAACCCTAGCCCTTTTTCGCAAGGCAAATAGCATTCTTGCAACATGGTAAGATTTGCAAATGGAGGAGGGAACCCTTCAATAGGAGAAAAGTGGACCGTTATAAAATTGCTCTGGATGAAGGCCAGCACGCTGCACGAAGGGGCACTCTTGGCTTTCTGAGATAAGAGGAACGGGTAACCCTAAGAAAGTCGCCTTGAAAGAAGGCAAATTCCAGCAGACTCCACTGAGGGGTACTCTTGCTTGCTGAGATAAGAGGAACGGCGCCTATTTTATTGCAGTTTCTGCAACTGAGGAGGAGGGGAATCCCAGGATATTGGAATAGCTTTGGAGCTTTTCTGCAACGGAGAAATCTTGTAGCATACCCCAACAGGGCTCGAGGGGCTCCGAGCAGCAGCAAATAATTTTTCTCTTGCCCATCATGGGAGAAGGATAACACTAGAAGCTGCAAGATTTCTGTTTTTGTGAATAATTTGCTCTTATGCAGCACCGATGTGGAGTGCCATGGAGTGTTAATGTATGCGAAAGAGGGATAATCTTAGCTTTGGCTAAACTGTGACGTCAAATTTATATGCTGATGAATGCCACCCATGGAGACAGAAGCAAGAAGTTATTGTCGCACGCAGGCCTTTTAAGGTGGGATTCTCAGAAGCCTTTTGAACACCTTATTTTGCTTTAGTGAGGAGTCTTTCAAGTATTGCCTTTGGTCATAATACACGTGCTTTCCTTTTGAAAGTATGGAAGATGATGTGAAGATCAATGATGGATGCCAAGGCCAACACCCAAATTTTTTTTTCCTTGGTGTTCCCTTTACCTAGATCTGTGTAGAATTGTTCTGATAGAGGTGAAGGTAGATGGGTTTCTTTCACTATTTCATTATCAGTGTAGGAAAGGGGTACGGGCCATTCGCTTGAGTCAGTCAATTGTTTACGACTAAAGGGGCTTGCTAAACTTTCAGCAGCTACCCTGGCTATGGGGATACTGGGTCAGGTTACTGTTCTCAACCAGATTCTTGTCACCCAGAGATGGTTAGCGACAAATAGTAGGTGCCATGAAGGATAACTGAGTTTCCTTTTGTAAGGTGGTTGAATTACCTGGCTGTGACGATCATATTCATGACTAATAGCCTCAAAGGGTGAAGTCTGCCTGGAACACTCAACATTCTAAATTCTGAGTTTGCCCATGTATCTTTGTTCTTTTGTTTTCCATGTGATAGCTTGTTAAGGGGGGATTCACAACTGTCTCCAGACAGGTGAAGCTACCAAGCAACATGCCCGCGAGGGAGGAGTACGATTAGGTTGAAGTGGCCATTTCCATCTTCACAAGGAGTGGATTGACATCCTTTATGTAAAGTGCAGCCTTTGCTCTAATTTCAGCAACATGCCCGGGGAGGGAGGAGTGCGACCAGGTTGAACTTCCGTTTTCACAAGGAGCGGACTGACATCCTTATGTAAAGTACAACTTTTGCTGTAATTTCAGCAAGCTGAAGTGGGCCATCTGGGTAAGGCATTTGGTAGGGCTCCATAGTCATAGTTGCAATATAAGAAACGGTTTGTGAAGGTACGAAATGCTATTGAAACTTTTTTGAATGTGTTTGATGGAAATGCATTGCAACTCATGGCAACTATGCCCGTATTCTACCATGTCCGGGTTGTGTATTGCTTTTCCACACCGGATGCAATTTTGCATGCCAGCCTCTGTGACTAGGCAAGATGGTTGGGTCCATCCCTTAACCGGGGGTGGACAAGGTGAAAACAAAACTGAACGGAGAATGTTTTTGGGCCAATTAGCTTTTGTCATGCAAGCGGGATGGTGTTAGGGTGGATCTTTGTGAATCCTCCCTAAGAACATAAGGCGAGGGAGTCTTACCAATCCAGGGACCAAGTTAGACTAATCTTGAGTAACTGGTATTTTTATAGGTTGATCCCTATGGTGAAAGAGGAAGAGGTTTCCAACTCTTCGAAATGGAGGACTGGAGCACTGAGCAGCTTGTCATCTTACATGTAGCAGTAAGAAGATGTGTAGGGCGCTTAGTGTTGCGGGACATGACTGTGCAGTAGGCTCGATGGTGTGCAATCATGATAATCTGGTTATCTTTAGGTTAAGACTATATTCTTGCCTTGCCATTTATGAAAGTTCTGTGAGCTTCTGGTAGTTATTAAATGGGTTTTATCTGCCTGCTTGATCTGTCTTATTTGTGCATTTGGTAGATTAATCTGAATAGCGATCTCATAAACATGATTATGTTTTCTCACTCTTCTTTTCAACAGGAAGTAGTAGATTGGTCGGAGGATACAGCTTAAGATGCATGCAGCAGTGCAAGCAGGAGGTTCTTTACAGAGAGCCTCGAGTAGCACCACTTCATCACAGCAGTCAAAGGCTGATACATCTCAAAGCAAGGGCAAGAAGAGGGAAAGGACAGATCAAAGTCAGGATCCATGTAAGCGAGAAAAACCGATGAAGGTGGAGGAGAGTGTTACAGGACCTTTGAAACGAGATGGCAGTGTGAAGCTTGAGGAAATTGCAAATATTGCAGATAACGATGGAGGTCTTACAAGTGTGCTAGCGGTAGACCAAATTTTACAACTAATGCTTCAGGAGGGGACTGATTGTGCAAAAAATTCAGGCGATGCAGGCTCGCAACGAATTCATCTTGCAGGCCTTATTGCTTCAACAGAAGAGGTGGATTGTCTCACGCGCTTTGTGCAGCTTGGTGGCTTACCTGTTCTAGATGACTGGCTGCAAGATGCCCACAAAAGAAGGCTTGGAGATGGTGAAAGTCCTAAGGATGGAGATAAAGGGCTGGAGGAGCTCATACTAACTTTACTCAGAGCTTTAGATAAGTTACCAGTGGACTTAGATGCATTGAAATGTTGTTCGGTAGGGAAGTCAGTGAACAATTTACGAAGTCACAAGAATCTGGAAATTCAAAAGAAAGCTAGGAAGCTTGTTGATACGTGGAAGAAGCGCGTGGATGCAGAGATGAAATCCTCTGGTGAGTTGAAGCATGGTTCAAATCCTCTGTCAGGTAAGCAACCTTCTGGTGAGACTTTTGGGGTTAAAGGTCATCCTGCTGTTGAAGGGGGGGTTTTGAAAAGCAGCACAGGGGAAAATCTGGCTACAAATAGCTTACCTTCTGGGGTTCTAAAGTGTAGCTCTTTAAACGTAAGTGGGTCCAAAGAGGCTTCAACGCCGATCCCCAACACTTTCTCCAAAGACAGTTTTGTGAAACCTCATGCAAGTGGGACAAATGAGGTGCTACTTACAGCTGCAAAAGAAGAGAAGAGCAGCAGCTCCAGTCAATCACCAAGTAGCCAGTCATGGAGTAGTGTCTCAATAAAAGGGTCTGGATCATGGAAAGAAGAGGTCAAGACATCATCTGCAGTCTCAACTGGTAGTCGAAGTACCACCACCACACTGCGCAGCCATAATTCTTTTGGAAAAGGCTACCCAACAGCTACCTCAACAGGAGCTACAAAGGATTTAGCTGGTGGGAAACAGTCCGCATGGGACAAGATTTCGGGAATTGAAAAGGTGGCAAGTCCATCGGTGACAGAGAAGGGCACAAATGATAATGTGCGATCGGAAAGCTTGAGCAATCATAGGATCATTGTTAGGCTTCCCAATCCAGGACGAAGTCCTGTCCGAGGTGTTAGTGGGGGTGATGGAGGGAATCCAGCTAGTCGAGGCTCTTCACCCTGTCTCACAGATAGGCAGGATGCAGTTGATGCGAAGAGTAAGACATTTTGTGCTCTCCCAGCTGTTCAGTCATCAAGCTCAAGTGGAGACCTTAAAATTGGCAATGGAAATTGCACTGGTGAAAAATCTTCAGTTGATTGTGGTGAAGAGAAAGAGAGGGCTTGTTGCATCATATTACAGAACGGTGACTGCATATCTTCAGATGCTGAACAAAGGCCTGATCATGCTGGAAAACCTATGGCACTTGCAGCTAGCTTACAGGTTAGCGTTCTGGAGAAAGGGATAGGCTCTGGTGACATGAGGTTAGAACTGCATAATCTTGACTCTAATGAAGGTGGCATAGATCTACTGGCCAGTGTAGCTGCATGCGAAGGTTATAAAGTTGAAAAGGGTGTCATTAAGGAAGGGAATTGCATGGCAAAGGATTTGAATATAGAGCCTTTAAAACATGGAGAGCACCTGCATGAACCAGATCATGGAGGTAATACCAAAGCAGGAGTATCTGCAGGTGATTCAAAAGAGAAGCCAGGTATTGCAATATCACCAGAGGGTCTAGAAGAAAGGGTTAGAGATGATGTCTTTGACTCTACTTTGTTCTCTTCTCAGTGCTCCACTCTTAAGGACGTGAATGGTGCTGCAGTAAGAACTGAAGCATTTGCTAGTCAAGATGGATGTGGTGGTGACTGTGCAGTAGTCAGAAGGGACACTACCAATGAGGACAAGGTTAATGTTCCAAGGTTGCTAGCTGATACTCACTGTTTGTCAAGAGAATGTCAAACTGGCACTGCAAAAGGTTTGGATGATGTCAGCTGCCTTGAAGAAGGGCTTGAGAATGCAAAAAGGGCCAGTACAAACAGTCCAAAATGTCTGGTTAGGATGTCTTCAGTTGGAGATGTTGCCAAGGGTGGGGAATCCGATGGTGGATATTATGAGGAAGATGCTCTTGAAGTAGCACGGCAGGTTGCTAAGGAAGTTGAACAAGAAGTGGAGGGATATTGCAAGCCTAAGGGCCAAGATGCCAGCAAATTGGAACCAAAACATGATAGTCCTGCCCAGGAGAGTGCAACGAGTCCCTGGATCTCTTCAGGTGAGGATGTGGTCAAGGGAAAGGGTTCTGACAAAGAAACAGTTCACTGTAGTGTTTCCAATGACAGTCAGGAGACTGTTACAGAGAAAAGGGAAGATATGGATGCGGACACAGATAGAATGCCCTCAGTCAGAAATGGTGAAGAAGTGGACCAGGTTCCTTGCTCTCTAAACGGCGCCGAGAAGTCAAGATCTTTGCTCGAATTGGTGCATGGCTCTGTTGTTGATGATACGAGCATCAGAGAAGCACAAGAGGCAGTGGTTTTGAAAGAGAATAAACAGTTTTCTTCTCCTGTAGCTCAAGATAATCACATGGACACTACAGTCTGCAGTGTCCAAGCTACCGAAGCATCAGTAGCAGATCGAGCAGCTGCTTTGGCATCTGCAGGCTATGCTGGAAATGGTGGAAGCAGTAATGCCTTTGGAAGACTGGTGTTTGATTTAAATGAAGGGTTTGTTACTGATGATGCTTGCCATGATGATCCCTCACCAACAACCGCCCCCATAATTAATGCACCTGTTATTTCTGATTACTTAGCCTGTCCTCTTGCATTGCCACCAAGTGCTGTAGCAGCACCTATTGCTGTAATAGCTGCTGCAAAAGGAGGCTTCATTCCACCATCTAATTTTCTCAGGACTAAAGCAGATTTAGGATGGAAAGGCTCAGCTGCTACAAGTGCTTTCCGACCTGCCGAACCTCGCCGAGCAACTGAATCACCCGCTGTTGATACCACTGGCACAGGAGCAGCAGCGGATGCTACTGGGCAAAGTGAGAAGCAGACCCGGAATTGGGATATAGATTTAAATGTGGCAGATGAGAGAGTGGTGGAAGACGCGTGTGTGGCTTTTAGTCTTCCTTCACAGAATTCTCTGATTGTAAATACCACAATCTGTCAGGCCTTGGATGGCGCTTTAATCAAGAGATCTAGTGCAGAACTTCTTGTAAACAGTAGCCCTACAGCATCTAGGCCAGAGCTCGACTTAAACAGGGTAGACGAGAGTGAGGAGAACATGGTTCCTGCCTCTGACACGAGAGGTGCTGCTATTCGCATAATTCGTGACTTTGATTTGAATAATGGACCTGGAGTGGAAGAATCTATTAGGGAAGAGCCTCCTCAACTCAGCCATGGTAAAGATCTTGAGAGTCTGGCACCTATCTTTCCTGGGATGAGAGCTAATGCAGAGCTTGCAAATGTTGCACCTTGGTACCCTGTTGCAAATCCCTTGCATACCATGGTAGCATTTTCTGCAAGCAGGGCAGAATCAGAATACGCCGTAGCAGCAGCTCCAACTGCCAGAAATGTAGCTAGCGTAAACCACACGCTCAGTTCTTATACAGGCTTTCCATTCGTGTCAACCTTATACAACATGCGTTCCATGCCCTGTGTAGCTTCGACAAGCCCACCCTCTTTTGCAACTGGTCCTTCTCAGCTAGCAAGTGCAGGATCAATATCACCATATGGAAGGCCTTACCTCATGGGGGTGATAGAGGTTCCTGGGGCCGAGACCAGCGCTTCTTGGTCAAGGCCCAGCCTTGACTTAAATGCTGGCCCAGATTTAGACGACCTCGATTCCAGAGAGGAGGGACTTAGCATGTGGCAGGTGCCTTCTCTTGGTCAGCTCTCATTTCAACAAGCAGGGCCTTCAGCTGGACTGTTCAAGAGAAAAGAACCTGAAGGTGGGTTTGATCCCTTAAGATCTGGCTTTAAGCAGATGACTTGGCGGTAGCTATTGCTTCTGTCACAGTTGTCTGTTGCTCATATATTCTAATCTATTGTGCTAAAATGGGGTTAGCGGCTGAAGTTTCATGCATTCTATGAGGACTTTTTCCGCTTACATTTTGAATTCAAGAGATCCATCCTCTGGAGCTCCATTTGAAATGCATGTCTGCTTCTGTCTCTTGCCATGAGCCTTGTTTAAAGAATGCTTTGTGGTTGTTGATGTACATGTACTCTACATTGTAAATCCTTAATTTGCTCACTTTATTTTGGGGAGCTGGCATGTATATTCACTTTTAAAAGATGGAGCACCTTATCTCCACATGTAGCATGAAAAGTCATGGTGAGAGTTCAGTATTCGAATGAGAAGTGTGTTATGGTATAGAGATTAGTGAGCATGCTTTTTATTGTGCAGCTGTTATTTTTTTGTATTCATGTTTGTCTTTTTAGAGAACAACCTTTGGGTTGCCGCTCCCATATATCAATTGGCAAGGTAGTTGGGATGGATGGAAATGACAAGCAAGTCATGTCAGCCTTTTCTGTTGACTTTGACAGTCAAGCAGAGGGGATCATCACACATCAGTAGGCACGAAAGTCTGATGATGATTGTAATTCCACCGGTTGGTGTGGAATGTTTGGTTGAGCACAATGCAAACCAACACACTAAGATTTAATTGACAACAAGCACAATCCAAAATGTAATTTGTTGAATTGACAAGAGTCACACAATGAGCCAGAACGGACGGGCTCTCCCTCAAATAATCTATATTGATCTTGGGAGAATCAAGTACATAGAGGAGCTTTCACGACTTCCCATGGTGTGGCCATTACTCTTAAAAATAGTTGGTTTCACTGTTATGAGCTTGTTATTGAAAAAGCGTTCGCATGCTTGTGGGGCGAAAGGCCGAAGGACTCCTCCTTTTCCCGCCTGTAGGTTCTTGTGGTCCTTCGGACTTCAACAAAGGAATAGAGTCGTAGCTCTTTGATTCACCCCTAGCCACAAGTCATCCCCGTAATAGCATCATGAGCATATTTGGCTAGATTTTCATACCAATAAATATGAAAACAACATTGCAAATAGTATGAGGATCTCCAAGGAGTTGGCTTATCACAATACTCTCTCAAGTGCCTTTCATCTACTCTATTGTTTCAAACATGGTTTTTAGAAGAGCACGTAAGACGAGAGAACACTACACAGGGTATGTGAATAAATGGAGTCTTGCCCTTCCCTCTTGCTACTTGTTGCCATAATCGGTCATGTGAGCTTACCAATTTCAAGTAGAGATGACAATAGTGGAAGTCTTTATTTGGAAGGTTGCAATCTTCAATTTGTCACGTTCCTTTCGCCAACAAAGTTTTCAAGTAGGTGCAGGGAACCTAGGAAAACTTACCCTATGGTTCTACTTAAGAAAGGATGGCTAAAATTAGGGTTTTCAACCAGAAGACTAGAATTTACAGCAAACAAATGGATTGTTTTGTTGAATTTGAGCCATTGGGAGTGTGTAGGAGGAAGAATATGTACCAAAAACACTATTGGATGCTTGAGAAACACTCTAGCAAGCTTGGATATGGAGTTGGAAAAGCAGAAGTGCTAAAAATACAACCATAGAGCCCTCTTGAAGTAGGCACTCACTTTTGAGAAGGAAGGAGAGAAAGGTGTCCACCTACAATAGGTAAGTGCAAAGGGGTGCAAGGTTGAGATGACACATGGCTAGATACTTACTTTGGATAAAGGCATAAGGCTTGGGTACCTAGAAATTGAGTTGTGATTGCCTCGGGACTTTAGTGTGTACACAGTGTGTACATAGGAATGGTCATAATTTACAAGTGAGTTTTGGTTGTCCAAAACTTGTTAAAACGTGAATATACTCAATTATAAATTAACACTAAGTCCTAATCCACATGCAACATAACCATGACAATAGACAGTTTCACATGCATGGTTCACGAGTAGGCATCCTCTTACTTGGAACTACACATTGGCATTGGTCATGCAAGCATGAAACAACATGCAATTCAATTTGCAGGCAAGCGCATAAAGATGCTATGCAATACAACATTGGTATTGTTCATGAGACTATACCCAAGGGATGTTTTCGGGCAAGTCCATGATGTACAAGATCCAACATAAAACAATCCTTCAAGCATTTCTAGGCATGTACACAGAGACATAAATCCCAACCGAAAGCCAATGCTCTAGGCATTTCTGGGCATGTACATGCACAAGTCCTAGTGGAAAGCCAAGTCCACTAGATATTCCAGGCATGTAACATAGGCATAAGTCCCAACGAAACATCTAATCCCAAACATGACATTTCGGACATGAACACATCAAGTTCTCGCAAAAGATCATGTCCATAGTATCCCATGTATAAGCATAAACCAACATCCATGGATGCCAATCCAATGCATAGTACCATTTTGGTGGCCAAATAGTGACATTCCCTCCGGCTCTAAACAATCGTCCCCAATTGAAATATGTTTGAACCAAGTGTAGGCAATCTCTAAAGAACTCTTTATTTACCCATTAGCATTGATGGAAAGATAGTTCTTGAACTTCACAAGGTAATGCCTAACAAGTTTGCGTTCCGTGGATACACAAACTGTTTTGGCTACAAAATCTCATCGAGCTCATCCACTTTGGTGGATCCTCAATGACTGGTTCACTGGGCTCTGGCCCTACATACTTGCTAAGGAGACTCACATAAAAAGCATTGTGTACATGCCAATGATTAGGCAATGCCAACTTGAAAGCCACTTCATTGATCTTCTTGATCACTCAAAAAGGCCCATAATACTTGGTTGTGAGATTAGGGTATGCAACCTCTTTGATAGACCTCTTTCTGAGTCTTGCTTTCTCAAATTTCAGTAATACCTAATCATTCTCTTTGACATCTAATTGCCTTCTATGCTTGTCGACAACCCTTTTATGTTTGTCCTGTGACCTTCCGCACCTGAGCAAAGGTTTGTATTACTAAATGTGTCCTCTGGACTCTCCGTTGAAGACCAGCTGGCCAACCAACGAGATCGAGTATCAAATTTAATTCACAAAAATCTTTCCTTTTAGTCCATCCGAATCTTCCTCGACGCACGGATCTGTGTCCTAGCAACCGCAAGCCCGTGCATCACCTGGTCAGAACCCTCTAGGATCCTCCTTAGGTGTCCTAGCACTTCACTCAGGGACCGCTTCGTCGGTCCTCGCCCATCGTACCGGAAGCGTACCATTTTAACCATACCGAGGCTGGTCAAGACCTCGAGAGGCTTTGTCGTGAGCGATGTCCCACGACGACTCCCCGCTAGCTCTTGCAACGAACCTCCTCTTAGTAAAACACATGCCAAATGCTTCTCCAGCATTCTGGCATAAAACAGTCCTTTAAATGAAAACAAAGGTTCTATACATGTAAAATTCCCAGTTTGAGATTGGTTCCACAAAACCCCTTTTTCCTTAATTCCCAATTTCATAATGAGAATCCTTGATCTCTCATCAAGGTAATCTACCCATCATTTGACTGATTGTCCAACTAGATTCTTAGTGATTTCGGTCAAAGGAAAACTAGTTTAATTCAACGGTGGTCTATTCTTTGTATTTAGGTATTGGAATTGGTCACGAAGTTTTTGCTTGATTCAGATCGAGAGATGGATAAGTAGGTTTACTGTCTGTCCCTCTATTAGTCTAATCATTCAGTTTAGTTCTAACAAGGATTTTTTTCAGATAAACATTTACTTTCGAGTAAATACCAATTTAGTGATTTAGCCACATAAAATATCTAAAGATATTCTTTCTACCATTTAATTTCTCAACCTTAATTCCCTAGGTAGAATTATGGTGGAAATTCATCTTTTGACCCCAAAAATTAATTCAAATTTTCCTTTGCTTAAATATCATAAAAATTCTTCTTTTAACTAAATACCAATATCTATTTTTTGAATAAGCTTGAAATTTCTCTTTTTCTCATTTAATGAGTGCAATCCAAATGACATGGGAATTTCTCTTTTATCATAACTTAAATCTATCTAAAATTCCTCTTTAAATTAAATAAAAATATTCAATATTCCAAATATACCAAGAATTCTTCTTTTTCCATTTAAATGATTGAATTCCAAATATGATGGGAATTCCTCTTTCATCATTTAAATCTATTCATGCATAAAATAATTTTAACTAAAATTTCTCTTAGAAATTACATAAAAATATCCATTAATCCCAATATGACAAGAATTCCACTTTTTCCATATCAATGATTGAATTCCAAATATGATGGGAATTCCTCTTTTATCATTTAAATTTTTCCTATGTATAAAAATTAGTTTAACTAAAATTTCTCTTAAAATTGAATAAAAATATCCATTAATCCAAATATGACAAGAATTTCACTTTTTCCATTTAAATGATTGAATTCTAATTATGATGGAAATTCCTCTTTCATCATTTAAATTTTTCATGTATAAAAATAATTTATCTAAAATTCTTTTAAATAAAATATCCATTATTTTAGTATTCCAAATTTTCTCTTTCTCCATTGGAATACATGGATCTCCATTATCATGGAAATTTCTCTTTTATCATAAAAATGAAATTACTAAAAATTTACCTTTTTCTCTAATTAACTATTTATGCATAAACATTAAAAATTAATTTTCCATGGATATGATGAGAATTATTCATTTAACATAGGATGACTAATCCTAGAATATGGTAAGAAGTCCTCTTTTCACATTATGCATAAAAATGATTTACGTGTTAATTTTAAAAAATTTTGCCATAGCTTCGCTGCTATTACTGATAATTTTTAATAATTTTGAAAAGCATAAGGTTTAGTAATACAATATGATAGAATAACTATCATTTGGACCAATATCCAATTTATGGACTTAATCCCTAAGTTTATCATAATTTAAGTAACATAAAAGCATTAAAAAGCCACTTCTTTGGCCTCTAGCTTGACTAGCATAGAGTTTGCTTTTAGAATTAAGAATTGCTCTATGAGAAGAATCATTTGAATAGAGAATTGGTCATAGGAATGACCATTCTTTGGGGGAGAGAGATATATGCTTAAAAAACATGCATAAATGTAAACTTTATGTGATTAATCATTAAAATTCATTAGAGCGCTTCATTTGCATTGAAGAACCATTCAATTGAATACTTCTCAAGCTTGAGAGGGGTTGAGAAGTGAAAAATATTTAGAAGATTAAGAAAAAAAACCATACAATCACACCTTACCTCTTGTTTTGCTTAATTCTCTATTCTTAGGAGAGGCCCCCAACCAATCTCCAATCTCTCCAAATTGTAGAGGATTTTTAAAGGATAATAGAAAATATACTTATTCTAATGTAATATTGGCATGGTCTAGTTCACAGATGAGAATACAAAAGAATGAGGGTCTATTTATAGGTGAGGGAGGCCACTAACTGAGTCCAACTAGGTTCTAGAATTTTCCAGCTTCAGTTTGGCTGAATTTGGACAAGATTTGGACCAGTTTAGCTCCCTTTTTGATTTGGTTTGATCGAGGAGAGAGGAGAGATAAAAATATCTTAATTTTTTTTGAATTTAAAACTCCTTCACATGTGTGAAATATGCGCCTCCTTGAAGGCTCCCCCTTTCCTTACCAGGGTGTCAAAATTATATGATTACTCCAAAATATCTCATTTTTTTAGTAATATTCCATAGTTTTTAACTAATATACCTTGTACTCAGTCAACTCTTCATCTTATGTGAGCATTTACTCATTTTTGGGTATTTTCTTTTATTCATTGGATTTATCTCATCCTAACACTTGGATTAATCTTATTGGTCCATAGGAACCTTAATTGGACCATAATCCAAAAATTTTAAAAAATCTTGACCCTTAGGCTAAGGTCTTTTAAATCATTTTTAATTGATTCCAAGTGCACCTTGGAAATCTTATTTTGATTTTTTGTTTCAAGGGAATATATTTTTGATATTTTTAGAATTTTATATCAAAAAATATCTCAATATTGAATTACCACTCTCTAGAAATTTTCAACTCACTAGGCAAAAACAAGGAAAAATAATATTTTCTTGTATTCAAAAACAGGGAATGATTACAGGGGATTGAAGTAAAGGCTTATTATTTCATTATTCAGAGGCTGAGGAGGAATCTTACATCCTCTCCCACTTGAAAAACACGAGATATCCTCATCTCGCAAAGTGGGGGTAATCTTTCGCCAACTCTTCTTCTTTCTCCCAGGTGGCGTCTTCTAAAGGGAAGAACTTCCACTTTACTAAAAATTCTCTGAGGACTCTACTCCTGAGAATCTTCTCCTCTCGAACGTCAAGGATTTCCTCAAGTTGGAGTACCATCTGGCCTTGAGTCGGAGAGATCAATTGTTCATCATCAAGCATGTGACTCGGGCTGGGTACATATTTCTTAAGTAAACTAACGTGGAATACATTATGTACCTTGAGATGGGGAGGCAGAAGAAGTTTATAGGCTAGATCGCCCACTTTTTTTATAATAGCATATGGCCCACAGTGTCTGGGAAGAATCAGATATGGTCTTCATTCTTTCCTCGGTCGATACTTAATTTCAAAATCGAATTCCTGCAGGGTCTGCATCCATCTCCTTTGATGCATGTTGAGATCCCTTTGGGCGAATATCCACTTCAGATTTTGATGATCTGTCAAAGTGAACCTGTGTCCCAAAAGATAATGTCTCCACAACTTCAGAGCATAAACTACTAAGAGTAACTCCAAGTCATGGACGACATAATTTCTCTCATGTGTTTTGAGTTTTCTGGATTCATAGGCCACTGCATGACCATCCTGCTGCATAAGAGCACCGCCTAAGGCAAAACCCACTGGCATCAGTAACTACCTCAAAGCGTTTGGTAAAATCTGGCAACTTAAGGATAGGGTTGGTTACTAAGGCTGTCTTTAGCTTGTCAAAGGCACTCTGACACATTGTAGTCCACTGAAAAAGTGTACTCTTCTTGAGAAGGTTAGTTAAAGGGGATGCTATTTGAGCATACCTAGGTATAAAGTTCCTATACCATCCGGTTAATCCTAGGAATCCTCTGACTTCCTTTACTATCTTGGGTTCTGGCCATTCTACGACTGCTTGGATCTTTGCAGGGTTAGGAGAAATCCCATCTTTTGACACTATGAATCCCAAGTATTCCACACTTGGTCTCAACAGAGAAGGAACACTTGCTCTTTTTTGCAAAGAGTTGGTGTTTCCTTAGGATTTCCAGGACCTTGCGCACATGATCTTCATGATATGCAACATTCTTTGAGTATACCAAGATATCATCAAAGAAGACAAGAACAAAATCATCTAAGTATTCTCTGAGAATATCCTGCATAAGACGATTAAATATCGTCGGGGCATTAGTCAACGCAAACGGCATGATTGTGAACTCTTAATGCCCATAGCGAGTATTGAATGCTGTCTTTGGATGTCCTGCTCTTTGATTATGACCTGGTAGTACCCGGATTTGAGATCTATCTTTGTGAACATTTGGGTCCCACTTAACCGATCTAGAAGTTCATCAATCCTAGGGATATGATACTTATTTTTAATTGTTAATTGATTCAGTCCTCTCTGTAGTCAATACAGAGTCTTAACGTTCCATCTTTCTTCTTTTGGAAGAGAACAGGTGCACCCCAAGGTGAGACACTGGGTTTGACGAATCCCTGCTCTAACAGTTGTCTTAACTGCTCCTTAAGTTCTGCTCCTTAAGTTCTATGGCTTTAGGGACTCGCATTTTATATGCACGCTGGGCTACTAGCTGAGCTCCGGGGGTTAACTCGATCTCATGATCTACTTTGCGAGACGGAGGCATCTGAGTCAACTCTTCAGGAAACACATCTGCATACTCACTTAACCACTCTGGCTCTTTAGCCTTGCATTTTATGTCTACTGGATTCATCTTAACGACATAAATAGCTTGCCTCTTTCTGAGCCCTTAATAATTTAGAAGCCTTGACTAATTGCAACACTGGGGATCCGAAAATGCCAGTTCCTTGAACTTTATTCCCGTGAAGGTCAAGGAAAGAGATGGTTCCTTTGTGACAATGAATATCAGCTTGATTCTTATGGAGCCAATCCATTCCAAGGATTCCATCATAGACTCCCAAGGGTAGGACTCTGAACTGGCACTCTGTTACGTTCCCATCTAGGCTAAACTGAGTAAGGTCTGTCTCAAGGTGTGTGAAAAGAATCTTTCCACTAGCCAATTCTACTTGCATAGGTTTCCTTGATTTTTGATTTAGGACTAATTTACGTAGACATCCTGGGGAAATAAAAGAATGAGTACTGCCTGAATCAATCAAAAGCTTGAATTGCTTACCCTGGTACTTTGTTGGAGTCTGGAGGACTAAAAATTGACGATTTTTCCCGTGATGCTCTATTGCTGCAAAGATCTATCCTTTTTCTTCCTCCACTTCATCAGCTATAGTGGCAGCTCTGGCTGCTCTGCAGTCTGAGAGGTGGAGCTCTCTCTCTTTGGTTACCCCAATTCTAGGAGGGAGTTCAGAGACTGCTTTGCATGGAGGCTATAGGCTGAGCTGGCACTCTTTTGGGGTTGCCTTGATTCTGGCACATGGGGGACCCTGATTGGACTAATACGAAGGAGTCTGTCTCTAAATTCTAGGACCTTGGCTTCCTTGGCCCAGAGAAGGAGATGGACAATCCTTAAGCTGGTGCCCAAATCCATGACAACCGAAGCACCTGTTCTCACTTCGAAGCTCTTCCCTTTGCATTCTTGAGAGAGCCGGAGTTCCTGAGAAAGTACTCCGAGGGAAAGGTCTTCCTTCATTGCTGAAGCTTCCCGTCTCCAGATTCTGGTTGGGACCTTGGTGTCTCTTTGGAGGCGGAAGGTTGGAAGAACTTCCCGGTGTCTGAAATCTCTTGAAGGATGAGGGAGCTGGCTTTGGCGGGACTTTCACGATGAAGGCTTTGGCGAAGTCCTTCGCCATTTTGACAGCTTCTGCCATGGACATTGGCTTGGCATTCTTGACCAGTGTGTCTAAGGGTTCGTTCATTCCCCAAATGAACCTTGCCATAAGTTGCTCTTTATCTAGAGGTGGTGAATACTTGAGGAGAAGAGCAAATGCCTGGTGATATTCTTCGTCGATGGTTTTGCTCCCCTGATTTAGCTCTAAGAATTCATTCATTTTGGTTTCTAAAAACCCGGGGGACAAAATCTCTTCCTTAGATAGGCTTTAAGATCATTCTAGGACTGGGTATTCCTGTCCAGATGGTTGGTGTCATAATGGTTCCTCCATTGGTGTCACAATGGTTCCTCCATGCCACCCTGGCTATTTTCACAATTTTCAGCCTGGCAAGAGCCATTTTGCTCCGCTCATTGTTGTTGAGATTCAAGCTCGATGTTAGTGTGTGCCAGCTGCACTATGTGCTGGCATGTTAGGTAGCAGCATGTGTGAGACATAAATGACCGCGTCCAGCTGGTCATAGTGTGTGGACATTAGCTAGGGTTAGTTTTCTGTGGACACAACACATAGTGTGTCTTGTGTATTATGGATTATGGCTTTATGCATTGTGTGAGAAGGGAGATGGCTTCCCTCCATGGTTAGGGTTTGCAGTATACATTAGGGTTTGCTCCTGTGTGTGTGTCTCCTCTCCCTCTACCTGTTTTTCATCATGGTATTAGAGCTTGGTGCTCTCTATTAGGGCTTATGAGTGAGTGAGAGAAGAAGGAGAAGAAGCTGTGAAGCTTGCCATTGATGCTGTGAAGCTTGGGGCACACCGATTTCTATCAAATTTGAGAGCTTGGCCTACCAGGTAAGGTCTACTAAACACCCTTGAGCGGATTGCAGGTGATTCAAGCACAAACAAGCCAAATTAGGGTTGCCCAAAGCAAAAGAAAATTTTGGTTTTTTGCAAGCTTTCCATTGGAGCTTGGAAGCGGTGATGTATTGTGAAAATAGATGCAATCTGGCAAAGAAACATGTATGTGACAAGGATGAATGTATTGGCAACTCATGTGCAAGCCCTACGCTGAATTTGGAGCAAGTATGATGCATTTGAGTGATTAAAAAATTACTGTTTTTGAAGCTCTCACAAAACAGAGAAAAAGAGTCACTTGGTGGATGAAATTAGAGCTAGTTTTTGGCAAAAATTACTCAATTGATGGGTTGTACACATGCCTTGGTGTGTTAGACAATCATATATACTCTCAATTGACAATACAATCAGCCCAAATCCCCTCAGGAGCAGGCGGCGCAGATCATACAGCAGAAACAGAGCATTTTCTCATACTTTTTGAAAAGTGGAGGCCAAATTCCACTTGTGTGGTTGATTAAATCCAAACTTTGTTAGCAATTGGGTAATACACAAACTTAAGAAGGAAGCTACATGATTGGTTGGAGCAATTATGCCTTATGGAGCTGGAAATGAGCTGATTAAACAGGCTATCTATTGTGATTAGTGAAACAGAGTGTGATTAATCGGCTAATTACTCTCTCATCTTAAACAATTGGTCTAATTCCTTTTACATGGAGTTAGTGGACATCATTGCTAAGCTAATGAATGCCTGGTCTCTCAATTTGGACGAGCATTGAAGAAATTAGAGCAATTCTACTACTAGTTTTTACTGGTCTTTCTGGTTTTTCTCAAAACAGAGAAGGGGGTTTGACAAAATTGATATGTACGCATCTTGGTTGGTGTTGAGGTTGTTTAGGTGTCAATCCAAGTTATCCACACTTGATTGAACCACTACATTATTGCAATTTGGAGGCTTGGAAAGCGCGCCAAAACAGGGTACCTTGGACTGCGTATGCCAGTTCATTTTGGATGCAATCAGTTTGATTTTCTACATCAAAAGTGAAGTTTGTTGAGTACTTTGGAGTATCTGGAACACCTATTAGAGTGTGGTTGAGCTGAGGAAGGCTCATTTACAAATTTGGACGTGTGCGGAAGGTGCATTTACATTGAGCAAATATGTCTGACAATCCAGTACAAATTGTGGGTGAAAAGTTGGATAGGAAGAACTTCCAGGCATGGAAGTACAAGATCAAAAGCTTTCTGAAGGGAAAAGGTTTTTGGAATCTTATTACAAGTGCAGAGCCAAGCCGGAACTACCTCGACAACCTACACAGCAACAGGTTATAGCTCATAAGCAATGGTCAAAAAGAGCATACAAAGTTTTGCATTATCTGTCTATATGTATCTCAGATGCTATACTCATACATATACATGATGCTGAGAATCCCAAGGATGAATGGGATACATTGGTAAAGCTGTTTGATACAGACACTAGTGCTCGCAAGTCTCAGTTTTGCAACAACAGATTCATAATGTGAAACGAAAAGGAAGGAGCATCCATGATTATGTACAAGAGATAAAGAAGTATGTAGATGCATTGGCAACAATCAATGCCCCCATGCCTGATGATGATTTGGTAGACATTACCTTGCGTGGTCTTGGCAAGGAGTATAAGTCTTTTGATACATCCATCTCGGTTCGGAGTACAGGTTTACCAGATTTCGATGAGTTGGTTTCACTCTTGCTTGTTGAGGAAATCAAACTTAGTGACTCCTTTCATGATGCATCTACTAGCCATGATGATAATGGCAGAAATCAGGCTTTCTATTCACAAAGAGGATTTAGAGGCAGGGGGAGATTTGCATCACGTGGCCGTGGTAATGGTCGTGGATGGCAAGATAGGTCACCACAATAGAATTTTTAGCCTACATATGGTGCTAGAGGTGGTCATGGATATACACCTCAGAGAGACAGAGGTAATCCTCATGGTAGAGGACGTTGGCAAGGCCAACAAACATCTATGCAAAATGTGGAATGCCATTATTGTGGGAAATTTGGTCATATGATGGCACGTGATTGTTTCCGCAAAAACAAAACGATTTGAAAGGGGGTAGAGCACAACATGGTGGAAATTATGCATCGAGCAGTAATGATGGCAGCGCAAATCACTTGTTTGCCACCACCATGAAACATGTTGTGGGATCTATGATGACAAATGCTGAAAGTGATGACACTTGGTATATGGACTCTGGAGCATCAAACCATATGACTTGTCATGGTGAATGGTTATGTGGAGACAGGAGATGATACTCAACATGCCATTACACATGTTGGAAGTGTACCATTGGTTATGCATAATGGTGAAACAAAGTCTATGGAAGATGTCTTGTATGTGCCTTCTATTACAAAAAGTTTGGCCTCAGTTGGTCAAATGGTGGAACAGGGATTACAGGTTCATTTCAATGAGCATGGTTGCTTCGTTGAGGATTTCAAAAAATGGATGTAGAGTCATTGCCAAAGGCAAGAAAGAAGGCAGGTTATTTAAGTTGGATGCTGGGATTCCTGAGTTGAAATCAGCCATGTTCTCTAAAAGCCAAAATGTGGTACAAGACATTGACATGTGACATAAAAGGATTGGGCATGTGAACATACAAAGGTTAAAGAACATGCAGGCAAGAGGCATTGTTAGTGGGCTGCCTACATTCAAGTATGATGGGAATATGCATGCTTGTGATGCCTGTCAGTTTGGAAAGCAGGCAAGGTTGCCATTTCCTAGAGAAGGCAACATGAGTAGCAGGCCACTTGAGATAGTTCATAGCGATGTATGGGGTCCTGCACAAAACCCATCCATTAAAGACAGCTTATATTATGTGACATTCATTGATGATTTCAGCAGAATGACTTGGATTTACTTTCTCAGAGAGAAAAGTGAAGTGTTGGGAAAGTTTATGGACTTTAAAGCTTTTGTAGAGAAGCAATATGGCTCTTGGATAAAATGTTTGAGGACAGATGGAGGTGGTGAATACACCTCACATGCTTTTGAGCATTTCTTGAGAAAGCATGGCATAAGAAGGCAGTTAACTTGCAGGTATACACCTCAGCAAAATGGTGTTGCTGTGAGAGGAAGAATAGAGTCATTTGTGAAGTGGCCAGGGCGATGCTCAATAAAAAGAGCATGCCAGACTATTATTGGGCTGAAGCATGTGCCACTGCAGTGTATATACTTAATAAGACACCCACAGTAGCCATACATGGAAGTACGCCAGAGATGCAGCTTATAGGTTTTAGGCCAGACATTAGACACCTCAAAGTGTTTGGTTGCATAGCTTATGTACATGTGCCTGCTGAGAGAAGGAGGAAGTTGGATCCTAAGGCAGAGAAGTGTGTGTTTGTTGGATATGCACAGGATTGCAAGACATATAAATGTTACAATCCACAAACTAGGCAAGTGGTTATCTCACGAGATGTGGTGTTTGATGAACTTGCTAGTTGGTACAAAGCAAAGGATGAGGGTCTCATTGATTCTCTTGATGCTGATGTGCATGTGAACTTGCCACAAGCAAGTTCTATTTCTATGTTTGGGCCAACAGAGTCTGAGTGTAGCACTATACGTCCATGGTCAGGATGCTTGAGGCATGAGAGTGTGAGCCCTGGGAGTAGTGCTGTGGATAAAGGGAAAAAGAAGGTTGAAGGAATTGGAATTACAGGTTATGAGTCGTCAAGTTCAGAGAGTTTGGATGAGGAACTTGGCATACCAGTTTTACGCACACCTAGTGCAAGGTAGGATAGATATGTGCCTCCACATGCTAGAGTGACAGGTATTCAGAGTGATCCGCATGCATTGCGGAGATCCCAAAGGGTCAGGTATCCAGTTTGACAAGTTGACATATGGTGATTTTTCTATGCATTACGCATATACGACCTCTTTGGTGAAGCATGTGGAACCTACATGCTATACAAAAGCTATTGGGAAGCATGTATGGGAGAAGGCAATGGATGTTGAGATGGACGCATTGGTTCATTAATGAAACATGGGATTTGGTTGCATTACCACAAGACAAAAATGTCATTGGTTGTAAATGGGTTTACAAAGTGAAATGCAAGTCAAATGGTTCCATTGAATGCCATAAAGCAAGATTAGTAGCTAAGGGTTATGCACAAACCCAAGGCTTAGACTATGATGAAACATTTAGTCCAGTTGCAAAGATGGAAACAGTGGCAGCAGTCATTGCTATGGTTGCAGCAAATGGTTGGGAAATGCATCAAATGGATGTGAAAAATGTATTTCTAAATGGTGATCTACAAGAAGAAGTTTATATGGCACAGCCAGAAGGATATGTACACCCGAGGTATCCCACTCATAGATTAAAGAAAGCATTATATGGTTTGAAGCAAGCACCTCGTGCTTGGAGTGATAAGATGAGCCGATATCTTATCTCCCTTGGATTTCAGGTTTCTACAGCAGATTCTTCACTCTATGTGAAGAAAATAGATCATGGGATTGTCTTACTTGTCATCTGTGGATGACTTGATTGTCACATGAGATCATGCTACAGATGTTATGCATGTCAAGAAGGCATTGAGTGGGTAGTTTGACATGAAAGACGGGTGAATTGAGATATTTTCTTGGGATTTCAAAGACCATGCAGGTACATGGTTAGTGCAACGCCAATATGCATTGGATATGTTGGAAAAATATGGGATGACAGGGTGTAAGCTAATGAGTACACCTTTGGAGCAGAATGTGAAGTTGCGGGCTGATTTTGGTGAAGTTGCGGGCTGATTTTGGTGAAGTTGGATGATCCAACTATGTATAGAAAGATGGTTGTGGTAGTCTTATTTACATGACTATCACACGCCCGGATCTCAGCTGTGGGGCTGGTAAGCCAATTTATGCAGAGCCCCAGAAAACCTCATTTGGATGCAGTGAGACGCATTATGCGATATGTAAAGACCACTGCACATTATGGTCTTCTTTATGAGCATGGTAAAGGCTTGGATATACATGGCTACATAGATGCAGATTGGGCAGGTAGCTCGTATGACAGGAGGTCTACTAGTGGTTATGCCTTTACATTTGGAAGTGTAGTGGTGAGTTGGAGTAGCAAGAAGCAACCTACTATTGCTTTATCTAGTACAGAGGCTGAATACAGGGGTGTAGCCATTGCTACATGTGAAGAAATATGGTTAAAAAATCTCTTGGCTGATTTGGGTGAGCCTATTGATGGCAAAGTTGTCATTTATTGTGACAACAAGATATAAATGACCGCGTCCAGCTGGTCATAGTGTGTGGACACAACACATAGTGTGTCTTGTGTATTATGGATTATGGCTTTATGCATTGTGTGAGAAGGGAGATGACTTCCCTCCATGGTTAGGGTTTGTAATATACATTAGGGTTTACTCCTGTGTGTGTGTCTCCTCTCCCTCTACTTGTTTTTCATCAATTGTAGCTCGTGTGACATCAAAATACTCTTCCATAGCTTCCACCCATTTCTTTACAGCCTCGCCCAGGTTCTCCCCTTCTCGTTTGAAGGGTCCTGCGAACGTCGGGGTCAAGCTCTTCTTCTTCAGAGAGAGGGTCTGGCTGACGGCCACGGTTTCCTCGCCTCATGATTCTGCCAAAAATGATATATTATTAAATTTTTATTTTCATACCGTCCACGAGATCCTAAGACTTAAGAGGTTTGGAAAATAACTTCTTAAACAAGATAAATGATCTTATTCGAGATCTATGACATATGTCCGGTAACAGATTTTGCTTTATCAGTTCGTCCATAAACAATCACTTATACAACAGGGAATTTGTCCACAAAACATTTCTTTATTTATAGAAAGGTTACAATATGTACATAGAGCAGCTCGGCTCCAGAAGTCAAAATCTCCTCGGGAGACGCATAAGACGATGGTACTGGGCTATAGACATGCACTGATACAAATGTTTCCTTACTGTCAAGGGAGCTACTATCTTCTCCTTAGGAATAAAGCGACTAAGGTCTTACATACTCATTAGATGCAAATACCTCATCCTTTGTGTGAAGAATGGGTAGCGAAACCACCTTACCATAAATAATCTCAAACGGGACCTTTCCAGGAGATGCATGCACCGTGTTGTTGTATGCAAATTCCACAAGCAGTAAAGTACTTCTCCCAACAAGAAGGCTTTTGATCCATCACATAACAGTTCAAGAGGTCTAATATGTTTGAATTTGCAGCCTCACTTTTCCCATCCATATAAAGGTGATAAGCTGATGAGAAGTCCAACTTAGTGCCCATGTTATCAAACAAGGTCAGCCAAAAGAGACTTGTAATCCTGGGATCTCTATCCCCTATAATGGACTTCAACATTCCATGATGTTTGAGCACTTGTGCAAGAAATATCTTTACCATCATATGATCAACTTTGATGGTCTTCTTAACTGGCAAGAAGTGAGCTTGCTTGCTAAACATGTCCATAATTGTCCAAATGGCATCATTATTCTATTGGGTCTATGTTAAATTCATAATGAAATCCATTGTAATACTTTCCCAAGTTTGCGTGAGAATTGGTAGTGGGTGAAGCAACCCTGGTGGTTTTTGCTTAACAAATTTCACTCTTTGGCAAGTGATACATGCACGTACATGTGTCTCTGTCCTTCTGCATACCTGGCCACCAAAAGAAATACCACTCAATCATTTGCGTAGTGGACATTATGCCTCTATGACCAACATATGGAGGAGCGTGGCACTCATCCAAAACCCTTTGCGTCATGTTATACACTACAAACATTTCATAAGGTAACTCTCTTTGATTATAAAGGATGCATGTGCATGAGTAGTCATCAACTCAACCCAAATAGTGGCAAAATAAGCATCTAGATAGTATAAATCATGCATGGCGGACAAGTCCCTGTGCGAGGCAACCAAGATAGCTCCTACATATGGCTTTTATGACACTGTATCTACCCCTATATTGTTCTTTTTTGGGGTGTGTAAGATTTGAAAATGAGACATGGAGAGTAAACAAAATACCTTAAACTCTGGTGATCTGTGTTCCACAGGTGAAATTAGCTCCAAGAAGGTAATGTTTTACATATGGTTAGTGCATGAATTACAACCAAGAGCTCTTTCTCATAAATACTAAGAGAAAGCTTTGCATCATGCAATCTATGGCTCTCATAAGCCACATCATGTCCCTCTTGATTTAGGATAGCTCCTATGCGATATCTAGATGTATCACATTACACCCTAAATGGCTTTTGTAAATCCAGAATGATCAACAACATTGGACCAAGTGTTGTTGCATTTTTTAATTTGAGGAATCACCTCGCTCAACATTAGTTCATTTGAATATAGCCACCTTCTTTGTCAAGTCATGTAAAGGAGATGTAAAGGAGAAGCACAATCCATGCAAAGTGCCAAACGAACCTGTGGTAGTAAGAATATAGCCCAAGAAAACTACAGATCTCATGTACCGATCTCAATTCGGGTCAATTCTAAATTGCATTAATCTTTGCAAGATTCACCCGTGCTCCATCTTTGGAAACAATATGCCCAAGATAGTGTACCTTTGACAAGAACTCACTCTTCTTTGCATTTATAAAGAGTTTATGCTTATGGAGTTCTTAAAAAACAATGGTCAAATGAGCTCTATGCTCTTCTTCAGTCTTAGAGAAGACTAGGATGTCATCAAAGAAGACACCTATCCTAGTCTTAGAGAAGACGGATGTCATCAAAGAAGACACCTATAAATTTCTTGTACCCATGGAAAATGCTATCTATCATTTTACTGAATGTAGCCGAAGCATTCGTAAGACCAAAGGCATAACAAGATACTCATAAAGTCTAAATGCCATTTTGAAAGTAGTCTTATGTACATTCTCAAGCACCACATGCACTTGATGGTACACACTATTGAGATCAATTCGGCTAAAACATGTCGATCCATCCAATTTGTCAAGAATGTCGTCTATATGTGGAACTAGAAATCGATTCTTCATGGTGAGCTTGTTCAAGGCTTTATAATCCACACATATATGAAAAGATCCATCTTTCTTTTGAACCAAGAGTACTGGTGAATAGCATGGCAAAGACCTCGGTTGAACCAAACCCTTCTCAAGAAGCTCATTTACCCGCTTCATGATTTCCTCTCTTTGGGATGCACTCACATGATAGGCTAGCTTATTAGGTTGTGAGCTAACCGGCACAAGGCAAAAGTAATGATCTTCTGGATGTATGGGTGGCAACTCATTTGGTAACTCTTCAACAAAATAATTATTGTACTCTTGCAAAATTTTGAGCTTGCAAAATTTTAAAATTATTATCACTAAGAGTGTTTACATACACATTAGTTTCTTCAATATTGTGAGATCCCCCTCCGGGGGTTCCGACGGTGGAACCAGCATTGGCCTCCTGCGCGGGGTGGGGATCCACACTCGGGGCCTCACCCCACGGATGTCCGGAGACGAGAGACTAGCCCGGCGGTTCGTGAGCCCAGAAAACCTCCCCTCGCTCGGAAGGCACGGGCGATTCCGCCATGGGGAAATCTTCTAACAGGGGAATTACTCTAACGAGTCAAAGTCTTAACTAGTCAAACTGATCTGATCGAACCTGAAGTCACATGGTCAGATCAAGAAGAGATTTGCACTTGGTCCATGGAATCACCACTTTTTTCCTCCTTTAATGAGGCACAGCCGCTAATCCCCTCCCACAGAACAAGGTCTTCTTAGGACTTAATCTAACTAACGTAACTAGTCGCATCTTAATTGTTTCACAGGAATCCTCCGATCCAGCCTACCGGCCCATGCATTAGCCAACCACCTGACCACTGTATTGGTGGGATTTCTTTATAAAGATTTGGTTGTGTTGCCTGGGTACCAATGAGGAAAAGAGTTCCCAGGTCCCCTAGTCGTTGGCGATTCATGCAAAAATTAAGGTAGGCATACCACCGTTGGGTTGAAGAAGTTAAGAGTTCATCATTAAGCACATGATTCGGGCTCGGTACATACTTCTTAAGTAGGCTGCCATGAAATACATTATGTACTTTGAGGTGAGGAGATAGAAGAAGTTCATAGGCTAAGTCACCTACTTTCTTTGTAATCAGATATGGCCCACAGTATCTGGGGGATAACTTCTTGTACTTCCCAAGAGATAGAGAAATTCTTTTGGGGCGTACTCGAATGAAGACCATATCTGCTTCTTTGAATTTTCTGTCTGACCTCTTCTTATCTGCATATTGCTTCTGTCTATCCTAGGCAGCTTTTTTATCCTTGCAGATTGACTGCATCTGCTGCTCCATGTTGTCAAGCATTTGTCTGAACATCTCGACCCTAATCAATGGGTCGGGCCAAGTTAATGGTGTTAGGCAGTCTTGTCCATATATAGAGCTTTTAAAGGGCTTATCCCAATACTTTGGTGATAAGAAGCATTGTAGGTGAATTTGACTAGGTGCAGATAGCTTAGCCACTTCTTGGGTTCCCTGCCCACAGCATGACCGAAGTATATCTTTGATTACTTGGTTCACCCTTTCTGTTTGGCCATCGATCTCGGGGTGGTGAGCTATGCTGAGATCCAAGAAAATTCCTACTGCTTTGAAGAATGTAGTCCAGAATCTTGACGTGAATTTGGGATCTCGATCACTTACTATTCTCCTGGGTAGGTCATGCAATCTGAAGATTTCCTTGAGGAACACTCTGGCCACATCCACTGCAGTGTAGGTTTCTTTTACTGGAATCAGATGGGCAACTTTGGTTAGTTGGTCAACTACCACAAAGATGGAGTTGTAACCTGATTGCACCTAAGGTAGTCCAGTAATAAAATCCGTACTGATACATTCCCACTTCATCTGGGGGATGCCTAATGGAACTTTCCAGGCATTTTTACTCTCTCTGCTTTCACTTTCTGACATACCAGGCATTGATGTACATGATTAATTACATCCTTTTTTAGTGCAGGCCAAAATAAGCTTTTCTTTACAGACATGTAGGTCTTGATGAAACCTGGATGTCCTGCTATAAGGCTATCATGGGCTTCATTTAGAATTTTACCCTTAGTTCCCTCATCATTTGGGAATGCATAGCTTGCTATTATAATACATAATTCCTTCATCCAAGCTGTACCCTTGAACTCGATTCAACTCCTGGGGGGAGTTTTGCTTTCTTGCATAAGTAGGGTAGCAATAGGGCCAAAGAATCTATCCTGCATGATCTTCTCTCTTGCTTCATTAATCAAGGGATTTGACACCACTGTGATTGCAAGCAAGGAGGCTTTTCTACTGAGGGCATCTGCTACCACATTTTGCATGGGCGGTACTTGATTTCAAAATCAAATTCCTGCAAGGTCTGCATCCACCTTCTTTGGCGCATGTTGAGATCCTTCTGAGTGAAGATCCACTTTAAGCTCTGATGATCTGTCCATCAAAGTGAATCTTTGACCCAGTAGGTAATGTCTCCACAACTTCAGGGCATAGATTATTGAAAGTAGCTCCAGGTCGTGGACAACATAATTTCTCTCATGCATTCTAAGTTTTTGGGATTGATAGGCCACTACATGACCTTCTTCAAAAAGAACTTTCCAATGTGCATTTGGAATTAATTGAAAAGAAGTATAAAGGACCTTAGCCTAAGGGTCTAGATTTTTTAAAAAAAATAGATTATGGTCTAATTAAGGTACCTATGGGCCAATACCTGATCAATCCAAGTGTGGGTAGGAGATAAATCCAATTTATAAAAAAAAACCCCCCAAAAATGAGTAAATGCTCACATAAGAAGAAGAGTTGACTAAGGACAAGGTTTATTAGTAAAAAACTATAGTATTACTAAAAAAATGAGATATTTTGGGTATAATGATTCAATTTTGACACCTTGGTAAGGAGAAGGGAGCTCTTCAAGGAGGCGCCTATTTCACATGTGTGGTGGAGTTTTAAACTTAAAAATATTGTGATATTTTTATCTCTCCTCTTTCCTAGATCAAACCAAATCAAAGGGAGCCAAACTAGGTCCAAATCTTGTCCAAATTTAGCCAAACTGAACGTGGAATATTCTAGAAACTAGTTGTACTTGGTTAAAGGCCTCCCTCACCTATAAATAGATCCTTAGCTCTTTGTAAAAAAATATGAGAACTATACCATGCCAGTATTATACTTAAATAATGATATTTTCTATTATCCTCTAAAAATCCTCTACAAATTGAAGAGATTGGTGACTCCAACAACATACCAAACCAATTGATTGGTTGGGGGCCTCTACTGTGATCAAAGAATCAAGTAATTTAGGAGGTAAAGTGTGGATTATTGTCTTCTTTTTCTTAAATCTCTAAATATTTTTCTTCTCAACCCCTCTCAAACTTGAGAAGCATTAATTTGAATGGCTTTTAAATACTATTGAAGTTCTTTAATGTATTGTAATAAAGAAATACATAAATTTCCATTTATGCTTAATTTATAATAGTTTTTAGGCATTTCTCTCTCTCACCCAAAGAAAGGTCATTCCTGTGACCTATTCTCAATTCAAATGATTTCTCTAATCTAAAAGTAATTTCTATGCTTGTCTAATTTGAGGCCAGAATAATAGCTTTTTAATACTTTTATGCTATTAAATTTATGGTAAAATTAAGAATCAATCCATAATTGGATAATGATCCAATTAGTGGTTATTCTAGTCACATGAATAATACTAAACTTTATTCTTTCAAATTTATTGAGAATTATCAGTACTAGCACAACAGCAGCAGCAACAGCGGAGCTATGGTAAAATTTTTGAAAAAAATAAACACATAAATCATTTTCATTTATATTATGAAAAGAGGACTTCCTACCATATTCTAGGATTAATCATCCTAGATTAATTGAATGATTCTCATTATAATCATGGAAAATTTAATTTTTATGTTTATGCATAAATAGTAATTAGCAAAAGAGGAATTTCTAGTAATTCATTTTTAATGTTAAAAGAGGAATTCCTATGACATTTGGAAATTCCATCATTGAGATGGGAAAAGAGAAATTCCTAGAATATTGGAATTAATGAGTATTTTATTTAAATTCAAAGATAAAATTTGGATAAATTTATTTTATCTATAAGAAATATTTAAATGTTAAAAGAGGAATTCCTATGACATTTCGAAATTCCATCATTGAGATAGGAAAAGAGAAACTCTAGCATATTGGAATTAATGATTATTTTAATTAAATTCAAAGATAAAATTTAGATATTTTTTTATCTATAAGAAATATTTAAATGTTAAAAGAGGAATTCCTATGACATTTGGAATTCCATCATTGAGATAGAAAAAGAGAAATTCCTAGCATATTGGAATTAATGAGTATTTTAATTAAATTCAAAGATGAAATTTAGATAAATTTAATTTATCTATGAGAAATATTTAAATGTTAAAAGAGGAATTCCTATGACTTTTGGAATTCCATCATTTAGATGGGAAAAGAGAAATTCCTCGCATATTGAATTTATGGGTATTTTATTTTAGATGAAATTACTTTATGAATAAAAGAGGAATACCCATGACATTGGAATGCAATTAATTAAATGCAAAAAGAGGAATTCCCATGGTATTTGAGATCCAAGAAATTAAATGGGAAGAAGAGGAAATTTTACTATAATTCAATTTTTTTATTACTTATCAAAAGTGGAAATATGGCTAGAATTGATTTCTGTAAATCCCATGAATTCTTCTATTGAATTCATTTGAGAAATTGAGACATTTGAGAAATTGAGAATGAATATGGAAATAGTCGTCGAGAAAAAGAACCTTTAAGAAGGCCAAGGAATTGGCAGAAATTTAGAAAAAAGTCCCATTATCGGGATCAACCTAGAAAAAGCTATTCAATGGGAATAGCATGTGAATGGATGAGATAAGGTGAAAATGGATGTGATAAGGTGAAAATGGATGTGATAAGATGTGATATGGGATAGCATGTGAATGTATGAGATAAGGTGAAAATGGATGTGATAAGATGTGTATAGGATGTGATAGAATGTGAATGGATGTGATAAGATGTGTATGGGATGTGATAGGATGTGATAAGATGAAAATAGGATGTGATAAGATGTGATGTAATGAGAATGAATGTGGATGTGTATGTGGAAGAATGAATGTAGATGTGTATGTGGAAGTATGAATGTGGATGTGCATGTGGAAGAATGGATGTGGATGTGTATATATGGATGTGGATGTGTATGTGGAAGATTGAATGTGGATGTGTATGTGAAAGATTGAATGTGGATATGAATGTGGAAGAATGGGTGTGGATGTGTATGTATAAATGTGGATGTGGAAGTATGAATGTGGAAGAATGGGTGTGGATGTGTATGTATAAATGTGGATGTGGAAGTATGAATGTGGATGTGTATGTGGAAGAATGGATGTGAATGTGTATGTATGGATGTGGATGTGTATGTGGAAGAATGAATGTGGATGTGTATGTGGAAGAATGAATGTGGATGTGTATGTGGAAGAATGGGTGTGGATGTGTATGTATGAATGTGGATGTGTATGTGGAAGAATGGGTGTGGATGTGTATGTATGGATGTGGATGTGTATGTGGAAGAATGAATGTGGGTGTGTATGTGGAAGAATGGATGTGGATGTGTATGTGGAAGAATGAATGTAGATGTGTATGTGGAAGTATGAATGTGGATATGTATGTGGAAGAATGGATGTGGATGTGTATGTGGAAGAATGGATGTGGACGTGTATGTGGAAGAATGGATATGGACGTGTGTGAAAGAATGGATGTGGATGTGTATGTGAAAGGATGTGATATCGATGTGAGTGAACGAATGAGATGTGATGTGATGTGAATCAGGATGTGAATGAATGAGATGTGATGTCATGCGAATCGGATGTAAATGTATGATATGGGATGTGAATGGATGAGATGTGATGTGATGTGAATCGGGATAAGAATGAATGAGATGTGATGTGATGTAAATTGAGACAGATGTGAAATGAATGAGGTGTGATGGGATGTGAATATGGGTTGATGGATGAGATGTGAGGAGAATAAATGAGAAAAGATGTAGATATAAAATCACATATAGATATATAAAAATCTCACACACACACACACACACACACACACACACACACACATGTATAAACACATACACTCACATATAGATATATAAGATTTTGTTTGTATATATGTATGTGTATATATAAGTATATAAAATACATACATACATACACACACACACACACACACACACACACACACACACACACACACACACACACACATATTTCACATATAGATATATAATATTTTATTTGTATTTATGTATATAGGTATATGTGGATAAGTATGTGAAAGAATGGATGTGGATGTATGTGAAAGAATAGATGTGGATGTGTATGTGAAAGAATGTGATGTGATATAAAGAGATGTGATGTGACATGAATATATGTGGATGTGAAGTGATAGATATGAATGTATGGATAGATGTGGGTAGTCATACATGTGAACGATTGGATGGATGTGGATGAATGAGATGAGATGTGTATGAATGAGATATGATGTGGATAGAAGTGATGTGATATAATGTGGATAGAATGTATGTGATTGGATGGTTATGAGAATGAATGTGATGGATATGAATGAATGTGATGTGATGGATGTGGATGAATGTGATGTGATATAATGTGGATAGAATGTATGTGATTGGATGGTTATGAGAATGAATGTGATGGATATGAATGAATGTGATGTGATGGATGTAAATGGATATGATGTAAATGAATGTGATGGACGTGAATAGATGTGATGTGATGTGAATCGGGATGTGAGTGAATGAGATGTGATGTAAATTGGGATAGATGTGAATGGATGATATGTGATGTGAATGAATATGATGTGATGAGATGTGGATATGGGTAGATGCAAGTGGATGAGATCTGATGCAGATAAATGAGGAAAGATGTGATGAGATGGAAAATGATGTGATGAGAATGGAAATACATATGAAATAAATGAGGATTGATGTGGAACAATGTGGGGAAAGACAAGAGTTCGTTATAGAAACTGTATTTATGACTTGTTTTTAAATGGTTGTTTTATGTCAAGAATGCTGGGGAAGCATTTTCACCATCTTGTGTGAATGAGGTCATGGAGACCTAACTGATAAAGTTGCAATAGCTGACGGAGAGTCAACGGAGGACATCTCGCGTAGCAAGATCGGCCGAGGTCTTGACTAGCCTTGGTTCGATTTAAATGGTAAGCTTCCGGTACAGTGGATGAGGGACCAAGGAAGTGGCCTATGAGTGAAGTGCTAGGTGACCTGCGAAGGATCCTAGAGGGTGCTGACCATACGGTGCTCGGGCTTTGGGTCACCGAAGACACCCACACGTGCGTCGTGGAAGGTAAAGGAACAAGGAGTAAGAGTTGTTTTTTGAATTCGAGCATGGATCTGGTTGGTTGACCTTCCTGGTCCTCAACAGCAGATGAGTCCATGGCTCTTTTATATGGATCTGTTGGTTGATCTTGCTCTGCTGATCTTCAACGGAGATTCCATTTTGATTTTTATAAGTGAATATATTGTCGGGTACTATGAGCTAGGAACTATCGAAAAGGCCCTTGAGTGGACAGGTGGTGAGCGTTCTGGTTGCCAATGATGCCATAGGTATACCGATGAGGGAAAAATTAGAAATTAGGATTCAACCGGATATTTTGGAGGATTATGATCAGTGATACTATAGTTTCATTAAAAGATTGTTTTAAAGACAGTTGAATCTGTGAAAAAGGCAATTTCATATTGGGTGTGTAAGTGGTGTGACTAGTTTTAAGTTTGCATGAATATCCGGCTAGGGGGCGTAGGAGCTCTTTTCCTTGGTACTTGGGACAAAACCTAACCAAATTCTTAAATGGATCCCATCACTACAGTGGTTGGGCGGTTGGCTAACCCATGGGACTGATGGATCCCTAAAATGAGACTCAATTTTATTATAGTAGTACGATAGATGAAGTAAATCTCGGGAAAAAATTGTTCTATGGAAAAGAATCAACGGTTGTGCCTCTCAATGAGGAAAAAAGCGTTGGTCTCTATGATCCAAGTGCAAGTCTTTTCCTTGATTTGACTGTGGGACTTATGGGTTCGGTCAAATCAGTTCAGTTAGTTAAGGCTCTTGACTACGTTAGAGTAAAAATATCGTGGAGGAATCACCTGTGCTTTTCGGGCGAGGAAAGTTTTTCCGGGTTCGGTTTTGGAAGAACCGAGGGATTAGTCTCTTGTCCGGATATACATGGGTGAGGCCCCGAGTGAAGGACCCTGCCCTGTGCAAGAAGTGCTTTCCAACTGCTAGCACCCCAGAATTCATTGCGCAGAGGGGGACATGGATCTTTCATACATGTTAGCCATTGATTTGGACACTTGTTAGAAATCCATGTTAGCCATTGATTTGGACACTTGGCCAAAACTACACCTTTGTTAGAAATTTGGATTAGCCCCATTGCTAAAACTAGGGCCTTGTTAGAAATTGATGTTAGAGGTAGATTTGGACACTTGATCAAAACTAGGGTGGCCTTACTAATGGGTAGGTCTACAAAACTAGGAGGTGATAGAAATCAAATTTTGAGGTGGATTTGGACACTTGTCCAAAACTAAGGCCCTCTTAGATTTGGACACTTGGTCAAATCTTTAGAGAGAATTAGCATTAGAGGGGTATGTATATATAGAATTAGCATTAGAGGGGTATGTATATATAGATGTTTAGGGCCTTAAAAGTATGGTATGACGTGTTTCCATTTAGATATAGATTTAGACACCTAGGTAAATACTAAAGAAGTAGCATTGGATGGGAGAAGGTATGTAAAACTAGCTAGTTCATATGAGATGCTTATGAGACAATTCATATTAAGGTTCATAAAACTAGGATGTGATAGAATTCTAAGAGATAGATTTGGACACCTGACCATTTCTTTAGAGAGTTGTGGCATTCGTAAGTAGGAATGGGATATGTATAAATATTTGGGTAATAATCCCAAAAAAAGGAGTAGTCCATGTATTCGGTGGAGTTAAAGGATTTTGCCACCTAGTGACCTCAAAAATATCCATTTGTATATAGATTTGGAAAATTAGTCAATTCTATCAAGTGGTAAGTGAAAGAAGATGATACTAATGCTAGATTATAACATATATTCTACTAACTAAATTTGGATACTTGATCTAATTTGGAGAACTTAATCTATGTATTTTTTATGTGTAGGGAAAATGTTATCTCAATTTTCTCATGGAGAATGTATCAAGTTGATCATCAATTTTTATGTGTAGGGAAAATGTTATCTCAATTTTCTCATGGAGAATGTATCAAGTTGATCATCAATAATGTGATGGTGGCAATAGGCAAGATACATGCAACCCATGAGGAAGATATGTGCCATGGAGAAACACTTGGGAAAGACCACGTCTCTGTGAGCATTGATAAATGCTTCAACCATGACATTGCACTACCATTCCCAACTTTAGATGCAAGCAAATTAGTCGATGCAGTCCGTAGAATTGTCAAGTGGTGTAAGAATTCTCTAGAGATCTTGGGTGTAGCACCTAACATTCAAGAAGTTTTGGGCTCAACCATGGATGGTGGACATGATTCAAGAGTAGTGCCATATGATGGAATTTCAATCCGTGAGAGTTGGAGAGAAAAAATTGTGTTATTGTGGTCAGAGGGCAAAGAAGAATGTGTTGGGAAAGGGGTCATATTGTTGGTCTTTCCATATGAGGCTATTGGTTTTAAAGTTTTAGGTGGAGATGATGTGGGTGTGGAGATGATGTGGGTGTGGTTGATCAAGCCATCCAACAAGTTTAGTCACCAGTACCTTCTTTAAATAATGGTGTTAATCTCATTAGGTGGCCTATTAAAAGACTCACATTTGAGGATGGTTCAGCGCTCCTCATTGAAGAGGATTCCAATGATACGGATGACCAGTTCATTGATGAATGTGTTGATGCTCTAACTAAGAAGAGGAGATACTACATGGTGAAGAGGCAGCCCAAAGTGTTGGGAATAACAGGGAATTCAAAGAGGACAACACCAGATGTTGTTTCCCATGTAGCTACAATTGATTGTTTGCAGGAGAAAATGTTGCCAAGTTGCTAATCGTGATGCAATGATACAACTCCGCAAAGATTTTTGGGGGCATTGCTAAAAATCTCGCACTGATTATGTGTATGATTCCATGGAAATGGCATGCCATGTGGACGGAGTGGGGACAAGACAATATAGCTTCACATTTAATGGTATGGAAGTATGTTCAAGGGCCTGGTATGAGATGCATGGTATTCCAACTACAACATTTTACAGATACAGGAGTCAGTTTGAGAATGGTATATGAAGGTCAATGCATGGAAACAAGGGGATTATAAGAAAATCATGGGATCACACTGAACTAGGAAGGGCAGTAATTCGAGAATTTATACAAAACAATTCTGAGAAGATGCCTCACAAGAGCAGGACCATGATAGATGGTTCTAGGGAAACCCAACTAGTTATTCCAGATGTCTACAAGTAGGTGGACATTTTGAATGAGGTTAATATGACATTGAAATAATATCAATCAAAAAGAAATGTCGACATCAACATTTGGTAGGATCTAGAATACATAATTCAAGCATGTTAGCCTTGCCAAAACAAGCGAGTTTTCAAAGTGCACTATATGCAGTGGAATAAAGGATCAGTTGTTGGGAGCCACAAAGTGCCAAGATGAACGTAATAGATTGATGCGTCAAAGAAAGGCCCACATGTTGCAAACAACTTAGTTGTAGAAATCTCTACTATGCTTGGCGATTGACCTCATGATTAAATCCTAATAAGTACTTATGCATAATACATGATAAGATGGACCAAAAGAAAACAACGATCTCGAGATTGAAGGTGCATTCCAAGGAGACATATAAGTCAACACAATTTCTAGTGTCACTAACATGAATGATAACCCATGGACATGGACAAGGGCACTATGGACATTTTGCTATCAACTTATGGCCATCTAATCCAAATTTCACAATAGGTTCTCTTGGCTTGTGTCTAAGAAACCTTGAGAGGTGTGACAGACATGAGTATGGAGATCTTTCCAATGATGGTATGCCCAAATCTACTAGCACATTGTTGAATGCTTTAAATCCTAGAAAGGATCTTGATCAGCATTACCCACATGAGGGTGGATACATAGGAGCTTTCTCAACTACATTGAATGATGTTGGGATAATAACAGAAGTGTTGAACATAAATCCTAGTTTAAAATTCAAGAAGTTTCCAGAGAACTTGATGTTACAATTGGACAGTTGTGCATCAGAGAACAAGAATCGATATTTGTTTGCCTATCTATCATTGTTGGTTGTGCCAAAGGAGTATTTAAGATGGTCCAGTTAGGATTTCTAATGGTTGGTCATACACATGAGGATATTGATGCAATGTTTAGTAGGTTTTCTGAGAAACTAAGGGCTAGCCAGACATTCACCTTCCCAGGTTTAATGAAAATATTCAAGGATAGCCAAGTATCTGCTCCCAACCCCATTCTTGATGATAAATTTCCCAGACTTCAAGGGATTCATTGATGGGTACTTGTCTGATGGACAAGATGTGCTAGTGGGGCACTCAAAACCATTACAATTTAGGTTCTTCATGCAAGAAAGGTTCTAGTCATGCAATATAAAGTGCATCCTAAATCCATTGAATGGTTGCCAAACGATGGAGGTATTGAATTATGGAAGAAGGATAGTTATGGTAACACAGTACTATTGTGACAGGGGTTCCATATGTCATTCCAATGCTTGAGTACATTAAAGATCACTTAGAGGTGGTAAAAGGAATTAAGGATTACATACGATATTGGAAAAGATGGGCTGATGTTCAAGGATCTGATGTAGCTTTTACCTTGTACATCAGCCCAGTGATTGAGTATTGGGAGGCCATGGTTCAGGCACTAGAGAGACCAAGTGTCCAGGACGAAGGCTTCTATCAAAACTTTTGGCCAAGAACTCTAGACACACATGTGGATGACATAAATATTGATATTGATGATGAATTCTTAGGATTGTAGAAACTTGATGATCACTATTGTGGACCACAAAGTAAAAGGACGAATCAAGCTTTTCAGCCCATGGTTGATGTTAGAAAGGGATACTTTGTTCTTATTCGACCATCAGAACCAATATATCCTATATGGTTGGGTGTAGCGCAGAGTAACATAGATGCCAACAGAACATCTAAAAACTACAAGAGAATTTTAATATAATATTGGGCACCAGTATGCAAAAAGAGAAAAATTAGTGATGCTGAGGTTTATAGAGATTGTTGGAACAAATTCTGGATGTGTAACAAGAAGGATCCTATGCGTTGGGAACTATCAAAAACTGATAGTTTTTACGTGGGTCACTAAGGGGCAAAAAGTGCCACAAAAGATTAAGATTCTAGCAAATGTGTGTGCTAAGGCAAAGGAGAGTTTGGCAACATCCGAGGACTGTGAGTTTAGATCATTAGAGTACTAGTTGGATCTATGTTGGTCACCTTTTGTTTATGAGTTAGTACATGTTAGTCTCCTACTATTTAGAATTTGATTATTTTTTATACTTTTCTTTAAAATTTTATGGATATTTTCTTGGCTACACTGTAGCTTAAATGGTGTTTGTAAACACCCCATATGTGTTATTAGCAACCTTGAGTAGCAACACTCTCTTTAAAATTTAATGAAATTACCAAATTCATCGAAATTACCAAAATTAATTTAAGCATATCAATTTCATTTTTTCCAAAATGCATGGATTTTTCCAAATTCCCTAATATGGACTTTTGACAATCTATACGGGTGTACATGATGTTTATTATGACTTCAACCAAGGACATATATGAAACTCGACGATCATGATGTTTACTTTGGCTTCAACCGAGGAAATATATGAAACTTGACGATCTAGATCAGATGTATATGATGTTACTCTGACTTCAACTGATGAAATCTATGAAACTCTTTTTGATCTAGAAAGTGAATTGTTATAGTGTTCTTTCAAAAATGTTTTTTTTCATTGTGAAAGTTCTTTAAGATCCTCTTTTTGTGAATGCAATTGTGTTGCTTGCAATGAAACATAAATAAAGAACAAGGACTTTTGCATTAGTCTTAGTGAGAACGATTTTTCCCATAGATTAAGTTTGCTTATATTAGTAGTAAGCATGTGACTATTGGTTTCAACCCATTTATGCTTATGTAGTACGGTTATCAACCATTAAAATCACCCATATAGGTATAAGGGGATTCATATTGTAGTCACCAATTGATTTCTTGCAAGATATGTTGATTAATGCTCTTTGGATGGTGATAGGGATCCTAGACTAGTCCCCAAAGGAAAGTAAGTTTAAAGCTTTATGAAAAGCTACAAACTTTTCTCGTTGGAGAGCCTTTGTGAACAAATCTGCCAAGTTGTCATGTGTTGGCACCATAAGCTAAGCTGATTTTCCCTACAGTGTTTCTCTCCCCGACATAATGATAGTATACCTCAATGTGCTTTATGCGAGCATGAAAAACTGGATTCCTCACTGCCATAGTGCTCTAACTATTAGTGAAGATGGTAGTGGCTAAGGACTCACCAATACCCAAATACCCAAATCAATAATAAGGCACCTGAGCCAAACACACTCAACTATAGCTGTAAATGCTAACCTACACTCAGCTTCACTCTAGAAGTGGCCACAGTGGATTTCTCCATGCTAAGCTAGGATATACATGAATCACTAAGGCAAAAAACCATTCGTGGACACTCATGTGTCATAACATCTAGCCCAATTTGAGTCTATAAATGTAAACAACTATGATTTACCCCCCTTAGGATTAAATAACCCAAAGTTCGTAGTGCCGTTTAGGTAATGAAACACCTGTTTGACAGATTGCCAATGCTTTGTGCCTGGACTATGCATAAATCTTCTCAATATTGAGACCACATACTAAATGTCAAGCCTAGTGTTACACAAAACAAGATACAAGCCAGCATCAAAAGGGTCACCTGCATCTGCAAGACTTAGATGTAAACCTGGCTCCATAAGTGTAGCCAACACAGGTTTATAGTCTTCAAGATTGAACCCCTTCAACAATGCATCTATGTATTTCCTCTGCAGCATAACAATGTCATCACTACACTGCCAAAACTCAACGCCTAAATAGTAGTGCAACAATGGTCCAAGATCGACATCTCAAAAAAACTTCTCTAAATCAGCTATAAAAGCTTAAATATGATCATCATTAGGGCCTATGATGAGCATGTCATCAACATATAACACAATGACCAATAAAACATCCTTAGTCCTCTGTATATAAAGGGTACTATCAGTTGGGCTATTGCAAAACCGTGTGTAACCAAGTATGCATGTATCTTTTCGTACCATGCTCTCGAACCTTACTTAAGACCATATAAAGCTTTAAGTTTAATCTGTATCTTTTCGTACCATGCTCTCGAACCTTACTTAAGACCATATAAAGCTTCAATGCATGTCTCTGCATCTCTTCCATCCCACTTTATTTGTTCCTACATAGGAGGCAGGCTATCCTGTGGTAATGCACCATATGAAATTGAGTTTGTGTCTATTATAGGCTACCACACCTCCAACTCAATGCATTCACCTAAAGGAAGAGCAATAGAACACAATTGTCGTAGGGCACTTACCAATGCTTTGAACTTGAGTTCCTTGAGGCCTCTATGCTTGCTTGTTAATCTCCAAACCTCCAAGCTCCACCTCCACATGCTCCACCTCCACACTGTCACCATAGAGTCGCTCACAGCGTCGCATAAGACAATCACTCTCTCTCACTCTCCCACACAAGCATGAATCATACAAGCATAGAGGAGGCACAAATGCTATGCTCTCTCTCAATATCTCTCAAGACACAAAGAAGAGCTCTCAAAAGCACAAAGGGGGATTGTGTCTTTTCATTATGAGAAAATGCCTTATATACAATTGGCCCTTAATCACACGGGCGCCCAAAACTTACTTAACTAAGGCCTTGGGTGGCCAATATCTCATAATGTATAACTTTTATAGTTCCTTTTCATGACACTTATTAATGTCCTTAATTGGAGGAGAACACTTGCTAATCCAAAATGGGATTAACATCCCCCTACCTAATGTAGGTTCAGAACCTGTTACCGAGGTCGAAAGACCTGGTCACCGAACTCATGACAGTAGAAGTTTCGGTGTGACTGAAGCTTTTTTAGGGTTCTTCTGAATGCTGTGTGAATGCCAGAACCCGGTGTCCACCATGTCTTCGAATGTGACATGCATGTATGCAGGAAGACACCGCAGACGATGATAATACAGCATCATAACCCTATTAGATGGGCCTTGATTCACGTCAAATTATAGTTATTCAGCTTCATATATCCATCATAGGGCTCTTTGGGTTGATTAATCAGGACCACGAGCAATTTTAAAAATCTAACACTAGCCACGATTGCTGGGTCTGGGATACGGCGCCATGCCTGTATCCAAGTGAGCATCTATTTTCTTTGCTCCCGTATGTCTGTAAAGGTTACTAGCATGAAGACTGGGAAATTGTAACAAACATGCGAGTCGCGCTGCTTAGCCTCTTGAAACTCCAATGGAGTCCATCTTCTCTTTAGTGGCATGTATAATGGGTCATCTCGTTGAGTTGGTGGCGTGCACATATAGACTTGGATGTATTCTGGAATTGTTAAGAATTCCTTTCTCTAGTCCAGCTGTATTCTAAAATCTTCTAATTTGGAATGTGCACCATCTGTGATGATAGTGGCATAGTCCCCTCTTGTGTGGACTCGGTGAGATTTTCTCCACCTAGCGAAAGCAATAACTAATCATGAGGTAACAATTCGGATTTCCACAGCAGGTCAGCCAATTGTGGATTGGCTAATTTTGTTTGCCATGCCACATTAGACCACAATGTACCCTCTCCAATCAAAGGGAGTAGTTCTTCTAAATCTGGGCGAGGTGCTTGTAGAGGATATGGTACATAAGGCTATTTTGTCAATGTGACCTCAGTGTAGGCCTGTGGTAGAATTCTTTGAGTTGGCTCAAATGGTGTTACTTGCATTAACACCTTGAACATCAGCTTCAGCTTTAACAGTTGATTGCCAACTCGAATGAAGCCTTCATATTCTACACCAGACAATGACTCCAAAATTGTATCATCAGTAAAATCTTCAATATTGTCTTGGGGAACAGTAAAGCGTACCTCCTAAGGTTGCCATTGGGGAGACGGGTGAGGTGCCAGTATCTCCTCGGGGGCAAGAGGGTTAGTGGGAAAATCTATATGTTGAGGAGGAGAGTAGAAAAGATGCAGTCGCGGCCTGAGAGTTGTTAGTAGGTGGGGCATTAGGATAGGGATTAAGGAGTTTACTAGTGACATTAGAATATACGAGGTAAGTGGAGATGGAAGATGAAGATGGTGTCTCTTCCTAACCATGACTTGAGTTGGGGGATGGGTGGCTAGGTTTGTGAGATTTCATAAACTCTTGAAGGTCAGGGATATCTTCAGGATTTATGTTAGGATATTCAATATGGGCGGCATGGAGGCATCAAAAGTGTAAAGTACACTGGTTAACATGGATTTAGTGTTTGTAGATGTTAGAGTATAGTTTTAGAATTCCAAAAGGGTGATATAAAGAAGACTCACATAAGTTTAAATGTTGGTGAGTATTGTAGACTTCGAGCCACCCATGGCTTATAATCCATTGATAACTTTGTGCTACCACCTTGTAGTTGGTCGGTGTTCAGGAATATCATCTGGAACAAACAGGTCTAATTTGTCGACACTATTGTCCATAATTTCAGAGTTTTATAGTACCTGACACCAACTACGAAGGTTTAACACAATAGGATGTAATGGATAAAAGTAGATATCATATGGATTAGTTAATACTATATCTCCCTGCAAAATTTCCATTATAATAGTGGAGTCAGCATCACGCTCAATATTTTGCTTAATGAGGGTTAGTTCACCTAGGCCTAGGTCTTGATACAGATTTATATCGTATTGAAGTAAGGAGAGGGTTAGTGTAGACAAAAATGAGTAAGAGTTTGAGGAGGGGCCCGAGGGGTTACTGAATTGACCTATCTCTGAGGCTCACTCAAGGAGTAGGTGCATGTCATCCGTAGGCTCTTGCCATTGACTTCGGTCCTGTATTGCCACTTGGTGTTCCAACTCTTGAAGATGGGAGTCATTGGTGCTACTGAGGAGGTTTGATATGGCGATTTTGTAGACCATCCTTGCAGCATCCAACTCTTCGAAGCGCCGCATTGCTTCCTCCTGTGCACATCAAGGTGGTAGCCTCTCTTTCTTGACCTTCTGTGATTCTCTGATGTCTTTCGGCACCCAACATTTGATTGTCTTGTAAGTGCTGGGTGACTTGTGCCATTTCCTCTTGGTGTGCTATCACCATTATTTGCATCTCAACTTGATTGGCATTAATGGCATCATTAATAAGGGCTCTTGCTTTCTCTGCATGTGCCTTGTTTGTTTGTTCTCTTTCTTGTTTTAAGTGAGTAGCCCTGCTTTATGCTTCCTTTAGACTTGAGGATAACTGCTAGATCTGGCTTTGCAGCTCTTCTTCTTTGGCCATGGACATGTGCTGGAGTTCTTGTACCTACTGGGCATGAATAGCCTATCAGCTCGTGGTTGTGGGAAACCTCCTTCTGGAGTTGCTCCTTAGCCTGGTCCAGCTTTGCATTAAGATCTGTATTCTCTTTAATTCACTAAACAATAGTTTGGCTTAGAACCAAATTATTGCTTTCCCAGTGATTTATACATGGCCTCTTGCTCCTCAGTGGCCTTCAAACTCTTCATGATGACATCTCGATGCATGGCCTGTATTACTGTCAAGTGTTCCTTTAAGGTCTATACTTGTGTGTTTGACTCTTGAATTTGCTTCCAAAGTGCAACGTTATGATCATGCAACATGTGTGTAGTGAGGAGATGGTAGCGTCATACCCTTTTCTCTTGCTCCCATAGTGGTGCACTTGTTCTTTTGCGACCCCTTCCCGTCCAGCATGCAGTAGGTTTAATGGTCCATCCAAACCTTCCATAGTTTCTTGCAATGAACTATTCATAATCAATATTATGTAGGAAGGACAGCTGGGGTAATCTTTCTTCGTCCTCCAACTGCCTTCTTTTGCTCAGACTGTTGGATGTATCTTCACTCCTTGGTCTTTTACTTATATCGAGTTGGGCTATTGGATCTTGCACTGGGGTTGATGTTGCTGTCTCACTTCCTTGTGATTCTTCATCCGGCACTGGGGTTGATGCTGCTGTTTCTAGCTCCATCTCTGCAAGTGTGTCTACCATGGTAGAATCCTTGAGCAGGGAGAAGTTCGTGAAGATAAGATACGCTGAGAAGGAGTAATCTACTGTGGTTTTTCTTGAGTGGCCTAACTAACAATGGCTTCCTGCAGTGTCAATACTTCCTGGTATGATCTAATTTCTTGTGCCAGCTTAGCCTCTATCATTTGTGATTCCACAGCCACGTCAGGAATGATGCCCCTCATCTTCATTTTTGTTTTCTTCTTCCTCCCTTTCTTTATCTCCTTCATTATGGCTTGTGTTTCTATTAGGACAGCTTGGCCCTCTTGCATCTGTACAGCTGTCAACGATGGTTGCTCTAGTAGTAAAGCTAACTGCATCTGCTCTGCTAGTTTGGGTTCTAGAAGAGTCCTTTTTTGCCACATGGTTTAGGACCTATGTCAGCAGGTAGGGGTTCCATATCTTGGAATGATGGGCCTTGAGGTAGTTTTCCATTTCCCTGTGTGTATGTAGTACGCCCAGTCCTCTTCCTTCTCTTCATGGACTTTTGCAATTCTGTTCAATGGGACCTTGTTGTAGCGGTCCACTCGCTTCACCTACATGATCAGCAACATTTCTCTACATGCCTTCTCCATGGCCTCATCTCGGATATTCTCATATACTTCCCCATTGGAGTTATATGAACTCTTCTTCAGCACAGCATCCAAGGGCATCTTGTCAAAGGCATGGGCGTGTACCTTGACTAGTGGTGGGCACTGCAGAGCTATATTCTCATATACTTCCCCATTGGAGTTATATGAACTCTTCTTCAGCACAGCATCCAAGGGCATCTTGTCAAAGGCATGGGCATGTACCTTGACTAGTGGTGGGCACTGCAGGCATGGGCGTGCACCTTGCCCTTGGATGCTGTGCTGAAGAAGAGTTATATGAACTCTTCTTCAGCACAGCATCCAAGGGCATCTTGTCAAAGGCATGGGCGTGTACCTTGACTAGTGGTGGGCACTGCAGAGCTTCGCGGATTAGTTCCTCTATGATTAGGACCTACTCTATTGTGCCATTGGCCTTCATGACTGTGCCCCGCTTGGTAGCTTTGTGATAAGTCTTAATGTACTCAGCGCAAAGCTCCATGTCGATGTTCTTGGGAAGTATATGTGCCATTCTGCCTAGGCCCACTTTCTCCAGCTTTTCTTTTACTTCTGCCTCTTCCAAGATTTGGAGGCACTATGGGCTATGATATTGCAGCACCACCTTTCCATGGGCCGTATGGATCTCCTTGTTGCTGATGATGGCCCCATGGACGACTTGGGCATATGGGCCCAAGTAGTTCATCTTTGGTCCCCACGTTGGTTTCTTCTTCTAACTCACCCCAGGGAGCTTGTAGCAGTGGCCTGGGTTACTGTTGGGGTCTCTACGACTTTGGGGTCTAAGGTCGACATCTGTACATGGAAAGAAAATCAGTCTCCAGACTGGTGGGGTAGGTACCACTCCTTTTCTTTTCTTTTCTTTTTTCTTTTTTTTTTTGTTATGGTAAGATGGTTTATCGAGATAAGTAGTGTGTTAGTGGTAGGAGCAATAAATAAGGTGTGTTAATTGAATAGGTTAATTATGTAGCGTGAGGGTGCAGGTTTTTGGTAGTTCCGTAAAATTGCAGGTTTTTGGTAGTTCCGTAAAATTGCAGGTCGTTGAGAGGAGGGATCCCGTGAGAGGGATTTTTGTGAGACTTGGAGAGAAGGATTTCCGTGAGATTTAAAAGTGTGAAAGGGATTTTCATGAAATTTAAAAGCATGAAAGGGATTCCATCTCACGGGATTCCGTGAGATTTAAAAGCATGAAAGGGATTCCATCTCACGGGATTCTGTGAGACGGAATCTCGTGAGATTTAAAAGGGTGAAAGGGATTTCCATGAGATGGAATCCCATGAAAGGAATTTCTGTGAGACGGAATCCCGTGAGTTTTTTTGGAAGCATGAAAGGGATTTCCGTGAGATGGAATCCTGTGAGAGTTAGAGACATGAAAGGGATTTCCGTGAGACAGAATCCCGTGAGCTTTTTTAGAACCATGAAACTGCAAGTTCAGTTCTATGAAGTTGCAGGTTTTTTAATAGTTCCGTGAAATTGCAGTTTCTTAGCAGTTCCGTGAAACTACACTTTTTTATGGTGTTTACATTTTTATGTTTTTGTTTTTAACTTAAAGATTCAATTAGTGCAAGTGATGAGTCTGCAAACGGAGTTTAGAAAAACACAAAAATCATGTGATGAAAATGTAGATGATTTTAAAGTGCATGAAATTGGTCGATCATAATCAAAATTAAAAGAGGATAAAAAAAGAAAAAAAATAAGAAAAGAAAACAATGAAGGGTCCAAGCTCCCACCTTAATGTGTTAATGTCGATTAGAGTTGGAGGAAGCAGGGAATGCAATGCAAGATCAAATGCGAAAGCTCACGATGGAAGGCGATTTGCGTTGGAGAACACGATGCAACATGACAAAAAAAGGAAAGATTTTTTAATTTATAGCATAGTCGTTGGACTAGGCAACTGCCTTAATGAAGAATGCCACATGGCATCTTACGATTGGCCCATGAGAAGTAACCATTTCATGACGTGAAGCATTTTGGACCAGTTCACGGCATGAACTGTTTTGAATGGGTTCACAGCATGAACCTTTTTTAATTGGTTCACAGCGTGAACCTTTTAAGATTGGTTCACGACATGAATCTTTTAAGATTGGTTCACGGCGTGAACCTTTTCAGATCATGAGTGTGCAAGATTGATACCTTCTATTTCGCTTCATGCTCAGTCATTCAAACATGCATTAAATGAGTGAATGATACCCAGTTTTACCTTGTATCCATTGTGTGACAAATGGATACCTTCATCCTTTATTTCCATGAAAACCAAGGTCACACCTTGGCACTTTTGGGTAGGTGTTACTATAGGCATTTTAGCTCCATATGGGAGTGTTTGATTCTTCCTTCCACCCAACTGAACAATGTTATGATTGGGTCCTGTGGTTGGGGGCTTTTATCTGTGTCCCTTTGCTGAACTTCTTTGTTTCTTATTTTAGGCCTTGTCCAGCTCCTTGATCGAAGTGGTTCTGATATTTCTTTGGCAACACTCAACCCATCTTGTTGAGTTGTCTTCTTCCTCCATACCAGTGTTTGTGCAGTTTGAGCATTGGTTTTAGTTGGGAGTTAGTGCTGCTCGCTTTTACTACCCTTTCCTTTGTATTCGAGAGTAGTTTGTGATGGTGGCCACTAGGTGGGGTTTGCGCACCCCACTACCATATTGCCTTGGTAGTATCCTTGTGCCTAGTAAATCCTTTCAGACCCATTGCTTAAGAATGCCTTGTGGGGTGTTGCTTTGTCTGGAGTACTGCCAACCTTCTTGTAAAGGCCAATTTTGATTTTTGGCCCCTTTTTGAATCTTTCTTATTGTTTTTGTATTAACCTCCTTCTCCTCCTTGTGGGGCTGGTTTCTGATTTGAACCTTGGGCACCCATTGTTGTGTACCCTGTGACTTTGGATATTGTTTGTGTAGGGTTTGTGGAACTAATGATTTTTTTGTTTTATGAGTTGATGTCACCATGCTCGGTGTTGCTAACTCCTTAATCATGTCATGTTTCCATGTGTTTGTCAGGCTCCATAAGGGTACAGGCATGACATTATCGCCCCCGTTCAGCAGTGCTTTCCTCTTCTCCCATTGGATATTACATTTCTTGACACAAATCCACGATCATCCTAGGATCATTTCCTCTTCCATGGAACCTGCAGGCATGACGAACACCTTTCCAACCAAGGAATTATTTCTGATGAAAATGTCAACACTTAAAAATCCCTCATCTTTCTTAGTTATCAAGGGCACACTGCGTACTTGTGCATTGGTGGGTTCAAGGTGTGGTCTATCTAAGGCTACCCATGTCTCATGTGAGATCAGGTTATGACTTGATCCCGTATCTATTAGTGCAATGCTCGTTGCATGGCATTTAGCCGTAGAGAGTTGATTTTTTCCTTTGCGAGCTGTTCTTATTGTTTTAAGAGATGTTCTTGCAAGAGCATCTCTTGGGTCACTGGTCCAAAATATTTTTTGAGTTTGCTTCCATTGACATAACCCTCCATCTGTACGTCATCAATTGTCTCAATTCTAATCGACCCCAATCCATGTTCATGTGTAACACACTCTCTTGGAGTAATTGTCCTAGGCCTCTGTGAGCTTCTTTTTCCTAGTGCTTCCTACACCATACATGAGGACAAGGTCCCCCGTTTCCAGTTCTTTTTGTTTCAAGTTTTTGTTGGACCAATGCTTTCTACGTAGTTTCTCAACCATGAGTCCAATACGATGCAATTAGCCTGGTCTTATCAAGCTTCTCTAAATCGATTAGCCTTTCAGAGCTAATGCATTTTCCGTCAAATGTTCTTGCACTGCAATCCTTAAGCTCGGAACTAGGTATTCCATAGGCATTATTGTCTCAACACCATAAGCTAGACGAAAGGGAGTGTATCCCGTCGCTACCTTATATGATGTTCGGTATGCCCATAGGGCCGTTATCAACTTATGCTCCTAGTCTGTTCGACTTGCTTCTAAGGTTTTTGTCAAGATAGTATACAAAATTTTGTTTGTAATCTCTGCTTGAGCATTAGCCCCTGTGGAAAATAAGGTAAGGATTTTCGATGGACTCCTAGCAACAAGTAAATGATTAATCACCTCATTAATAAAATGTTAGTCGCGATCACTAACTAATTCTAATGGGCAGCCAAATCTCGAGATAATTTGCTCATATAAGAATTTTGTTGTTGTTCGTGCATCAGCTCCCTTCGAGGCTTTGGCTTCTACCCATTTGGTGAAATAGTCCGTTGGCCACGATCACACTTGTGATGGATGTGTTGCTGGAGAGAATAAAGGGTAGCATGAGGAGATTTAGGAGGTGTGGAGATATTCTGGGAGAGGTGGAGAGAATCAAGCAAACGAGGTGGAGTGAATCAAGGAGAAATCAATGGGATTAGATGCTTGGATGTAAACTCTATAAATTGAGGCATTGGCCTAATGAGAATTTGCTAGTTTTTTATTATCCATGCCTACATTAAGCTATTAGTTGATTACTCACTAATCACATCTTAATTATCATCTAATCTCTTTGTTAATGATGTTGATTCTAGCATTTGATCCACCATAGCTCATCACATTGCTGTAATTTGAAAGAGGTGGAGAGAATCAAGCAAAAGAGGTGGAGTGAATCAAGGAGAAATCAATGGGATTAGATGCTTGGATGTAAACTCTATAAATTGAGGCATTGGCCTAATGAGAATTTGCTAGTTTTTGATTATCCATGCCTAGATTAAGCTATTAGTTAATTACTCACTAATCACATCTAAATTATCATCTAATCTCTTTGTTAATGATGTTGATTCTAGCATTTGATTTGTGAGCCCATTATCTTGCTAATCACTTGGCTAATTAGGATTAGTAGAAAATTAATATTTTCAACTAGCTCACTGTACCCCCAGCCAGTGGAGGGGCTTGATCTCCCTCCAAGAGAAACATTAGGGGAAATGCTTCTAGCCCAACATAGCTAACTCAGTTTTGCTCTAGCCTATCGAATCAGTGCAGCAAACCACCGACCACAGCTCACGTTTTTCGTTGATTTGCACGCACCTTTTTTCCTGAGGAAAATTGACATCTCTTCTTCTCCAGTTGCAATGGGTCTAATTCCTCTTAGCCCCAGGGGTTTTCAAGCATGCTCTATAAGTTGGTGAAGTCAGAATTTGATTTGATCAAGTCTACAGGGAGATCCAAGCTCTTCATCATCAAATCTGCAGGTGACTTTGGTAAAACAGAGATTAAGCATTCAATGTTTGGTCAAATCTTGTGTTTCTTGGCTTAATCCTCTACTATGCTAATTGCTATTGATGGCCTTGAAAGCATTTGAGCTCATTTGAACTCTAAGGCCTCAGATCTGGGCCCCGCATACTCTTTTTTTGCACACAAAACAGAGGATTAATTTGCTGATCAATGATTAATGAGTGCTAATCACTATATTTTGGTATAATTGAGGGTTCAAATTAACCATTAGGTGTCTAATATAGATCCCTATAACTTTAGATTGCAATTCAGAGATGGTTTAATACTCCAACCATTCCGTACAAATTGGTTACCCTTGATTTAATGTAATTTTTGGTAAAATTATGCTGATAAATTTGTGGTAATCATCATTTTGCATTTAACCCTTGGTTAATGCCTGCAAATCACACTCAAATTCAAGATTATTCACAGCCAGAGTTGCATTTAGGAATGTGCATAAGAATGAATGCTATATGCATTATGTATTGGGCACATTACATCAGTGTAAAAATGGGATCAGACACTGCCCTTGTCCAGAATAAGGCAAGAGGTAAGACCTTCCGCATAGATTTGGGTTTGCAGTGTATAATGACACAAGATAAACATCAAAAGCCCAAAAGAACTGTCAACAAAACATTTAAACATGTTGCTCACATGGAGCAAGAACTGACGGACAAGCTCATGGCCCCAGCCATGAAAGAAGAAGAACATCTCTTTCCAAGAGGAAGATCCACACCAAGAAGAAAAGCTAAAGGAAGCATTGAAGGAAGACATGGACGCGTGAAGAGAAGCTGCCATGACAAGAAGACTGAAGACAAGAGAAGATGTGAGGCTCAAAAGAGTGAGGAGCCATGTGAAAATCTCTGAGAGAGAGAGAGAGAGAGAGACCCCACAACCCAATGTAACCTGCCCCAACAGAGTAAACCCACCTCTGAGCCACCGATGATGTAGGCCATGTGGTAGATGTATGTGTGAGCACTTTAGTCAAGGTCATGGGCACTTATAGTAGCCTTGGACACATAGACAGAGAGAGTGTCAAGGACTATGAGTTTAGGGACTTGAGGCACTGGTCGCGGCGGACTATCGCGGTGGACTATCAAGTAGGAGGGAAACTTGGTATAGGTGTGCTAGGAGTATTCACTTGAGGGGAGGTGTTGAAATATACAAGTGAATAGGGTGTGTGCGGGAACAAGCCCTTTGATAGAGGCTATAAAAGAGAATCTGTAAATGTGAGAGAACCTGTGAAAAGGTGAGAAGAATCTACTGGGAGAGAATACAGGGTAGCATGAGGAGATTTAGGAGGTGTGGAGATATTTTGGGAGAGGTGGAGAGAATCAAGGAGTGAATCAAGGAGAGAATCAAGCAAAAGAGGTGGAGTGAATCAAGGAGAAATCAGTGGGATTAGATGCTTGGATGTAAACTCTATAAATTGAGGCATTGGCCTAATGAGAATTTGGTGGTTTTTTATTATCCATGCCTACATTAAGTTATTAGTTAATTGCTTACTAATCACATCTTAATTATCATCTAATCTCTTTGTTAATGATGTTGATTCTAGCATTTTATCCACCATAGCTCATCACATTGCTGTAATTTTAACATGAACGAGGGCGACATGGTCTTCCTATTCAGTACAAAGACACAAAAAAAGAAGCTCAACCTTAGAGGCTTAGGATCCTTCCTAGTCATTGAGATAATCTCACAAGGTACTGTGAGCATTGAAACACTCGATGGTGTCAAAATGGCTAGTTATTTTAATGGTACCAAATTAAAATGCTACTATGGTCCACTCACTATAGCCATCCTAAGAGCCATCCACGATAAGAAACAACACAAAAAGGACCATGAGAATATGAAAAAAGCTGCCCAACAAGAAGCCAAAATGTGCAAGCCAAGTTTCGACAAAAACAAATCATGGTCAATATGGCCCAAGTGGTCGACCTTGAAGAGGAAGAATGGGAGGTGAAGCCTGCTCGGTTGTGGCTAGGAATGACCACTCCGACTTTGTCTAAAAATTAGCTCAAGCTACTTACAATTTAATGTTTCACAAAACCTAGAGTTCCCTTGGGGAACCTTCACTGAAAGATATCCCTACGATAGTCACAAATGGCATCATAGCATGTTCACTGCTTAGGCACCGTCACACTTTTATTCCACATTGGAAATAATCCCTTGGAAGGGAAGTTCTATGTGATGCCTATAAGAACGATACATGAGTAAACACTCCTTGGAAGGGGTTGGATGGGGCATAATAGGTGCAACATTGATTGGGATGCAAGGACAACTACCTTACAATAGAGCTGGCCTCCGGCCAAGTTACGGTGACGGATGAAGAACTTGGCCTCCGACCAAGTTACGATCCTTATGAGACGGATGAAGAGCCCATCTGCTGTGCTGGTCCTCGTGCCAAGCAGTCACCCCTCCACTCCACATCATCATTCTATCCTCACATTCCTACAAGTCCATTCCACTAAAAAAGAGGCCATTGCCACTTCCAACCACATCATTGCCTCTCACACCCTCCTCACCACCACACTCAGTAGGAGTAGACAACTCCCATAACTCAACAATCACTCAAGCTGCTGACCCACCACAAAAACTAACCATACTAATACTTTTAACCAAACTAACACATGCACATAGGGCATGCCATCTCTCCACTATGTGCCTGAAAAGCTTCTAATAGCACAGGGCTATTCTGAGGGCTATTCTGAGGGAATATCTACATTGTGGATCCCCGAACGATCCAACTCTTACCCTCATCCACCAGCACCCGAAACTCCTCGTCCCCCTCGCAGGAAACCAATTCGCCAACCACAAGCCTACAGGGTACAGGATAGAAGCTGGCCCAAATACTATCCACCACCATGGCATCCCTATCCTCAATCAAACCCTCCGCCATGCCCAAAACCAACCTTCAGGTGGATCCCCAAACCTCTACTGCAAGCCCAACACTTCAGAAGTGCCACAGTTGTTCCATCATCAAACCCACCTACCCATGGCCATTCCAAATGTGCCACGAGCACACCAAGTGTTCTCCCACGGCTGTACCATTCCCCCAGCTGAAGTGCCATAGTCGTTCCCTTCTCAGCCAAAGCTTGGTATGCCCGTTCACTGATGCCACTCCCGTTTGCTGCAAAGGCCATGCCCGTACCTTCCAAGTTGCCACAGCCGTGTCCTTCTAGAAAAGTATAAATATGGGTCCTACCCCCTCATTTCCTCACTTTCAGCTCTCTATGTAGCCAGACTCTTGTAGTTTTTTCTCTCAAGCATTCATATTCTCACACCCTTTTTTCCACATGGCTGATACCTCGGACTCCTCCCTAGAGGTCCAGCGCACCACCCCACCCTCAAGAGGAAGCACTCAACAGGGGGCCGATTTGAAGAGTATGCCTACCACCCCACATAGCTGTCACACTTGGGGGAGCCCCTCATGAAGCAAGTGAGCGGCCACACCGTCCACTTGCTGATGAAGAATAACCACATAGTAGAGCACAAGATCCTCTACTTCATAGGGCCATGTTGTTATAAGAAGGCAGTAAGCAGCAGACCCTGCAGTCGTCAAAGCTGGAGCCATGGGGGCTAGACTTATACAAATATCTGTATTTCACTGAGACATATGATGCAAACCTACACACAGGAGGTCTTGTACAATGAGGGCCATTCACAAAGGGTACAACTAAGTGTGGAGTTTATCAACAGAGATGCTTTATAGCTCCCTTACCTAGAACAACCATATGTTAGGCTAACAAATGCTCCCAAGCTAACCAAGGGCACCTACAGGGGCGCAAACAACAAGGATGGGGTCGAATGAGGCACATTACTTAAGAAGATTTGGCCAGCCCATCACCAGTATCACCAAACTCCAGCATGCCCAAAAAGTCACACAGGGCCCACCAGGAACTTTTAGTTGCAGAGAACATTGCTTGAGACTCCCATAATAGAGCGCAAGCTGTGGAGGAGGCCCTTACGAAGGTGCAGCTGGATTTCTAAAGATACAGGGAGGTCCTAGAGGACACCATGTGCGAGATGGAGAATCAACTGGGTGAAACTGAGCTAGAGCTGCAAGGCTGCCACCTACTCTCTCGGCTCCCTCCTCCAGTGCCACAAACCAAAAGGTGGATGCCTTTATGGATACAGAGCTGCCGCTACTCGCCCTCCCCCCACCACAAAACCCCTTCCAATTTATCAATTTATCAACCTCCATTATAAGAGTGTCTAGCTTGTAAGATTCCTCCCCAGTCCCTCAAGATATCCAGTTTCTTCCCCTGTAATCAATCCCCTTTTCAGAATAATAAAAGATCTTGTTTCTACCTGTTTTGGCCTAGAGAGAGAAAATGTTCCTGAGAGAGGTAACTCAATTTTTAGATATCTTTGGATGGAAAAATATCCTTTCTTATTAAAATAAATTCCCCTGAAACAGAAGTTTAAAAAGAATTTCCTGAGGAGCATTAGAAATAAATTATAATCTGCTCAAAAGACCACAGCCTAAGGGTACAGATTTTCTGAAAGTTTTGGATTAAGGTTTTGAGGGACCAATAAGATTAATACAAATGTAGGGAGGAGATAAATTGAAGAAATAAAGAAAAAACCCCCAAAAATGAGTAAATACTCACATAAGATGCAGAGTGGACTAAGGACCGCCGGACCAAAGGAAACATTTAAAAAATGAATTTTTGACACTTCAGAGTAGTGGGGATTCCCCCTCATAAGTAGGTGCCTTTTTTCTTGTCATTGCTTCCCATTTTAAATCAATAAAATGAGATATTTCATCTCTCCTCTCTCTTATTTCAAGTCTAGTTCCAAAGTAAGCTAAATTGACCCAAAAATGGTCAAAAATTGACCAAATTGATCTGGAAAATTCTAGAATTAGTTTGCTTGGTTTGAGGCTTACTCTTTCCTATAAATAGAAGCCTCTCCCTTTGTAAAAGCTTAATAGTGTTTATGCACTGTTACTCTACTCCTTCCCAGAGCCAATTACATTGAATTCACTTGATAATTCAATTGTTTTTTACTAAATCCTCTCTAAAAGAATTGCTGGCCACTCTTGATCCAAACAAGAGTAGAACCCTCAATCCCTCAAGCTAAAGGAAAGCTCACAAAACTCCATGTAAGTTAAAAATTCTACTTTTTAATTTCTAATCTATGGTTTTCTGATTTCTTTGCTTTTTTTTAGTTGATTAAAGTGATTTCTTTGCTTTTTTTAGTTGGTTAAAGTGAATCTTAATGTTATGCCTTGGTGAAAAGGCTACCCCCTTCTCTTCCTTAAGAATTTAGCCTTTCTTTATCCTAAAATGAGTAACAAATAAATTGATTTAAACTTTTCTTATTGTTTACTCTTTAGAAAGTGAAAATTGAGTAGATTAGAGTACTTTACTTCAAATTGGGATTAATTTTAAATTGATATTAGAACGTAAAAATTGAGAAATGGTCAGCCATACAAAGGATATGGCAAAATTTTCTTAAACTTTGTGGAAAATAAAGTTTATCTTTATGTTATTCTTAAAGAGTAATTCCCACCGTTTGTGCATTCTAAAAGAAATATTTTTATTTACTCCATGTACATATTCATCTATGAATATGCATGGATATCATTGATATTAATTATTGAAATTAATTTATATGCATAGAAAGATACATAATAGAAAATTTTTTATTATAAAAGTGTTATTTTCATTGAATTTAATTTTTATGCATGGAAAGATGCATAATAGAATTTTTTTTATTATAAAAGTGTTATTTTTATTGAATTTAATTTCTATGCATGGAAAGATGCATAATAGAAATTTTTTTATTATAAAAATATTATTTTCATTAAATTTAAATTCAATACATGGAAAGATGCATAATAGATTTTTTTTAAATTATAAAAGTGTTATTTTCATTGAATTCAATTTCTATGTATGGAAAGATGCATATTAGAAATTCTTTTTTATTTTAAAAGTGTTATTTCTATTAAATTAGTTTTATGCATAAAAAGATTTTCTTTTATATAAAAGTGTTATTTCCATTGAAGTTGGATAAATAGATGCATAAAGAATTTTTATATCAAAATTAGATTCTCTTTAGTTCTATGTTTAATTTCTATGAGTATTTGATAAGTGAATAAGTAAATGCTCTAAGAGAGGAATTTCTATTGTTTCATATTCACTCGAATTGTAAAGAGAAAATTCAAAAAATCTATCGAAGTCGAAATTTCAGATAAATGATTAATTTATTTCTCATCAAAATTCGTGATTAATTTAGAAATCATTTAAATGAATATTCAATGAATGAAATTCAGTAAAATAGTAACTGAAATATCACCCCCTTTTAGAGAAAGATAGATTAGGAAGAACCTTATCAGACTCAAACCCAGAATCAGACTATGACCAAGACCAAACTCTTTCATCAGTTTCGAGGAAAGAAGATGTAACCAGTTCAAGAAAATACAATCAAATCTCCCACCAAATCTGAAACTAAGTTAAGACCCTTCGAATTGATCTGAGGATCAAGGTTACAGAATTCGAGGAGTTCTATTTTGAAATTCAGTATTACGATTTTGAAGTTTTGGGGATACTGATTTAAGATATACTCATTGTATTCAAAAGAAAATCAAACTGAAAACTTGCATTGAAACCTTGTTTTCTTAAAGGACTGTCTTACGCCAGAATGCTGTGGAGGGAGCATTTGGTATGTGTTTTTCTAAGGGAAGTTTGGTTGCAACAGCTGACGGGGAGTGTTCAAAGGATAGCTCACGCGGCAAAACCTGCCCAGGACTTGACCAGCCTCGGTACGGTTAAAATGGTGTGCCCAGTACGATGGACGAGGGCCGACAAAGCGGTCCCTGAGTGAAGTGCCAGGACACCTAAGGAGGATCCTGGAGGATTCTGACTAGGCGATGCATGGGCTCGTGGTGCCTAGGACACCCATGCGTATGTCATGGAAGATATTGTATGATAGACCAATGATTATTGTAATTTGTTACTGGATCTCGTTGGTGACCAGCTGGTCTCAACGGAGAGTCGAGAGTGATACTATTTTTTTTAGAAACAAGGATTGGATGGAAATTTTGAGTTATAACATCTGTAATCAATAACTGTTTGTCAATGGATTGTTTTATAAGTTAAAGTTTAAAGAGGAGTGTGTGCGTATCTGTATTCGAAAGTAAAAATTAAGAAAGGCATTCAATTATGGGTGGGTAAGTAATTGTTTGGCTCTACCCATTCCAGTGGTTGGGCGGTGGCTAACCCATGGGCCGGATGGGGTTAGGCTAGAATCAGTAGAGTTTTAATAATGAAATTGAATAATAGGAATACACTTAGAACTCGAGTAGTTAAATAACCTGAAGACTTCTCAAATGAATAGATCAACGGCTATGCCTGATTTTAGTTAGGAAAAAAGCGTTGATTTCTTCAAGTTAAGTCTGTAATAGTTTTCCTTCTATCTGGTCTAATCAGGTGAAGGATAGTTTAGTCTCATGACCCTATTAGAAAATTCGTTATTAAGAAAATAAAAAAGGTGGAATCGTCCCGTTTTTCGGGCAAGGGAAATTTTCCTGGTTTCGGTTTTCGGAATGACCACCAGTCTAGTCTTATGTCTGGATATTCGAGGGCGAGGCCCCGAGTGGGAAACCCTACCCCGTGCAAGAGGAAGTTTACTTCTGCTGCTATCAATCGAGAATCCGGTGCGCGGAGGGGGCAGTGGGATCTCACATAGCTTCACTTGCTCTAGCATAATGTATTTTTGGATTAGCCACTCTTCCGATACACTTATACATATATCCTCACCAAGCTCCCTATCGCAAGCATCACCCTCATCGCCCACTTTTACTTCCAAGGCCTCATCTCTTTCACCCACCCCCACGACTTCTATGAGCTGCCTCCCCACCCTCTCCAAGCCACATTGATTAGCTAGAGTCACCTCCTTTGCTTCGACTTCCCATCCGACCCAGCTGATCTTATTAATCTCTCTATCCCTAAAGGCCTGTGTCCATACCCCTACTCCACCTAGAGAATGGATGCATTGGAATAACTACATAGTAGGGGATGGCACATAGTCAATGAAGCCTACCACTTCCTTCGCAGTGATGCCCTTCCCCCCTATTCATCGGGCCGACCTCCTTATACTTTACCACCAAAGAAGGCGAGATTCTGCCGTCGCCACCACTTGAGCGCGCGGAGGTCAACCCTCTACTTAATCCTCTCAACTGCGATACCCCCTCAACTGAACGGAATTCGAGTAGGCGATACAAATCCTGCTTGGTCGACAACTCCAGGCCATGCCCATCACGTGCATCATAGACTGCATGGACATCAACATCCTGCATACCTACATTGAGGCCAAGCATCAACAATGTCGACAAGAGCATCCACCACAATAGCGCAGAGGATACCACCGACCACCCACCACCACTGCTAGCCCCATCACTTTCAAACTCATGGGCGAGCAACCGGCCTAGAGGCGCCCATTTATTATAAAGCCATTCATCTGGCAATACACCGTGGCCTCTCCGAATCTGCCCAGAATACCTACTAATCAGAAGATGATGGGCGTGGAACATCTTCCACGAGGAGGAGCAGAAGAATCCCAAGCTACAATTCAACTTTCCATGGTTCTCTCCAACGGCACAATAGCGCTGCACTGAAGAGACAATGATCAAGTGCTTCCACTGAAGAGACAATGATTAAGTGCTTCCATGAATTCATCCGTCTCTATGATCATGTCCCAGACCTAGCCATGATTGCAACAATTAGATTCTTCAACCTAATCATCAGGCTGTCGGAGGCCTTCCCAAATTGGGACCACTACCACAAAAGCATGCAAGGCTTAGCCTTTGACATCAACAAAGGCCCAATGCTCAAGCAGATTTTTGGATACTATGAGTGCATTATGTGGATGCCCGCCTAGTGCCTATAGACTTTGAAGATATGATGGAGACGCCATGACCTTATCCACATATATTCGATCTACTACCACTAGATCCGGCTAGCTCCAAGGACAGACCTAAATTAGGGAGCGGGGTATGTTAACCACTCTGGTTCATATTACTTTTCAAGCGTGGCTATGCTTATTGTACTCATATTTTGTAACCACGCAAAGCGCTTGATGTAAAAGAGACATGGGATGATCGAGCTTCCGGCTTGTGTAGGTCATAAGGAATAGTTATACATAGAGCTAGGAAAACTAGTTTCTGGGCCCCCAATTGTAAATGAGTGGCCGGCCATTGTAACTATGAGCTCTTGTATATAAGGCATTTGATAAAATATGAAAGGGAAAAATCCCATTAGTCTCATTTGAGTCTTGTCTCTCTCTCTCTCTCTCTCTCTCTCTCTCTCTCTCTCTCTCTCTCTCTCTCTCTCATGAGCTTGTGGTTGGATGCTTGCTTGTGTGCTTGCATGCTTGATTGTTGGTGTGTGCTTGTAGATATGGTGATGCTATAACTTCTCTCCCCTCTCTTTTCTCTCTACCAAGTTCCTCTTGCATGGATGTGGCATGAGGTGAAGGTTGAGCTTTCCATAGCTCCCTCCTTCTTTCTCTCTACTTAGCTATTGAATCTCTACTTGGGTGACACAAGTAGAGGTGGAGTGAGCCCCTAGTGGCTTCACATTGAGGAGTTAACCCTTGTTAGGGTTGGCTAAGTGCAACTCTCCGGACTTGACCCTTGTATGTTATCTCTCTTCTATTCTCTCTCTCTCTCTCTCTCTCTCTCTCTCTCTCTCTCTCTCATGTGCAAGGAAGTATGTTAGGTTCAACACTGGTGCGGCCATCTTTATTGGGCATGCCACGTGTTTGTAAACGATTCATGGAAGATTTTTTACCATTTCACGGCGTGAACTATCATGAGGTGGTTCACGACATGAAATAGCCTGAAGTGTTTCATGACGTGAAACAGCTTGAAGCGGTTCACGACGTGAAATGCTTGAAGCAGTTTACAACATGAAATAGCTGCGTTCCCTTATGTATGCAATGGCTGATACCTTATGGAGTCTTATATGCTTAAACATTCCAAGGCCACATGATATACATTTAGAAGAGTATAATTGTACATCTGAAACGTATGAACATGTTTCACGGCATGAATTGTATACCCCTTTACCTTATACCCATTTAGATTTTTTGTTTGGAGCTATGTACTCTTTGTCACCCTCCTTCCTTTTATTGCCCACAAGAGCTGGTAGGTATGTGTTATTATAGCCATTGTAGCTCTAGTGAGATCCATTGTGAGTGGAGAAGTACATCTACCGAATCCTGGTGAACCTATTTTGTTTCATGTACATGTGGGTTCACATTTGCATTACCCTGGTCCACAACTTGGCTCAGCTTGATCTCTTTAGTGCGTGACATTGGAGGTGTCCTACTCCTTTGTTTACTTGGTTGATTGGTTTTCTTCTTTCAAACCAATTCTGTTGTTGCCTTGAAACTTGATCTATCTAGGACCTGATTTTTCTTGTGCCTATGGCTCTCCTCTATTTCTTTGGAGGTAAATGCTACATTGGATCTTGTGTTAGTTTTTGGTACGCATACTTCTACATTTCCTTGATAGTAGCCCTGTGCTGTTAGTAAGTCTTTTCTTACCTACCTCTTTTGAATACCAATTGGTATTCAGGCATGCTTGGGTTGCAGCTTCCTCTCCCTGGTTTAATCCCTTTAGCTCTTGCATTTGGCTTTATGACATTGCTCTGATACCTATGAGGTTTTATCACTATCATAGTATCCTTGGGCTTAAAGCTAGGATTTGGGAACCCACTCCTGTTTGACTGGATACATTCTGTAAGATTCCTCCCCAACCTCTCAGGATGTCCAGTATCTTCCCCTGTAGTGAAATCCCTCTTCAAAAATATCAAAGATCTTTTTTCTACCTGTTTTGACCTAGAGAGAGAAAATATTCTAGAGAGAGATTATTCAGATTTTAAATATTTTTTGGATAGAAAAATTTCTCATCTTATTAATATAGGTTCCCCTGAAACAGAAGTTCAAAAAGATTTCCAGAAGGTGCATTAGAAATCAAGTATAATCTATTCAAGAGGCCTTATCCTAGGGGTCCAGATTTTTGAAAAATTTTAAATTAAGGTTTTGAGGGGCCAATCAGATTCATCCAAATGTGTGGAGAAGATAAATGGAAGAATAAAAGAAAAAAACCCAAAAATGAGTAAATGCTCACATAAGATGAAGAGTTAACTATGTACAAGGTTTATTAGTAAAAAACTATGAGTATTACTAAAAAAATGAGATATTTTGGGTATAATGATTCCATTTTGACACATGTGTAAGGAAGGGGAGTCCCTTCAAGGAGGCGCCTACTTCACATGCTTGAATGAGTTTTAAACTCAAAAATAATGTGACATTTTTATCTCTCCTCTCTCTTGGATCAAACCGAATCAAAACTGAATCAAAAAGGAACCAAACTAGGTCCAAATCTAGTCCAAATCAACCAAACTAAATTTGGAAAATTCTAGAAATCAGTTGGTCTTGGTTAGAGCCTCCCTCTCCTATAAATAGAACATAGGAGAATTATACTATACCAGAATTATACTGAAATAATGATAATTTTTACTATTCTCTAAAATTCTCTCCAAATTGAAGAAATTGGAGCTTCCCTCCTTCTTCAATCTCCATTGATGGCTCCATCAACACACCAAACCAATTAATTGGTTGGGGGCCTCTACCGTGATCAAAGAATCAAGCAATTTGTCAGGTAAAGTGTGAATTTTGATCTTTTTCCATAATTTCTCAATGTTTCTCTCTTCTCAACCCCTCTCAAGCTTGAGAAGCTTAATTGGAATGGCTTTTTAATGCTATTGAAGTTAATTGATGATTGAATGGTAGTAAGGAAATACATAAAATTCCCAATTATGCTTAATTTTAATGGCTTTTATGATTTTTGTCTTCTCTAAAATGATTATGATGTTATGTCTCATTGAAAAAAGGCATTCCCCTCTCTTCTTTAGTAAATGCAACCATTCTTTATCCTAAATGAATGATTAATGGATAGAATCAAGTTTTTCATAATGTTTTTCTTAAATAAGTAAAAATTATTTACATTAGAAGGATTTAAATACTCGTGGTGAAATTATAGTTGATTTTAGAAAGTTAAAAATTGAAAAATGGTCAGCCATACAAAGGAGGTTATGGTGAAATTTTCTAAAATTGTGTAAAAATAAGTTGTACTTTTTTATTCTAAAAGTGTAATTCCTACTAAATTGGATTTATGCATCATAAAGAATTTAAATTAATCTAAAAAGTGTTATTTTCATCAATTTTTATTTTATGCATAGAAAGATGCATAAAGAATTTTATTTTTATATTAAAAGTGTGATTTTTATCATAAATGATTTTATGCATAAATTAGATGCATAAAAGAAATTCTTTTATATTAAAAGAGTGATTTTCATCATAAATGATTTTATGCATAAATTAGATGCATAAAAGAAATTCTTTTATATTAAAAGAGTGATTTTCATCATAAATGATTTGTATGCATAAACATATGCATAAAGGATATTTTTTTATATTAAAAGTGTGATTTTTATCATAAATGGATTTTATGCATAAATTAGATGCATAAGAGAAATTCTTTTATTCTAAAATTGTAGTTCCTACTCAATTGGATTTATGCATGGATTGATGCATAAAGAAATCTATTTTTATTTCAAAAGAGTTATTTTCATCAATTTTGATTTTATGCATAAATTAGATGCATAAAAGAAATTCTTTTATATTAAAAGAGTGATTTTCATCATAAATGATTTGTATGCATAAACATATGCATAAAAGATATTTTTTTATATTAAAAGTGTGAGTTTCATCATAAATGATTTTTATGCATAAATGGATGCATAAAAGAAATTCTTTTATATTGAAAGAGTGATTTTCATCATAAATGATTTGTATGCATAAACATATGTATAAAGGATATTTTTATATATTAAAAGTGTGATTTTCATAAATGATTTATGCATAAATTAGATGCATAAAAGAAACTCTTTTATATTAAAAGAGTGATTTTCATCATAAATGATTTGTATGTATAAACATATGCATAAAAGATATTTTTTATATTAAAAGTGTGATTTTCATCATAAATGATTTTATGCATAAATTAGATGCATAAGAGAAATTCTTTTATTCTAAAAGTGTAGTTCCTACTAAATTAGATTTATGCATGGATTGATGCATAAAGAAATCTATTTTTATTTCAAAAGAGTTATTTTCATCAATTTTGATTTTATGCATAAATAAATGCATAAAGAATTTTATTTTTAATTCAAAAGAGTTATTTTCATCAATTTTAATTTTATGCATAGGAAGATGCATAAAAGATTGATTTTTAATTCAAAAGTGTCATTCTCATTTAAAATGAATTTATGCATAGGAAGATGCATAAAAGATTGATTTTTAATTCGAAAGTGTTATTCTCCTTAAAATGGAATTTATGCATAAAAGAAATCTTATATCAAAAATAAGAATTCTCTTGTATTCTATAAATAGATATGAGGATGTGAAATGAATCAGATAGATGAAAATGAACGAAGAATAGATGGAGATGTATGTATGTGAAAGAATGGATGTAGATATATGTATGTGAAAGAATGGATGTAGATGTATGTATGTGCTAGGATGTGATAAGATGTGTATGAGAAGTGATAGGATGTGATAAGATACGTATGAGAAGTGATAGGATGTGATAAGACGTGTATGAGATGTGATAGGATGTGATAAGATGTGTATGAGATGTGATAGGATGTGATAAGAGGTGTATGAGATGTGATAGGATGTGATAAGATGCGTATGGGATGAGTTAGGATGTGATAAGATGAGTTAGGATGTGATAAGAGGTGTATAGGATGAGGTAAGAAGTGTATCTAATGGGATAAGATGTATATGGGTTGTGATAGGGCGAGAATGGATGTGATGTAAAAGAATAGATGTGAAGGCATATGTGGATATATGAATGGGAATGTAGAAATGGATGTATGGATATGGATGTGGATATAAATGTATGAATGTAAATGTGGATCTGGATGTGCGAATGAGGATGTGGATGTACGAATGAGGATGAGGATGTGGATGTGGATGTGGATGTACGAATATGAATGTGGACATGGACATGGATGCAGATGTGGATATGGATGTGGATGTATGAATGCCGATGTGGATGTAGATGTATGAATGTAAATATGGATCTGGATGTGCGAATGAGGATGTGGATGTGGATGTATGAATATGAATGTGGATATGGATGTATGAATATGGATGTGTATGTATGGAAGTGGATGTATGAATGCAGATGTGGATGTGTATGTATAGATGTGGATATGGATGTGGATGTATGAATACAGATGTGGATGTGGATGTGGATGTGGATGTGGATGTATGGATGTATAGATGTGGATGTGGATGTATGAATGTAGATGTGAAAATGGATGTATGGATGTAGATATGGATGTGGATGTATGGATGTGGATGTGGATGTGGATGTGGATGTGGATGTATGAATGTGGATGTGGAAGTGGATGTATGAATGTAGATGTGGATGTGTATGTATGGATGTGATAGGCTGCGTTTACAGATCTTCAGCCCTTCAAACTTGTGTTTCTATCCAGCAGCAGTCCTGTAGCTTGCGTTTCAGTCCAGCATCAATCCTACGCTAGAAAACAGCTCTACAGCCCTGCGTTCGGAGATTTCCAGCAGTCCTTCCATGCATTTTCAGTCCCTCAGCAGTTTACATCAGTATTCAGCCTTCCGTACATCATCCAGGCATACACCAGCCCTCTGGTGAAGGTAACACAGCATTCATAAGCATTTGTAGCATTCTAACATAGCTTAGAACAGTCCTCTTTTCTTAGCCTCAGCAGGTGTGCAGCCCTTCCTCATGCTCTTGGGAAGAGTGCATAGGCTCGAGATCAGTTCATCGAGGTGTTTCTACAGCCGTGTACAGTTTAGCCAAGCTTCCGATCCTCCGAGATCTTGAGTTTGGCTTATCTACACTCCATAGTCACTGAACTGCAGCAGCAGGCGACAGCAGCACAGCAGGCGGCTAATTCACATGCAGAAAACGCAAGAGTATATGCTGATTTGCGGCTGACTGAAGCATAAGTTCTCTCAACTTGGCCATTTGCTTGTGGATAATAAGGTGATTATTTTTGATATATTACAAGGAATCCCTTGAGTAAATGTTCAATCACCTCATTGTTGATGAAATGTGAACCCTGATCTAATGGGAAGACAAATCTAGAAATGATCTGTTTATACAAGAACTTGGCTGTAGTTCAAGCATCACCTTTTTTTAAGGCTCTCATCTCTATCGACTTGGTGAAATAATCCGTGGCCAAGATCACATAATGATCTTCAGACAGATGCGCTGCTAGGCTAATAGGTCCAACCAAATCAATACCCCATTTCTCAAAGGGTTGTCTCACAATTATAGGGATAAGTGGCATTCTATCCTTCAGTTGTGGAATAGCAAATCGTTGACATTCCTCACATCTTTTCACTAATTCTATGGCATCCCCAAATAACGTAGGCCACAATAGCCCTACTTGGAGTACCTTGCAAGCGGCAACTTCTAAAGCAAAATGTCCTCCGGCTATTCCCAAGTGTGCTTCTTCTAATATCGTGAGACGAATTCATCTTCTCACACACATCTCCTGAGGATATCATCTTTGCCCAGTTTGTATAGTTCTCCCACAAAATCAATTGATATGGCATGGCCAGCTTAATAAGCCAATGCAACTTATCTTTGTTCAAGGGCCGATCTTGTGGAAAACCATAAGCTAGGTACTCTGATATTTCCTCGCTCTACTTAGGCACCATATTAATTTTGTGCAGACATGCATGTGGGAGGTCATTGTCAATGCCAGTAGGTTCTCCGTTTGGAATTCTAAACATATGATCTACCAAAACATGTTGTGTTCCTTTCCTCACCGCCGCAACCGTAAAGTTAAATTCCAGAAGTAAAAGCAACCATCATGTGATTCTCCCCATAGTGCATAGCTTATTCACTAGATATAATAAGGCCTGGTGATCAACAAAGAATACAAACGTATTGGCCAATAAGTAATGTCTATATTTGTTAACAGCATAAACCATGGCCAACCCTTCATGCGGTTATGGTGTAGTTTATTGTTGCATCATTGAGTTGTCAACTGGCAAAGCAAGTTGGGTAATCCAATTTGAATTCCTCAAGTTGTGCCAGTACACATCCTATAGCAAAATTCAACGCATCAATGTGTACATGGAATATGAGGTCCCAATTGGGTGGTCGCAAAATTGGTGCATGAGCCAATGCTTCCTTCAACTTATCATATGCTTCTTGGCATTCTTCAATCCACTCAAAGATGATGAGCAGTCTATACAATGGCCTAGAAATTTCAACATAGAATATAATGAACCGTCAATAATAACCAATGTGTGCCATAAACCACTGCACACCCTTGTAGGGGTAATTCCAAGATCAACTTCACTTTGCTCTCATTAGTGGAAATACCATTCTTAGACACAATGTGACCTAAGATTACGCCATGTTTGACCAAAAATTGGCACTTTAAAGGGTTTAAGGATATGCGATATAATCGGCATCTCTCAAACACCTTCCTTAAGCAAGTTAGGTGTTCAGTCCATCGTGAGTATGCACATAGATCGTCAATGAATACCTCGAGCCACTTTTGCAAGTAGTCCCTGAAAGTCATGCACATCAATCGTTGGAAATTTGTTGGGGCATTAGTGAGGCCAAAAGACATAACCTTATAAGCATAGGTCCCCCAGGAAGGCTATCTTGTGTTGGTCTTCTGGTGCAATGGACACTTGATTGTAGCCTGAAAACCAGTCTAAGAAGCTATAGGCTTCCTCCCTTACTACCTCTTCTAATACATGCTCCGTATATGGTAATGGGTAGTGGTCTTTCCTAGCTGCATTGACCTTTTTGAGATCAACATAGACTCTTAGCTTTCCATTCTTCTTTGGCATGATCACAATTGGCGAAAGCCAATCTGTGTGCTCAAACTCATAGATGAAATCCACAGCGATGAGCTTATCAATTTCCTCCTTTACTATAGCTGCATATTCCCCCCCCAAAATTTGTTGACATGCATTTTGATGAATCTGGGTGCTCCCCCTTAGGCACTAGGTTTTTCTCTGCCAAAGGTGATTGTCTCTCCTCTATAGCGGACATTGGGTTCATTCCTCCTACCTATTATGGCTCACCCTAACCCCCCTTACATCCAATAAGAGATTACCTGGTGAACCACAACTATCTCGTGAGAATCTTTCCAATGGCCAAGCTTGTAACACTTGAGGTCTCCAAGCTCTACAACTCCTTGAGAAAAAATGCCATCGTGCCTCCCCCGAGTGCTGTCACACCGTCGCATTGCACAATAGGTACTCGTCCCTCCTCTCACCTCACTTCACTCACACACACTCACTAGCATAGAGAGATTAGCAAGAGGATTAGCAAGAGCAAGACTCAATTGCACAATGGGAGAGTATGTTGTATTATGAGAGATATTCAATTGCACAATGGGAAAGTATGTTGTATTATGAGAGATATTCACTTATATACATTGCCATAAGTGTTCACACTCACTTAAACTGTGGCCTAGCCAACCACTTTAGGCTCATAAGAGCCCTAATACTATTACAATGACTACTCTCATAATATATCCATGCAGTACATCACTTTTAGGACTTCATCCTAACTTGCTATACCACACGCTCTTGAAGTGGGAATTGCCACCATAAATACTCCATTACACCATTACGGGCACCCGTCCAAGTTGTAGCTTTGGACACCATTGCTTCATATCTTGAATGTATGACCCGTTGGTGTATCTACCTTGACTCCTTGATGTAAGATAATGGTCATAGCTCTTGTTAACACTAGAAATGGGTTAACATCCCCCCCTTCCTGATGGTGATCACGTCCTCATGATCGCGTTGAAGACCTTTGTGTTGGGAGAATGGAAAAGCTTTACCGATGGTTTTGACTTTGATTGAACTTAATGGTCTTTGTTCCTCTAGAAGGAATAAGAAAAGCGAGTTAGTGAATGAAAAGGTTAGTAGTTTATTGGGAATTCCTAACGGGGTGGGGGGGTGGGGTTTTTTGCAAGTGATCACAATTTTTGCAAGTGATCACAATTTTTATATTTATGTGAGCATTTTTTGCTCACTTTGTTTTTGGCAATCATAAGGAAGGTTACATGTGATTTATGTTAGTAGGGATGCTAAGAGATGTTAATAATGGGAAAGAAAAGAGGGAAGGATGCGGAGGATTATTAGACTTAATCATTAGAACGAGATGGTGATTCTCAGTTCCTCATTTGATTCATTGAAGCGACATTCATCATTTAAAGAAATTGGCCTTTGATGATGTCCCTTTGCATGGTAGGATTTTGACAAATGTTGTTTAGGACTAATTCCTACATGCTTCTTCCCATGTGCTTTTTATGTTTTTATGTATATTTAATTGCTCTTATGAAACAAATATACATGAAGTATAAGAAGTGAGTCATATAGACTCTTATTAAACTGCTCTGTGTTGAAGTAGTCACTTGTTGGGGCGAGGATTGAAATAATTATGTTGACTTGCGAGGCTAATATAGACATCTTCACTAAGGATTGGAGATCATTGAATTGTGAAGATGGTAGCATCGTTTGGAGAGGTTTGTAATTTGAAGGGAAATTCCAGGCAATGGGTTGTACCATTGACCAGGCTTTCACCCACCATGGCCCCCCCATCTAGAGATGTACCTGGAAGTTGTCGATGGTGAGGCTTTGGTGCAAATGTTCTCCAGTGCAAAAAGGAAATGGTTATTTAAAATCCTTGGGAGGGTGTTAATGCGTGATATGGCTTCACTCGTGAAAGTGCAGGTTCTTAAGCCGTGAGATTGTTAATTCATGAGAGGGGTCAACCCGTGTGACAAGCTTAACTTGTGAAAGTGCAAGTTCTTAAGCCATGAGACTCTTAACTCATGGAGAAACCTGAACTCGTGAGATTGCAAGTTTTTTGGCCATGAAGGGTTATTCCGTGAAATGGCCTAAACCCTGAAAGGTAATCTCTTGAAATGGTGTCTCCGTGAAAAGTGCAAGTTTTTTGGCCGCCGTGAAGGTAATCCCGTGAAATAGTGTCCCCATGAAAGTGCAGGTTTTTAGGCCATAAAGAGTTATTCCGTGAAATGGCCTAAACCTGTAAGGTAATCCTATGAAATGGTGTCTCCATGAAAGTGCAGGTTTTTACCATGTGAAGTTACAAGATTTTGACCCGTGAGATAGCAAGGTTTTGACCTCGATGGTTTTTTATTTGAAATGATTCTATGGGTTAGCTAGGGCATGATATGTGAGCAAAAAGTTCTTGTGCACCTATGCTTCACATCCAAAGGGGTGACAAGAGTATTGTTATTTTTTCCTTGATGCGCTCATAAGTCTCCGTCAGACGTGGGTATTGATTCTTGAATGTGTTGCTCAAATGTTGTCGAAGAGGTAGGTAAGATTGCTAGTTGGTTACTTGAACACACCAGCTCTTGTATAGGTGTTAAATGTATGAGAGTGGTTGAGTCACTTGCTTGGTGTTGCTTGGGCCTCCATTCTTGTCGGACTTTAGGTGAAGTTGTTAGGGTTGAAGTCGGTTGTGAGATTTTCTTTATGTTTTTTGATTTTGGCAACCATATGATGGGATTATCATCATAGTATCCTTGTTGTTGAAGCACATGCATAGGCAACCATCTTTGATGAACATTATAAAATTGGTGGCTGTGGTGCGTTTGGTGTTGAGGTTTCCTTCTGTGTGCAAGCTTAGGGGGCTTTGTGAAGTGCTTGGGAATTTAAGTTTTTAGTATTACTTTGGTAGTACCCTTGTGCTTGCAGTAATCTTTTTGGTACCCACACTTGCTGACTTGGTGGAGTTCTTTGAGGAACTCGCATAGGCTTTTGTGGACGGTGTTGTGGAGTACTTTTCTTTTTCCTTGGCCTCTGAGTGTTGCATTGAGGAAGAGGCTTTGACTAGTGAGGCACCCAAATTTGATTGGCACCTTCGTATTAGCCTTGAGCTTTAAGTAGCTGCTTGTCCACCCACATCGTGATACCATTAAGATACCTTGATCTTGGCTATTGTGGTGGAGTTTTCTTGTTGGTGGAAGTGGAAGGTTTTGGGACGAGGCTACAAGTTGAGACTCATGGGTATTTTGGATAATGATGAGGCTAGAGTCTCTTTTGGAGTGGCTATCGATGATGAGGCTTTCAAGCATGCGGTTGTCTCCTTTAGTGAGGTTTGTCGATGATGAAGAGGCATAGGCTCTGGAGCTTTTCCTTTGAATTCCTTGTTAAAGATAGATGGTTGTGCGGGGGGAACTTCTTCAAGAATGGCTATTGATTACGAGGTTTTGGCATCGAACTTTTTTGGTGAGGATGGGATTGAAGGATTAGACGCTTCGAAGTCGGTCATTTAACACAGATGGTAGGTTATTGTGTAGAGGGGCTTTTGTGGAAGAGGCTTGTAACCTTTTGTGTTCAGGATCATAGAAATCCATTAAAGTTGGATCCTCTTCCTTGCAATATGGTATTGTCAACTTTTTATCATTGACCATCATGATGACTCTATGGTTAGCAAAGCACAATGGTGCTTGGGCAGCAATAGTCCATTTATGTCCCAAGATCAAATTTGCTTCCAACACATACTCAGCCACACAAAAAACTTGAAAGTAAGGGGGTTAGTTTCAATATACATTGTATGTTCAAAGTACCCCAAACATGGCATGTTTAAGTCTTGTGTAAAGGGAATTCTTTAGGATGAGCTGTGAGTGTTGTCCTAACAAATCCCATAACTCGAGGGCCATGAGATTGTGTTCTCATGTTGGATAAAGTTGTGCTTGAACTGTGCTGATTTTATTTGAAATTTCTAATCCAATCAGAATCCTAGGGATCTTTTCAGTAAGATATGCTAGAAGTTCCAGCTCCTCCAAGTCTCTTCCTCTCTATTGAATACAACGAGTCACGTATCCAAGTTCCACCAAGGATGACATCATACTCAAGGGAATCTAAGATAACGTGGAATGTAAATTCCACATCTCCATCGATTATTTGAGTATCATGGCTAAAGTAACCTAGAACTTCAATGTTTGGTCCATTGGCTCCTCTTGCAAGACCATTGTCTGTAGGGATAAGTTTTGGTTGTCCCAAAATGACACCCAAGTGTCTATTGTTATGATGTTATGACTAGCTTGAGGGCTAATCAACGCGCATTTGTGCTTAACATCATTGCCTATAGGGAAATCCAGCCATATCATGATAGAATCTTTAAGTGGAATCATGGATGTTTCAATTTTTGTTTCAGCTTCAGATCTCATATGAGAGAAGAGCATTCCTCCAAATGAGGTTTTGAGAGGCTGCTTTAATTTTGTAAGGGAATTATTGAATTCCTTACAGGCTTTCTCAACTGCATAATTTGTGCAATCTGTCTCGAATGACTTCTGTAGTAGAGAGTATGTCTTAATCTTGAAAGGGGAAGCAGTACTTCTCTTGGTTTTGTATTTTGGTTGTTTTTTTTAGGCTTGGCATTATTAGGTTCAATCACAACTGGTGATCATGTATGACACTCAACCATGCTAAGTATGCTCTCCTGAGCTTGCTTTTTTCATTTCGCATGTCATGTGATCATGATTTTCAATTTGGGGTGGTTGGGTGGGTTCTAGTTTCTTGATTGGTCTATGAGGTGTGAAGAGTTAGAACTTGTTTCATCCTCACTAAGTGATGTACTAGAAATTGTTTCATCTTCTGACTTTCTTTGGATCGTCAGGTTTTCTTTATGTTTGCCCATGCGATGAGATCAAATTTTATTTTGGGCTTTTGTATCATGTGTCGCACATATGGGTTTTGTGGTTTGTGTGGTGGCTTTTGATGTGGATGCCTCTGCATCATGTGTAGCTTTTGGCTCTTTTGGGTTTATGTCTCCTTTTGGATTTATGACCTCCACATGTTCCTTTTCCCTATCCTTTAATTCAACCTTGGTTTTAATAGTTTGTTGTCTCTTGTTTTGCTTGGGTTTAGGAGGTTTTGTTTTCTGTTTTGGGTTCTGCTTTAAAGCATGTTCTTCTACCCATGTTAAGGTATAGTCTTTTGCGTTCTTTTTTACCGTTTCTCGTACCTTGGCTTGTAAGCATGTAAGCACATTCAAGGATATGGACAATTTTCCGTTTTGTACACTTAAGATGTTAAGAGTTGTATTTTATGAGACAAGTTGCATTGAAGCAACTCATCTTGGGCAATATTAGAACATGTGATCAATGCCACATCGTTTATACATGTGATCAATGCCACATTGTTTACACATGGGTCGCAAAATGTCAATGACTATGGGCATGGAGTATTCCAAACCTTATGAGTTCTATGACAATAAAACACTGATGTGTTCAATTCAACAAAAAATACACAATTAAGCTAAAATTAATTATTCTAGTTCTATGTTTAACACTAAAGAGAGCTGACATTCACTAAAAATTGCATTCTATTACATTGTTTGATGCAATGGATGCAAACTAAGCCTAATACAGACTATGTGCAAGCCGTAAGAACATGAAAAACCACAGTAACAATAAATTAAGCTAAAAATTAAGCAAAAAGCATTCTTTATAAAAACAAAAAAGAGAGCTATTCTACACCAAATCACACACAAATCACCATCAAATCCACATCTTTTCCATGGGAAACCATTAATCAAGATAATGGCAATAGGTAATGCGTAGCTTAGAGGAAAAACAATGGAAAAAGCCAAGGGATGGCTCCTTGGCGCAGCGCCAAAAATGCTATGGCTCACCCTAACCCCCCTTAAAACACATGCAATACAAGATTACCTGGTGAACCGCAACTGTCGTGAGGATCTTTCCAGTGGTCGAGCTCGTAACCCTTGAGGTCTCCAAGCTCTACAACTCCTTGAGAAGCAATTACACTATGCCTCCCACAAGCATTGTCACACCGTCGCGTTGCACTACGGGTACTCATCCCTCCTCTCACCTCACTTCACTCACACACACTTACTAGCATGCATTAGGGAGAGAGATTAGCAAGAGCAAGAATCAATTACATAATGGGAGAGTATGTTGTATTATGAGAGATATTCACTTATATACATGGCCATAAGTGTTCACACTTACTTAAACTATGGCCAACCGGGCACTTTAGGCTCATAAGAGGCCTAATGCTATTACAATGACTACTCTCATAATATATCCATGAAGTACATCACTTAAGACTTCATCCCAACTTTCTACCACACTCTCTTGAAGTGGGAATTGCCATAAATACTCCGTTACACCATTACGGGCACCCGTCCAAGTTATAGCTTTGGACACCATTGCTTCATATCTTGAATGTATGACCGGTTGGTGTATCTACCTTGACTCCTTGATGTAAGATAATGGTGGTAGCTCTTGTTAACCCTAGAAATGAGTTAACACTACCCAGTCCTTAACATCTACCCAGAATGCTGACATGTTGCATAGCAATGATCCTAGTGGCATTTTGATGTGTGGTTGTATGCTAAGAGACTACCTATGTCCCTAGGTTCTCTGGTAAGTAAGGGATCCTTCCACGTGTTTGTCTTATATTCAATCCTAGGGAATGAATGGATCGATAATTCTTGATCTACCTCCTCAAACATTCTTGTCATCAGGTCACTATGTGTTCCTTCCTTAGACCCCTCTAGAATTGAAGTAGGCACATCCAACTTCCTTTCTCTTTTAGCAGCTTATTTCATGGGTACATTGTATCCCTGGCCTTGTTAGCCCTCAATTTAGCTTGACACTCCTCAAAAAGGGTCTTAGCTTTCTCAAGCTTCCTTATTTCCTCTTTAGCATTTGGATATTCTCCAACATCCTTGGGGGTTGTTGATCTCTCTTTTGCCTGCTCATATGGTTTCGACACTTGGTCATCTCCTTCCTTTGATTAGGTGGATCTGGTGTCAATGGTATCTTCCTCAAATCCATCCTGAATTATGACCATGGTATCATCCTTGCCCACCTTTTTCACTCTTCTCCTTCTCCTAGTCTTAGAGGTTGTAATACCTCCTGTGTTCTTCCCTTTGTCCACTTGTTTCGCTTGTGCACGTGTCAGGACATTCAGTGGCACGATATTTCCAGATTGCACACTTATAGTCCTGATGGTGGCATGGTTAGAAGTAGAAGTAGAGCCATTAGCACGATATGAAAAATCCTTGATTAGATGATCAACACCACACTTAACACATAAAAGAGTTAGCATGGCGTTGGTCTGTGCTACTATCAACTGAGTTTGGCCAGCATTAGTCACGTTTTTTAGAGGACACTCCGCTACTTGATGAGGTCTATTATAATGAAAACACTATATGGGTCTCCTCAAAGTTGAGTTTATGTATTTTCCCTTCCACTGTACCATGGTTTGAAACATTGATACTGGCACACTGTTTTGTAAGACATAATACTCTAGTGTGGTCTTTGTTAGTTCCTCATAGTAGTTTTTATTAACTTCTACTTTGCGCATGACCTCTCCCTCTTCCAAAGGTTCCTCAATCAACACTTGGTTGATTGAGGAATATGGTGATAGAACAAACGGCAGCAATGACATGTCCTACATTGTGAACATTCCTCTTGGTAACTAGGACATATTTGGCTGCCTTGCCACATTGGATTGCATCCATGGTGCTGGTAAGGCTAGAGGGGTGCTGGCAATTATGCTAAAGGCTAGATCCTTGGATATCTGCACATGGCAGTGTCATGGTTCCCTAGTCTCTATGACAGTGAGCATCATAAAGTAACTGCCTTGGCCTTAGGTGAGAGCATTTAGTTCTCATATGATTTTGTCTACAGATTGAGCACCAAATCACTTATCTCCGGGGGTAGAGATAGCCATTTTCTGATGCTTCTCTCCCATCCCTGACTTTCAACTTTTCCAAAATGGCAGTACTGAGTTTCTCAACTATCATGTTGCCAACTTATTTGTTCTTGGATCCTGCGTCCTTATTATGACTAGATACGCGTGATGTTGCTACCACCGAAGCTGCCTTGGTGTCTTCTAGTTGCGGCAACTCAAGCATGTGATCCTCATATTTGATTGCCAACTTATAGCACATATCTAGAGTAGTCAGTCGAGATAACACCACATAATCATGCATCTTATGATCTCGGACTCCTCTCTGGAAGTAGGGAAATAACTAACTAGTTAGCCTTTCCCTCAATTTGCATCTTGGGTTCAAGTGCTTGAGCCGAGAAACATAATCCTGCATGGAATCATTTTCTTTTTGCTTAATGTTGTGGAGCTGTGCCACAAAACTCCATCTATCACCACTTCGAGTAAAGCTCACTATGAACACATTCTTAAGTGGAGTGAAATTAACTTTATCCTCAGGCTTTAAGGTTTGATACCATTGGTGGGCATTCCCTTCTAGGGTTAGAGAAAAAGCATGTATCATGTGGTTATATCGCTTACCAGCCCACATGTTTCATAGGTTGGCTCAAAAAACTCTATGTGCTAGTTACATTGCTTACCAGCCCACATCCCCATCTCTTGAGAACTTTTGCACAAGCTTCAAAATAATGTGTGGCTTTATGTGAGATGGTCTAGATTCAAGGGCAGTGCCTAGCTCCCTAACCATTCCTCTACCCATTTTTGTAGCCATAATCAACAAATCCACCCTTGTGACCACATTTTAGATCTATGTTGGGATCCACGATTGGCCTTCGAGGAGCTACCCCCCTACCTAGACCTCATCCTCTCCCTACATAGGTTCTTTTATTCAATTCGGGTCTATGGCTAGGTCTAAGCACATCCTCATCACCTGGCTCATCATTAGCAGCCTCAGCCCGCCTTTGTTGAATTAGAAGTTCCTTACTCTATAAGAATGTGGGATCATTAAACATTTCATGTATATCCTCTCTCATGTAGAGCCGATCCTCTCCTCTTGCAGATGCCCTAGGTAGATTGTCCACTTCTTTTGTTTCGAGGACTTCCTCAGCCTTGGGTTCCTCGTTTATGGGTTCTAAGGCTAGTTTTCCTCCTTCTATCATTCCCATCCACATGTTATTAGTGGCATTTCTAGATGTTTCTCATTCCTTGCCACGTGGTCAAAACAGATTCAAATTATCAATTCTCCTCTGTTTCGCCATTGTTCTTTGCGTATCGAGATCTTGCCGTTTTAAGCCTAGTAGACGCAATTGGTGCTCAGCTTTTGCTAGTGCACAGAAGATAAAGAGTAATTTGCAGGTACGGGCCCATCAACAAGAGCAAGACATGGTTTAGGACTGGACTTACCAACCCAAACTTCTGGCCCCAGGAATGCTAACACAGTGAGGCTTAGTGGAATGACTCCTAGGGTTAGGAGGGACAATGAAAATGCTGCCTAGATGGGTCAAATCTTCTTCCCCACATCGGAGGAAGTGGAAATTGACATGAACTAGTTTTTCTTCCCCAAAGTCAGAGAATCTTAGCCCTTCTTCCATGGATTCTTCACTATTGGTTTCTATGATGGTCAGATTTCTCCAAGATGCAACACTCAATTGAGTGCTCACCGAGTAGCCTGAACCAATACTTCTTTGGTAGGAAGAACCTTGGTGATTTGATGCATTGTCATTGGGGACAAGGTTATCTCCAATGAGTTTCCTTGACCTCAAGTGCATAAGAATATGATTTAATAGGATAGATAACTACTCCAACAGTTACACTCGGTTTTCTGTCCAACTGACTCTTCTCATTGTGAATTGGCAGATCTTAGTAAAATAGTAGACTACAATTCACGTCATGAAGTAACAGTCTGTATCTCATGTCGTGAACTGTGTTTCATGCCATGAACTATTTATGTTTCACGCTTCGAAATTTCAGTTTAGAAATGCATTAATCCGAATCGTGGAGACTCCTATAGTGCAAATATGGTCCTCTCTTAACTATGGTCTCATAATCCTTAATACGTGAACTAGCATGCCTTCTTAAGATAGCAGACTGCAATTCACGTCTTGAAGTAGTAGTTTGTGTTTCAGTTGTGAACTAGAATATGGTTCACGTTGTGAACTATTTCAATACTCTTTCACGAGATAAGACGTGTCAGCATAAGACGCCCTAACTTTAGTAAGGTAATCTCAAAATTTTTGGCGTTGATGGCGGATAGTGTTTCACACCGTGAACCGCACTCTTTCACTTTCACATGTTTAACAGCCGAGTCAACAAAATGATGGTTTGATTAAATTAGAGTGTGATTTCCCTACCCAAAAGATCTAGAAAGATTGTGCCTAGCAATTAGAATGCAATGCCATTCACCAACATAACCAATGGCTCCTTATTTTTGTAATTTTCATGATTTTTTAGAAGAAATAGAACAAAGTGTGTCACCGTTGCTAGCTCACAGTAGTGAAATTGGTGACGAAAATAAAAAATTTGAAAGGAAATCCCAGTGGCTTTCCTCTAAGCAATACCAAGTACTCACCCACACTTCCAAACACACAATTTTCCTCAACTATTCTAATTTCTTCTCTTCCACACAAACCTTATCTACACAGTTTTTCACGATGCACCTTCACAATGCAAAGCAATAGTGAATCTTGCATAATGGGAGCTTGAGCTCTAAGAGGATGGAAGAAAAAATGGTTTTCCTTGGCAATGGCACTAAAAATATTATATGATTTGGAAAGAGGCTAAGGTAAGCTCTTGACTTAAACACCATCTTCTTTGGAAATTGATCACCACAAATGAGTGGTGGTAGCTTAGCCCAAAGGTCTTAATCTTCACATCTTGAAGGATATGCAATGGTTTTTTGTTATATTCCCATCGGCAAGATTGACCACAAAATTGGTGTCTATAAGTAGTGCACTTCCCTATCTTCGAGAAATCCTTGGTGATTAAACTGACACCAACACCACCATTCAAGATCATGGTGGATACCGTCTTTCCCTTATAGACCATAGGTAACACAATATTCATTTCAACACTTTTGCAATAGTGTCCCAACTTGTTCATGGGTACTTTTGGTTGTTCTTTTGTATGGAACATGTGGCATGGCTCATCCTCTTCTTTGGTTTTAGGTATGGAACGTGTGGCATGGCTCATCCTCTTCTTCTTTAATTTCAGTTATATGTGGACTCTTAGATTCCCATTCGACAGATAAGTCTCTCTAAAGTTGAGAATTCCCTAGAAGGCAATACCTCTAAAGGGTACAAATGAAGTCATTTACCAATTGCCTTAGAGAAAATATTATAGTAACTATGATGACCCATAAAAGTTTTGTGGTCACTTAAGAATGGTTTTATGGTTTTGGTCTCAAGGCTTTTGGCAAGCGTTGAGGTTCCCTCACATGTTCTATTAAATTAGCTTTGGATAGGGTTTGGGATACTCTCAGACAAAGTAAATGGTACATACTCGACCACTTGCTCAAGGATAGGCTCTAATTTAACATACTCCTTTTTTAGGACGAGTGATTTGAGTCCTTAGTCCTTTCTAGCGGGCTACCACTATAACCTTTGGGGCTTGCACCTCATGCTCTTGAGTTGTTTACTTTCTTCTTATTTATAGTCTTGGATGTTCCCTTAGCTACTATCCTTGTCTTGGCTTAGAACCTTAAGATGGCATTAAGGGGAACTATATGAATAATTCATCCTTACACACTTAACAAGTTAAGGCTTATCAAAGTGGCTACTATTGATGCTTTTGCCATTTGGGCCAATTGCTGCTCTATGTTGGGACAATCCTTATATGCATGATAAAAAATCTACACATAACATGTGCCACCATAATAAGGTATGACATTGGGATTTGGCATAGGATTTAAAGTAACTTGGAACACTTAGGGGATTTGGTGTGTGCAGGGCCCTTGTGAGAACATTGTGTAGTATGACATTTGTGTGCCTTTAAATCAAAATCATTACATTGATGGTGGCGTACATCCTATATTGTTGAGGTCTCTTGCTCTTTTTTATACCACATGGCTTCAAATAGAGAGGCGTAGTTTATAGCTAGAGCCCATGCTAGATACCCACCAATAGGGATCATAATTAAATAACTTGATTAATATAACTAATCTAAGGTGGATGGAACCTAAGAATGCTCATGAAGATGAGTGAGTAGTGCTAATGAATTTAAGTATAATTAGGTTACAAGAAGATGGAGAAACTTGTACTCATAGAGAGACTTGAGATTTGTACAAGTGCTTGTATAGTGCATTGCTTGAAATGACCCCCTTTTATATGAGAAGTTACCCTCTCGAGATTGTACATCGATGTGAGATAATTCATGTTTCCTTATGTGGTGGCAACTCCTTGGACTTTGCTCTTACTTAGGTTACTCAACTCACTCCCTATCTCTTCCTTGTGCTCATCAATGGCACCACATTTCTCAGCAAATGAGATTAAGTCTCATGCTTTGTGGATTCACACCTAGCTAGACTCACATCTAGTAGCTCATGCCTTTTTTTGTATGAAATAGACTCACGTAAGTTTGGTGAGGCGGACTTATGCCACACTTATTAAGCTTACACCTTGTGGGCTTATGCCTATCTGTATAGGTCTTGTGGGCTCACAAACTTCTTTATGAAATAATCTTACGTCTTATGGACTCATAGACTTTTTTATGAAATAAGCTTACGTCTTATGGACTCATAGACTTTTTTATGAAATAGGCTCACGAATGTTGAATTTTATGAGATAGGCCTACTTGGGAACGGATTCCAAGTACTACATGGGGCTCTAAGCCTATGAAAGGGTTGGGCAATAATTATATTTTATGCTCCAATAATTATAAAGGACAAGAAATTTCTTTTTATTAATGGTATAGATTGTACGACAGGAAAATCTATCTAGGATATGAGTAGATGTATCCTTGTAAGTCTTCAAGACAATTTTAATTGGGTGGTAGAGTATTAGGTTCACCTACCTCTAGACTCATGTCTCACATCTCTAGGCTTACAACTTGTGTCTCTATACTCATAGCTCATATCTATAGATTCATGGTGGCTCACGGTTTTGTCTCGTCTTTTTTTAACTAGAATGTGGGCTCACATCTCCCAAACCTAAAAGATGGTTTGGCTTGGTTTTTTGAGTTTGGACTTCATGGAGAGTGATTAAGGCTCTTATGATGTTGTATGAGTAATTAAGTGTTTTTAATTGTTTTTAATTATTTTACATACTCTAAGCTATAACCAATTTCAATAATGTATAAAAATTATGAAATGCATAAATACAATGATAGCTTTCTCACTGTAGCATACCAAATAGAGCGTGTAGCTTATGTTTTTAGAGTGGATTACACTCCAAATCATAATGCTAAGCTATTTCTTGGCTCAATGCAACAATATCAAAGCCTTATAGGCTTCAAAATTGTGCAAATCACTAAGAAAAAAATCAAGGTTTTTCCCAAGTATGAAAATAGAATGACCTTATGTAAAAAGGCTTTAAAACATAATAAAAAACAACAAATTTAACACATCCAAGTCTCCATATTCATAGTGTGACCTCCTAATCACGTGATAGCTTGGAACGATAGGAAAAATGGAGCTCATTCCTAAGCTAATTCTCGATGCAATGTGAAATATAGTCAAGTCAAGAGCTTATCTTGGCCTTTGCCAAATCAAATGTTGTTTGGTCTGTTCTTAGAGTAATAAAACTTCTTGATGTTAGTGTGCTAGCTCATCTACCATCGTCGCACCCTCCATTGTCACATTGAAATGCTTTCTTTGCTTTAGGAGGTGAAGGTAGAGATTCACCTTGATGGAGGTGAGGAGGAGGTTGCTTACACTATCGATCAATCACATAAGAGGTGGATAAAGAGAAGAAGCTCATGTAAGAGAGATCCTACAATCAAACCTATCCAAGCAAGAGAGATCCTAAAATCAAACTTATTTTCTCTCTTTTACGTCATTACGTAGGCTCCCAAGAAGAAGCCTTCTAATTGAACAAATTTTAAAACTATTACCTTTTTTAAATCCAAAAGGAAAACTTAAAAGCCTTTTTCTATCACTTCCTGAGTAGATTCTTCCAAATAATCAACTTAAAAGCAAGTGGCATGATGTCGAAAAGGCTAGTGGCTCCGTAATCTTGATCAAAATGGCCAAGAAACTCATTTTCTAAACTCCTACATGGAAGAAATACAAGAAATGCGAATACTTTCTAAAAAGTCAAATGGTTCATGTAGATTAAATAAAAAGGAGAAGGTTTATCCATTGTCAATTTCATTAGGAATATTTAGACCCAAAAAGGGCCTCCTAAGGATTCCTAATTTTAAGGGATTAGAGATTTAAAAGCTGGGCTTAAGAGAGACAAAGGCTATGATGACCCCTATTTTTTACCTTGCCACATCAACCATAACCCCCTAGTTTCACTTTTTAAAGGGAATATTCTCATACTTTCTCTCTTACTTTTTGACTTTTCTCATACTTTCTCTCTTACTTTTTCAATTTTTTATCCACTCTCTACAAATTGATTCTTTCTTGTCAGTTTGAAATCTCCTTCCTCATTAACTCCCACCATATCTCCCTTCCACATCAACAAAACATTCTCGTATTTAGGTGGCCCCAAAAACTGAAAATTTTTCATTTTTCATTTTTTTACATTTTGAGGTGGAAAAAACACCACCTAACCAATATGTATGATGAAAATACTTTTTTTTCCTCCAAAAATCTTGTAATTCAAGGGTCACATCAGAAGCCTGTCAGGAGCCAGTACATCCATAACTAACTACTAGGTCCCCACAACCCCATAAACATAACTAACTATCAGGTCCCCACAACCCCATAAACATAACTAACTGTCAGGAACCACTACATCCATGAGATCCCAAAATTGTGGGGACCCTAAAAATTATTTTTTTGAATTTTTCTCATAAATATAATTTATTGATAAAAAAACTCCATGATGTTAGTATATTTGGATATCAAAAATATCATTTTCTACTTAGAAAAACGGATTTGTGTTAAGCCTCCAACAACAAACCTCCAGCAGCAAAGTTTTAACAGTCTCTCAGTCTCTCTCTCTCTCTCTCTCTCTCTCTCTCTCTCTCTCTTTGCTTTAGCTTCTTCCTTTGCTTAGCTATGAAGCCTTTGCAAGCTCTGTGTGTAGCCCCTTGCAAGCTGTGTGTGTAGCCCCTTGTGAAGCTAGAAAACAGAAGGTTGATTTACACATTCGTATTCTTGAAGAGTATGGCAGCTCTAAAAAAACCCATCCTACTGATGCACAATCTATCCAAGCTCGTAGGATAGCTAAGGAGAAAAATGTAAATCTTTAGGTTGATGGGCATCTCTATCCAATTAACCCTCCATTAAGAGCAAACCCTCCTTTTCGTGATTTAACATCTTTTATGCAATTTGTTGGTGAAGGAGAGCTTGGCTTGTTAGGATACTGCAGAAGATTGACTACAAGTGGAGCTTGGCAAACCCATATTCTCCAATCTCAATTGCAAGCATCAAGAAGGACTTAAAACATCATCAGATAAAATGAAAGAGATCCTCGCAAAGAATGTGGAGAAGGATGCAAAGATTAAAGGCTAGAGGAACTTATCAAACGACTCAAAGCAACGCCAAATGATGCTCGTGGAACGCAAAAAGACATTGGCTGGTATAGAATCTCTTGCGTTTAAAGGTGGAGCATGAAAGAAAAGGATTCGTACAACAAAGTAAGTAACATAAACTTTCATTATGCACTCAGTGATTTAAACAAAATAGTCATGATTTGTGTTCTGCCAGGAATTTTCTGCAAGAGGTGTGTGGTTCTAACAAAGAGGGATGGAAGGATTTGGTCAAAGCCATTCTCAATACCAAGGATATTCTCTCAATTATTACTAACCCTCATCGTCCTAAAATACACCAGGCTTATCAGCAATGTGGTGAGCGAGATTACCACCTCTTCATCAATTCAACATGCTTGTGATGCGGCTGGAATCAGCATGAAATGGTACCAACAAGCAATCCGTCAGGTTGTAAAAGATGCATTTCTAAGACAAGGGATCATTGGCACTTTATTTCCTACACTCAAGGTGATTCACAATGTCAAGCATATCAATAATGATAATGTGCAGCGGAGCTATAGGATAGTTTTATCACGTTGAGGGCACACTTACATTAGACACAGGGTCAAGTAGAAAGAAAAGCAAGACAACAAGTACATAATTTCACTATAATGTTTACAATAACATCTTGTTCATATTGAGAGACTACAACAAGCTATGGTGAAGTTCTATGGTCTTTCACCAGAAGGTGAGAACTTGCAATTGCTACTATTCATGTTTTTCAGTATAAAATGAAGACGATTATTTTGTTTTGAATATTGTAAATTACCATTTATTTACAGTTTTGGGGAGCAAACTTTTATTTGTGCTCAAGCTAGATGAGTGCCAAATTGTGAAAGGTCGGAAGCTATTTGCATTACGCTCATGAATGAGGCCATGATATGTGCATGGGAAAAGACTTTTAGTGTGCAATCTGAGAAAGAGGACTGGTGGCTTGGTGCATTCGAGGTATCGAAGGAGACACATGAGGTATTGACATGGATGTTTGAAAGGACTCCCTGGATAACAGATATAATCAGAAAGCAAATTGATGGTCAGCTTTTAGATATAGAAAACATAGGAAAGTTCAAGATGCACTGGCATCTTGGGGGAGATTTGAAGACAATTAAATGCATGATGGGTTGTGCTCAAGGCGCGACATCAAGATGGCCTTGTCCATACTGCAATGCTCAGATTGATATTCCTAGGTAGAAAAAGACAAATGGAAAAGGTATGCAGAAGGTTGGTTCTATTGGGAAAGATGCCTCTAAAGGTCCCAAGAAAGGGAAAAAGCAACAAGAAGATGTAGTAGATCCAACCGAGGAGTCAACTGACGCGATGAAGATGAGGAACAACCAAATGCAAGATGGGTGGAAGGTGTCATGTCTCCTGATATGCTAGGAGAACCAAACATGAATTCAAATTGGAGCCCCATCATTAATTTTTCACTAAAGAATATTCACTTTTACACACTTTATGCATTCATGAGAATCTTCGATCAATTGCTTAAGTGCCATATCAATTATGCATTCACAATACCTACACAAGAGAGGAAAGTTGCAGCCCTTGGTAAATTAGAGCATCTTTTGAATTCTCTAGGCTGCCATGGTGCAAACGTGAAAATTTAAGTGAATAAGTAGGCCTCTCGTATGTCATACGAGGTTGCTCAAAAGGTCTCCATGACTAGAGCAAAGGCAAGGAGATTTTTGGAGAAGCCAGCAAACATAGAGAATTCAAAGAAGACTTGGGGACTCTGGAGAGACTTGTGTGCAACCACAAATCCAGCTCTTGTAAATATGCGCAAATAGCTTTGGATAAATTTCAATAACATGGTTTGCATTATGAATCAAAGTAGCACAACTTCCCAAGAACGAGCATCAGGTGCTTGGGGAGAGAGTAAAGTAACACACTATATGGTAAGTTGTACAATAAAAAAATAAACTGGTGTTTTAACCTGGAATTTTTCTCATTAAATTCTATTGTCATGTGTACAACACATAGTTTGTGCGCATGGTGCGTATTTTATGAACAAGTATGGATCACTCGACATGTGGAGTACCCAAGGGATGGAGAAATCACATTATAAAGCAAGAGGGGTTTATTTCAAAATACAAGGCATGGAGGTGGAGCTTCTGTAAGAGAAACACGTACAAACTATCTACAAGAGATGTTCAATTAGTTTTATCGCACAACCTTTGGGAAGGGTATTGGTTAGGGAGTGGGCCCAACAATCAAAGCTTGCACAAGAGGCACGCAAGGCTGCAAAAATTCATGTTCGGCTTGAATGGTTGTAGACCAATGCTCCCCATAGGCATGGTGCTTGGCGTGCACGAATGAGGAGACAAGGGAGGTGTTGGGTTGTTCATGCACCAACACAAATCTAGATGTAATAAGGCTAAGAAAATAAGTTTAGTTAGGTTTTTTTTTTTGCTCTAAAAGAAAACTATTAATAGTTTCTTCTCACTTCATTTTTCATTTCACTTTTTTAGAGAGCTTGAGTCAAGATCTATGTAGGCACCCACATAAGGACACCAACATATCACCACGTTAGCACAATAGGCATAGTCGTACATGGATATGGCACGCACCAAGAACACCGCACGTGTTACCATGCCTTCACAAAACACAGTGCAAGGCACCTAATAACGACCACATATTGGCGACACCACAGAAGAGAGTGACCCCTTGGATTCTAGGACACGCCCAATGGGATCACCAGAGTCCAACCCTCCTCCCACAGCAACACCAACACACACATATGCAGGCCCTTCTAGTGGGAGCAAGCGCGTGAAGACCCCACAATGCAGCCACCCCAGAGATCAAGACAGAGAGGCCGATGATGAGCAGTTTGACTGGATTGGTGAAAACATTCCTACATTGCACACAGCACCACAGGTAGCAAGACCCTACTACCAGGACATGGTCCCCTACCTACCCGGGAGGAACTTGATACACAGGTACCACAGCAGCAAGCAGGAGGAGGATTCAGACTATGAGAGAGACTAAGGGGAGGTTCCTGCAAGTGCACGCAAGCGCATAAAGGTCAAGCTCTTCAAGCCAAGGGAGTCCCAACCTCGCCAACGCACACACTAACACAACATAGAGAGCTCCAAGGAGAAGGATGAGCCAAGGGCATAGGGCTCTACATGAAATCAAGTTTTATCAGAGAAACACTGAGTTGCTGATAAGAAGAGCCACTTTCGCTTGCACGGTGAAGGAGATTCTCCAACGATATAGAACAGAGTTCCGTGTGCAAGGGATTGTCCTTGAAGCATTGTAAGAAGCTGTCAAGGCTTACCTTGTTAGGCTTTTTGAAGACACCAACCTCCTTGCAATACATGCAAAGAGGATTACCATTTCTACCAAGGACATGAAACTAGCTCGACGTATTCAAGGCAAACGAGACAGATGTTAACCTGCTTTTTGAAGCAACTCTTTTGTTTCAAACCCCCCAACAAGCCTATCTAGCTTTCATTTGTAACCTTCTAATAATTTAAATTTTAAGTTTTGCTTACAATGTCTCGGTGTCATCATGTTTGTTTAACATGGAGTGTCTATCATGTGCCAATTTGTCACCCCCCAAGGCATCAGAAATGCTCCTGGAGGACTGAGGAAGCTGTGCACCAGAACAGTGCGAATTTGGCCTCTACAAAATGACGATGTAGGCTAAAAATTCGCATTGTTCTGGCACTTCTCCCCTAGCCACTCAGGATCATTTCTGATGCATTTATAATGAAGTTGAGTACATTGATGCATTTATAATGAAGTTGAGTACATTGATGCATTTATAATTAAGTTGAGTACACTAGTTGTGAGAAACAGTAGTTTACAAGATAAAAACACCTTTAATCATGTGTAAAAATACATTGTTTGTCATCCAATGCATCAGAATTGCTCCTGGAGGATTGGGGAAGCTATGCCAGAATAGTGCGAATTTGGGCTCTGTAGTGGCGGTGTAGGCTCAAAATTCACACTATTCTGGCACTACTCTCCCAGCCACTCAAGATTATTTCTAATGCATTTATAATGAAGTTGAGTACATCGATTATGAAAAACAGTAATTTACAAGATAAAAATACCTTTAATCATGTGTAAAAATACATTATTTGTCATCCAATGCATCAGAATTGCTCCTGAAGGGCTAGGGAAGATGTGCCAGAACAGTGCAAATTTGGGCTCTACAGCAGTGGTACAAGCTCAAAATTCGCACTGTTCTGGCACTGCTCCCCCAGGCTCCCAGGGTCATTTCTGATGCATTTATAAAAAATTTGATAATACAAACTAGAAAAAACAACGATCTTGATGAACATAAGTTTGCAAAAACTGTATTGTATTTATAATAAGAAGCAAATCGCCATACATCATCTTTAACAAAAGCTTTCTTACAATATTGAGCTTCCTTCTCTTGTTATTAGTAGGTAGAGTGTGCTCAAGGAGTGATTGGGCTATTTCTTGAGGATCCTCTGTGCCTATGCTTTTGGCTATAGCTATATGAGCAAGAACCTTACCCCTAAATTCAAAACCAAAAACATCGAAGGCAAGGGATTTGTTAATCAGAACTATACATTTGGTGCTCTACACCATAGAGGCTACAGAGAGCACCTTAGAGAGGGCGTTCAAAAAGAAGAGAGTGAAGGCAGATTGAGGGGTGCAGTCTATGTGGATAATGGTGATGCCATCCACAGGAAGCCAACCAAGATAGGGCGCCAACGTAGCATCATGTCCATGGACCTTGGCCTGGTCTATGCTGCTACTGCCTCTCCCACAGCAAATGCGTCAATTTCAACCACCCTCTGCAATCAAAGGAAAAATCAAATATTTTCCTATACATAATTACAAATGTTTCTAAGTTGTAAAAGGTTGATTATTACCTCTTGCTCAATGTCTTCTTTTGCCAAAGTGCTAGTGGGGGTGGAGAGGTCAATCGAGAACTAGTCTCATCCTTTTTAGGTGCTTTGGTCTCCTCCATCACTCCAGCAGCAGCAGCAGCAGGGGTATCCTTTTCAGCCTCTAGCTTGTCTTGTAAGGTTGTGAATTCCTCCTCTGGAAATAGGGCTTGCTCCGTGGTCTCAACCACAGTTTCCTTGACCAAAGCAACTGTCTCTGCGATAGCTTCTCCAAGGGGTAATATGACACTATCTAGGTGAAAACCGAGGTTGGACATATCAAGGTCCACCTCACATCGCGTGCATATAATGCCCAACCATTCATCCATTCTCAAGCCAGCTGCCTTTTCAAGGTCATGAAGAAATAAGTATTCTTCACCTTCCACCACAATGGTGCTCAAGAAATTGATCTCAAGCTTTGGCAGCACCTTGCTCTCCTCGTATAAGGAAGATGGCCCTGCATCTTTCACTATAGCGGGCTGTTCAGCTGGCAGATTGTGCACCCTCTGAACAGTGCTCTGATGCAAGCTGCTCTTCCACACCAGCACTCATACCTAGTGCCTTCACTTCCTTGACATCTCTCAAATACCATGCCAACTGCAATGCAGGCATCTCTACCTCCTCATCTGAATCCTCATTCGCTGATGAGGAACACAAAAGTGGCGAGCCATGAGAGGAACCTAGTTCCTAAATTTTCCTTCCCCAACCTCTTCACCTCGTGCTTATTGAAGGTACAATAAGCTTCTGGCAGGGATGCAGATGTCGATGAAGCATTCAAGGCGCTGGATGTAGGGGCGAGCATATTGTTGAATGTACTTAAGCAGCTCAACAGATCATTGGGGCAATGGGGAAAGGAGATGGAGTGGGGAGCCAAAGTATTGCTCCATGTATGCAATCTGCGTCTCATTATGTTGGGATGCAAGGGCGAGTGACTTTTAAAAGTCAACTTCACAAGCGAACATGGCAAAGAGCTCACTCTCGCCCACCCATGGGTTGGTGGAGAGGAACTCATAGAAGTCGTCAAAGTGGGTAGCCATGTGTGAATGCAAAGAGATAGTGTGAGCTCGTGCTTAGTTTCTATCGCGTGAAAATGAGAAAGAAGGCACCTTTGGCCTATTTATAGTTAAAATTTAAAGTTTGGCCTTTTCACACTAGACCGCTAGACAAAAAAAATCACAGTTTATAAAAATATTAAGATTTCAATTAAATAAAGATTGGTTAAAAAAAGAGCCTACTACAAAATTACAAGCGTGTCACCTAATCAAAATTACAAGCGTGTCATCTAATGTCTTCATTTTCTGCCTCTTGTGACATTTACTTCATGTTGATCTCCATCTCCTTGTTGACTTGAAAGCTCGTCATTGCCTTCACCTCGATCTTGAAACTCTTGCCCCTCACGTGCATCAGAACAGAGGCTATTTTTCCATATACCCAGTTCATCTTCAAGCTTTTCCACATGCCTACTATGTGTTGGTAGGGCTATGCACCTTGCTGCTGAAAATTCAAGGTCCCCCATTTGCCATGATTCTGAGACCATGGTTGTCCCCTCCTTATGCTTCCCAATCTGTAAAAATATAGAAAGTGGCACAATAACCAGAAAGTGTAAGGGTTAATTCTAGACATGTAGTAGAATCAGATATACCTTTCTTCTCATCAACTTGAAACTTGACTCTTCCACATTGTCAAAGCCCATGATGCTAAAGTATTGATGCAGGTCTACTAGGCTCCAATGCTTGCTTGCTGCCACTCGCTCAATCCATCCACTTGCATCATCGACAGCTACCTGAATAGGCACAATTTCTTCTTCTGAGGCTTGAAGTGGGATCCATGTCCCGTGCTTTTGCATCAATCTTTGGTAGTGCAGATGCATATACAAAATATAGCGTGCCTTCAAGAACCTGAAAGACACTGTAGAATCTACTACATTGCACTTGTACACATCACCTTGATGTGACTCCTCATTAACCTCCCAACCCTCTCCTAGTAATCCTTGAATGAGGTCAGACAGTACCTCCTTTTACAAATATACATTGTTTTTGTTTGGTGCATTGGCATGGAATTAAACATGTGCACAAAAACATGTAAAGGACAAAAACAATTTAGCCCTACTGACCTAGATTCCTTTGAAAACTTGAGTGATGTCTTGATATCACTTACCATTTTAAATTTTAAGCATAAGATGGTCCAAGCATAAGGTTTGGGCCATTCGGGATTATTAAGAGCGGGGTTGGGGATCTCTTCTAGCTTGCCAAATAAACTTGGTTTTTTATCTACAAAATATGAGTGAGAAAAAAAAAAGATATTGTTCTATACAAGCTCACTTGGGCTTTGAGATATAAACATTGCCTCTCCAATGGATGCATGCACAGCATAGAAAACTCCAGTGAGACTTTGGAGAGGGGAAAATATCAGCAGATAGAGACATAAGAAAATGGAGAATCATAAGAAAATTTAAAATAAAAAATCCAATATTAGCATGTTGTTAAAGCTGTGTTGTTTATATTACACTGACAATTTAAAGGAAACCTTGGTCGTTGGCCTTGAATGTAAAGGTCTCCAAGGGTATACACACGTTACACTATGGCAACCAGTCCTTCCTTCTTAGTATGCTTGAAGCCTTGTAGCCGCCCCTTCCAATGATGTAGCATATTCCCCAATTGACGCACTCGATGATGTGGTCCCTTAGAGCTTGGCTGCATGTAGACCCAAGCCCTAACCTTGAATCTTGTTGGAGCCCAAACTCCATGCTCATCTCTTGTGTTATGCAGCATAAGCTCTTTCACGTTCTCCCTAGTCTTCTCACATTACTGGAAGAGGCCATGGTGGTAAGAAAAGAGAATAAGGGAAAAGAAAGGCTTGTTACAACAGCAGAGGAGTGGAGAGGAGAGAAAGTTCAGGGTTTTCAGTGCAGCAATGGAAAGCTTAAAAGAGGGTTAGAGTTTGAGAATAAGCTTCCTGAACCTAGACTAGACTAAAGAGGGATAGAGTTTGTGCAGCAATGGAGAGGGAGGGAGCTTGAGAGAGAGAGAGAGAGAGAGAGAGAGAGAGGGAGGGAGGGAGCTTGAGAAGGAGGGAGAGCTTGAGAGGGATGGAGTTTTTCTGCAACAATGGAGAGCTTAGAAAAGGAAGAAAGAGGGAGGGGGAGCTTGAGAAGGAGGGAGAGCTTGAGAGTTATGGAGTTCCTGCAGCAATGGAGAGCTTAAAAGAGGAAGAAAGAGGTTCAAAATGAGCTTTCCAAACCTAGAGTATGTTGGGGGGACGTTTGAGAGGGAAAACACACTTTTGGGAAAAAATTGAAAATTTTTCAATTTTTAGGGTTTTTAATCTGCGCGATTCCAGGTGGGGGGACCTTTAAGTTTGGGCCCAGGAGAGGTAGAGGGACAAGAGTAGTAATTAGGCCCCATTAGCAAACCAAATTCTAGGCCCCCTAGGGTCAAAGAAGTTAAAAATGTACACCCAACCCTCTTCCTATTGGTCCATTCCTAATCAAAAGTTAATCCAAGAGGCCCTCTTTGGGTCCAAAAAATTCCTAATGTGTCACTCCACTACATATTTTTTTAGAAACCATTTTAAATTTTGATCGTTATTTATTGAATATGTTTATACATTTAATTTTCAATGGAAGTTCAACACACACACACACACTTGTATTCACTAACAAGTATGATGATTGGTAATAGGATTTTCACCAAATCTTTAATATAGACTAGTATTATTTTTAAAAGTGTTTCTCTCTCTCTCTCTCTCTCTCATTAAAAGTTAATTCAAGCTGAATACACAAACACACACGCACGCGTGCGCACGCGCGCACACACACACAACAACAACCTTAACATGGTACACACTTGCATTCTACATCACTTCCATTTATGTTAAACACTTACACACACATATAAAGGATATCAATATGGAGATAGGATCTTCTCAAGTCAAATGCTTAAATCTTTGTAATTTTTAATTTTTAAAATTTTTATGTAGATAGGAGCTTCTCTAATCAATTTCTTGCATTTTTTAAAACTTTGTATGCTACTAGAGTAAAAGGACCCCACATGGAGGTAAAGTAAGAATTAAAGCTCACCTATTTGTGAAGAAGGCACCCACAACTTCAAGCTTCATAACATGTACAACTTCACATCTATAAAGATGGTCTTTATGCAGCTGCTGTGTGATGGCGATCAAGGCTAATGCACACATGCAGGGATTTCATTAACGTCTTCACAATTTCGTGATCACGTTAACAAAACCTATTGTTAACATATTAAAACTTGTGATCACATTGTATATTCACATGACGTGAGCAATGACCTGCCAGAACCCACTAGTCCCGTAACACCTCCGGGCTTTTATCTTTCCCGGCGGGCCCGCCGGGAAAACTATTTATCCCGGCGGGCCCGCCGGGAAATTTAGAAGCCCGGCGGGCCCTCTGGGAAAAACAAAGAATACCGGCGGGGTACTATTCTGTATATAAACACTGCCCGACACCCATCGTACAACTTTTGGGGAAATAGTCCTCGTTTTGGGGGGGTGATATCTCTCCTCAAAGTACTTGTAGAGCTCTCGAGTTGCTAGAAGTGTCCTCTTGGGAAGAACGTCCTTATCTTAGGGGCTGTCGTCTTTCCTTGTAGGCACTCCTAAGGCTATTGAGCCACTCGTCCTTAGTTCTTTGAACTGGGGGCAGGGTGTGGTTCGTAGCTAATACTTGCAGAGATTTAGGGACAAATTTGGAGTCATTCAGCTTTGCATTTGAGCCACGTACGTGATCTACCTCATTCTGCTTTATGAATGGTTTGATGGAGCCAAGAGTCCTGCTTAGGGGCTTGTATTGGTTCTTGATACTTGATATAGTTTAGAGTAGACAAGGGTCTATTGTCCTATACTAGAGTATTGGGCAAGCATAGATCTTTGATTTTCTTTGTGAATGTTAGAGAAGGTCTATTGTCCTATACTAGAGTATTGGGCAAGCATAGATCTTTGATTGTGTAAAGTATCCTTAATTGGGTACAAAAGGCATCCTTCATTGGGGATGCAATATGCATGATAGTTTCGAAGTAGTTTTGTAGTAAGACCTTGCAAGATAGTTTGAAGTAGTTTTGTGTTATGTGATGATCTTTTGTATTTGTCAAGATAGTTTCGAAGTACTTTGTCTGCTAATGTATGTTTTGTAATACGTGAGTGATTTGTTGTTTTTTCATTTGTGTATTCATTGTTATATGCTTGGTTGAATAGGTTATTTGTTGAGATGGAGGACAATGTTGGATCCAGTGATACCTCCAATAGAGTCCAAATTTCAAATAGCAGGAAAAAAAAGGCACCTGGGATAGAGTGGCAATATGCAATTAACGTTGGTGATCGATTCATAGATTGGGAGTGTAAGCTATGCCATGCAGTAAAATCAGGTGGGGCGCCTCGACTAAGAGAACACTTTTTAGGCGGACCGAAGAAAAAGTCATGTACCCACCCCTCTGCACCTATAGTGGCCAAACGCATAAGAGAAGAAATTCAAAAGAAAGATTCAAGAAAACATGACACTCCTATCGTTAATGTATCAAGGCAGCAAGAACACTGTTGTTCTAATCATCAAACTCCCGCTACATCGCCTACTTGTACCCTGAACGGCAATGTGCAACCAGAAAGTAATCTACCCAATGCATCTTCCTGCAAGCGAAACTTTGACGTAGGAAATATACCCATGCGTCAAACTTCATTGCAAGAAAGCCTACGTCAAGGTCGACTCGATGATGCACAATTCGCCCTTGCTGAAGCGATTTACTTTTCTGGGAGTGCTATGATGATGGTGGACAGTGAGCATTGGAAGAGAGCATGGAAGAAAATTGGTGAGTTTGGACCAGGGTTTTCACCGCCTACGTACCATGCTATGCGAAATGATCTATTAGAGAAATGTTATGCGCAAGTAAAAGAACGTGTACAAAGAATAATTCTTAGCAATATAGAGCTTTCTGGATGTAGTATAGTAAGTGATGGATGGTCTAATGTGCAAAGAAAACCATTAATTAATATAATGGTTATTTCACCTAGAGGTGAGACTTTCATCCGTGCCGTGGATTCAGCTGGTTGAATCAAAACTGGGGCTTACATTGCTCAAGTCATTAGCTCTGTGATAGAGGAAGTGGGTGCCAAAAATGTAGTCCAAGTCATCATGGACAATGCAAAAAATTGTAAAAATGCATCCAAAATCCTACAGCGACAATATCCACATATTTTTCCGATAGGCTGTAATACTCATAGTTTGAATCTTGTATTAAAAGATTGGTATAAATCTGATGATACCAAATGGTTTGCCTCAATCATCATCGACACTGCTCGCCAGCTTGTGAAATTCATGCTGAAGAGACAGAGAGTGTTAGATATTTTTCGACCTCGCATGTCAGTTATGTTAAAGCTTCCAGTGGAGACTAGGTTTTGCACTCACTTTTACACTTTTGAGTCTCTTCTTAGAAATAAAGATGTAGTTTGCGAAACATTTACATGCATGGCATTTCATGACTGGGAGAACACTCAACTTGAAAAAGTGAAAGAGAAAATCAAAGTCTTGAAGGGAGCGCTTACGAGAAGAAGTTGGTGGAACAGTGTGATGGATGCATACCATGTAATGATGCCTGTTATGTATGCTGTACGAAGTCTTGATCAAAGAGCGCCTAATCTCGGAAAAGCATGGATGCAATGGTGGACTGTCCAGCGGAGTTTGGAGTGTCCTGAGAAATTAGAGCATTCAGTGGTGGAAAAGCAATGGCGTGTACCATTCTCCAGTAGACAAAGAAAAGTTCTATTGAAGTACTTTCATGCTAGATGGATTGGAGCGCATTCACCACTACACAATGCTGCTTACATGTTAGATCCTGAATATTGGAATATGGATTTGATGTCCAACGTTGAGGTGGTGCAAGATTTTTATAAAGTGGTAAACACTTTCTATAATAATGATGATGATCGTGTACAATGCACAAAGGAGATGACCTCATTTCGATTGAAAGAGGGTTTATTTTCCAACTCCCTTGTTCAACAAATGGCTAAAGAGCAACCTGCATGGAAGTGGTGGATGATGAATGGTGGTGAGCATTATGCTTTATTGCGCAACCTTGCGATGAAGGTTCTAAGTCAGTGCTCTTCAAACTCAGGCTCAGAAAGAAACTGGAGCATGTACAAATATATTCACAGTACTATTCGCAATTGACTTCTTGCAGATCGAGCAGATAAACTTGTTTACATGTATTGCAATGAAAAGATCTTGCGAGACATTGAAAGCGAAGAGTATGAAGAAGATATGCCCAGATGGATGTACAATTGTGATGATGTAGTAGACGAGAACTTTGATGTTGGACGCACGTTGTGCACCACCCTTGAGATAGAAGACAATTTAGACATTGACTTAGATGAGCTTAATTTAGCAGACGAGAGAGTAAACGGTGAAAGAATTTTGGAGCAAGATACTGACATAGAGGAAGAAGTCACTTCATTAATTTCATAAAAAGTACTTGTACAAATGATCGTATTTGGAGAAATTATCAATACAAAAGTAAGATTTGTTTTTCTTAGCTTTCATCTTGAAATAAATTACGAATTGCACTAGGAGTTGCATCTAAAGGGCCTGGTGGTTTATATTCGCTAGCCATGCCGAACACTGTATAAATACCTTGATTTATTGGGACACTGCACAATGCACATGTGGAAGTATTTTGCATTTGCCTCACTAAACATATTAAGTGGTAGTAGTGTCCACAGGGTAGTATATACTGGCCGCTCCACCCATCGAATACTTTGTAACATACAGGACATTGGGAGGTGGAGGAACTAGTAGCCTCAGCAGAAACTCCCACAAGATCAGGATGTATCAAAAAATGAGAGATGTGGTTTCCTTGGCGCACAGGAGCAATACGTGAAGAGATGCTCTGCACATCTTGGCTGATCTTTGTTAGCTGCTCTTGAATCCCTCTATTGGCCGGGGGAGGAGTTGACGCTTGAGTTAATCGGTCAGCTTCTTTCTCCTTCTCTGCTAGCTGTGCCCCTAAGCTTTCTTTGACCTTGTTTAACTCCAATCCAGCGCCCTCCACCATGAGAGCAAGTTCTTCCCTTGTGAATGTAACTGTCTCTTCACGTATGTCGTGGGTGTTGACAGTGGCCTCTCTGGAGGCGAAGTCCACTGGAGTTTCTAGGATAAATTGAGCATATAGCAACTTAGCAAAATAGAGTGGAGCGTCGGCGTTATGGAGAGGACGACCGTACACCTCCAAGAAAATGCGCTCGGCATTAGTTTTGATATCATTGTGAGTGCAACGTGAAATCTTCCATCTTCCCTTCTTAATCTCGCCATCTGGACATGGCCATATTTCCTTTATCATCTCTGTGGTTACGCGTTTGTTTATGTCTTTCCATTGGGCATAAGTTGGATTTGTCCATTTCGACAACCTGCATGCTGTTCTTGTAGCTTCGCGGGCTGTCAGGCCATGTGCAAGGGCCTTAATTCGCTCATATGCTTTCTTGGCTAACTCCTGATGCTCGTTCGCTTGCGCCTCTGCCATATCTGCATGAACATAAATGACTTTAGGATTTTAATGAACTGTAAAGATCAACGTAAGATAAATTGACCATTACTCTCAAAATCTTAAAGTTAAACACCACGAGAGGAGATATGTATTGCAAAGACTCGATGAGAAATATCCACTTGACTCCAAAAATACTTCAAACAATGCGCGCACATCAAATTTTGAGGAGAAAACATAAATATAAACACCACAAGAGGAGAGAGATATTGCAAAGACTCAATGAGATAATATTTCAAACAATGGACACATCAAATTTTGAAGAGAAACAAAATGCCATTCCTGAAACTTAATCTCTTGATACTGTATCATTACAAAGTTGGGGTGAATGACACCGATAACTCTACAAGAGGACGTTGTGCCCTCGTTGGGTCAGTATTTAGTGATCTAAAAAATTCAACTACTTGCAAAATTGATTTTCGCTCATCGCGATTAGGCAGAAACATCCAATTTTTGACTCTATGAATAATAGTATCCATGGTAACTTTGTCATAGGAACTATTATCCATCCACAACTCTTGTACTTTCTGTCAAAAGTCATATAAAGTTTGTAATAAATATCCCAAGGCAAAAACATCAGATGCAGGAGTGTATGCATCTGCCAAAAATGGATCATAAAGCTCCGGGGCTATCCACCACGGCCGTTTATTTCGCTCTCTGTCTGCGTAGGAGACTGCCTGTGCCACCTTCTCAGGGTTCTTGTCTGCTTCAAATACAAAATTGAGAGACACCCGTTTTTTGGGCGCTCTCAGCAGTAACCCCCAATCGATAATACCCATGCGTGGCTTCAACTCTTTTGTAAAATCCAACACTACATTGAATGGATGTAGGTCGGTATGTACAATTCCTGCCAGATGTGTTGCCGCTAGGCCTTCCACCAGGGCATGCATAATATGCGGCATGGTTATTACTATTTGTTTTATTTTAGAAAGTTCTAGATGACTCAAAGGAATATTATCAGGCGGGGGTTGTCTCCATCCTCGATCCAAACGGAAAATTGCTCTGGTGAACTCACTGAATCTGAAGGGAACCTTCAGAAGAGTATCACCAAGAGCGCCGCCATTATAGTACGGGAAAATAGTGATCCAAGGAGCTTCTTTTGTAAAGGCAATACACCGGACAATCGATGGATGTAGCACTTGCATACCCTGCTCTGCCTGGAAGCTCTCGAACTTGGCGCTGCCTTCTCCTTTGTAGTGCTTTCCGCAAAAAGTAATGTGCTCCGGTAAAAATGATATACCTTTAACTGTATACTCTTTTACTGTGCCAAAAACACCGGAGCCTATTGTTCGCCCTTCGAACAGAGCCTCGTGCGGGATGCCAATGAGATGTGTGCACATAGAATTGTAGATGGTACGATTAATGACACCTGTACCACTTGCATCTGCCTGGCTGGACGTTGCAGCGACGTCCTGGGCAATGCGCACTCTTTTGGGAAGGGACTCTGCATCCAACGCCTTCATGCGCTTGCTCTTGGCTCTTTGCTCGCTCCATACAACGTCCCATAACTGTAGACGTTGCATATTGGCTTCAGGCGGGGCAGCATCTCTAAGATCACTGCATGCTACACGCATGCTCCCCAAAATGGTTCGTGTTATGTGTTGATGGTTGAAATCTGCTATCTTCTGTCTATCAAGCAACTCAGCGTTGCCTCCGCGCTTCGAAGCCGACGCTGTGCATTTTCCCATATCTGGTCTGTTAGATCTCGCATGAGTATCTCAGACTCATTGATCTTTTTGACGACATCATCAGCACATTGTGACACTGTGATGACTGCTTCAATGCGAATTGCTCGTAGAACGATTTTACGCTCTTCGGGGGAAAGCATGTTGGTCGTCTTCGTAAATCTAGCAAATATCACTAAACACAAAAAAACAGAATATCAAACATTACTGAAATCAACATCAAGCAAACGTGAGCGAACAGCAACAAGTATATCATTACTTATCAATGTTCAAATAAAAACGGAATATCAAATAATTTTAATGAACTCAACATCATCTACTACATCATCAAACGTGAGAGAACAGCAACAAGTGTATCATTACTTATCAATGATCAAACAAAAACAGAATATATCAAACAATACTACTGAACTCAACATCATGCAATACATTATCGAACGTGAGACAACCGCAACAAGTGCATTATTACTTATGAAGTGTATACATTATCGAACGAGAGAGAGAGAGGGGGGGGGAGGAAGAGAGAGAGGTGTGACAGATAGAGAGAGGAAAAATTAAATGACATTTTTTATAGTTTTGTGAGTTCTTAAAGAGAGAAAAATAATGTTTTGTAATCCTAAAGCACTCCTCATCTACACACCTATCGTGATAGAGAGAGAGAGATGTGGTGTATCCTGAGAGAGAGAGAGAGAGAGAGAGAGAGTTGTGAAGTGTATCGAGAGAGAGAGAGAGAGAGAGAGAGAGAGAGAGAGAGAGAGAGAGAGAGAGAATTGTGAAGTGTATCATGAGAGAGAGAGAGAGAGAGGAGAGGAAGAGAGAGTTGTGACAGATAGAGAGAAGAAACATTAGATGACATTTTTAATGTTTTTGTGAGTTCCTAAAGCGGAAAATAATGTACTGCTTTAATTTTTAAGTAAATAGAGGGAGAAAAAAGAAATTATTAAGAATTATGTATATTTTAAGAGAAATAAAAAGAAATCCTTATCTACACATCTATCGTGTTGTGAAGTGTATCATGAGAGAGAGAGAGAGAAAGAGTTGTGAAGTGTATCATGAGAGAGAGAGAGAGGGAGGTAAGAAGAGAGAGATATTCATATTTTTCGAGTTACGAATCACGATATTATAAAATAAAACGTTGAGACAATATGATGTAAACTTTGATCCATGAAATACTCATGCCGCGTTAGCAACCAAGTATCGCATGGATCAAACACAATAAAAACAATACAAGTCAAATCAAACAAATTTACGACATTTTTTCGACCGCGTTAACGATCATATGCCGTAATATGCAAGCAAATTTACGACATTTTTTCGATCGCGTTAACGATCAAATGCCGCAATATGCAAAAAACAATTTATGCACTAGCGGACGACACCAACTTGCCGCGTTAACGACAAAATGCCGCCCGATTCTATGGGAATACGAATAGGATACGAACATACACTAGCCGCGTTACCGACCATATGTCCGCATTTGACAAAGGGAAGGGAAGGGAAGGTGACATCGCCATAACGATACTATGCTTGCCGCGTTACCGACTAGTACCGCTACGGCGTGCCATACTTACCATAGGACACAGACTAGCCGCGTTACCGACTAAGTGCCCCAGGGTAAGTACCATTTCGAAGAATGGCCTTACACACACACCTGTCGTGTGGCGGGCCACCCACATCCTGCCGCGCATTGCGACAATGGGCGGCTGCCCGCACGAACACACACCCACACACACATCCCTCGTGTGGCGGACCACCCACATCCTGCCGCGCATTGCGACAGTGGGCGGCTGCCCGCACGAACACACCCACATACACACACACACACACACACAAGTTTCATTACCTGTGTATGCTGTCAGCAATGAACTCCCAAAGGGCCCCCCGGGCCCATATATATAGGAAATTGTACCCCGCCGGGCTAGATGACGACCCCGACGGGACCCGCCGTGTTTTGCTTTTATCCCGGCGGGACCGCCGGGTATAGCAAAAGCCCGGCGGGATTTTATCCGGTTACCAGGTCGCTTGCCACCGGCGTTTTTGAGAACATGTTAACATGTTAATAACATGTTAACACATGTTATTAACAAAAAAAATTTTGTGATCACGTGAATATAAAATCATTGCACACATGGCTAATGGTATAAATGAAGAGGACTTTATTTAAAATAATACAATGATTTGCTAAAATAGTAAACAATTTGATACCCTCAAAGGTAGCATGGCGACAATTGATGTAGGCACTAGCTATTAATATCACTAGCAAATCGGCAATAGATATCTTGATGGGAATACAACCAATATGGCTATATTTGCACTAAAAAGTACTATATAAATGGTGGTTAACATTAAGATTTCCACAAGTTGTAGTTTTTGTTATTAACTATCCTTGATCATACTGCGTACATGTACTACCTACATGGCTCTCTCGATTTTGGCTACTCACACTAGTAATAGAGTTTGCCTTATATATCACTTAGTGTTGTAGCACATTGAGCTAGTAATGCTACTTCAACGAAAAAGTTTCGTTTCTCAATATTCGAGCTACTCAGTGATGTATACATTAAGCTAGTGTTATTAACACTACATGTAAACAGTTATTCTCACATGACTATATAACCCGCTGCTCACCACTCAAATGTGAACTTCATAGCTATGGTAAGGACAACATTATAAGCGTGTTATTACTATGCTATACATATAATGCATGAACAAGTGTGTAGTTGCTACAAGCTTTAGATACTACGGAGCTTTAGATAGTCAGGACATCATTATAAGTGTCTTATTACTATGTTAGCCATCTAATGCATGAACAAGTGTGTAGTTGCTAATCATGTTACGATACGTATGAGCTTTCATAATGATAAGGTGTTGAGTATTGAGGATATAAATATAGTAGCTCTACGTATAGAAAAATGGCATACTACGACTCTATTAGGAAATCAAGAATGTCATGGTACTTGAAAAGTACATGATTGGTAATCATTATAAAATAGATAAAACACAATATTGATGTGCCTAAAAAGGCGATATTAGTAAAGATGCCTTGGCCATAACCTTGTCAGTAGTAGTTGTGGTTATATTTTTTAGGGGTCTAAAATTAGCAACCTTTGCTAGTCCTTTTAAAGCCATGAATATCACATAATACATCACCATTCTCACTTATAGCTGGGTTGGTAAAGCACACTTTGCAAACATGACTAGATTCTAGCTCAAATTGATGTTTAGCTCATATCAATGATGGCGGAAACATTAAGTAAATTAGGAACAATAGGTTTCTTTACATGTTTTTTAAAATATTACAACACTAAAAGTTTTTTTTTTGGATTAGCTCAGAGCAATGGTTGTAGTATAGAGTAAACTAGCAATGGTTATAGCATAGAGTAAACTACTAACTAGAGATTCTTTATCCATACATTCATTTACATGTGTATTGCAAAGGTGGTTTTGTACAAGTCCAATTTACTTACCTTATTTGTTAAAAGAAAAATAGAAACTTGTCTTTCACATTAATGCGCACATACTATCATGCACATGTTAGACTTTTTTACCCCTTAGCATTAAAGTCATAATTTCATCAATGCTTGAAAAATACTCACTTAAGTGATTTGAGATGTATATGATTTTTAAAGCACCTCCTAAAAAATGATACATTCAATGTGGTTGAAGAATCTATGTTATACTATAATTTTTTGACATCTAACATCAGCCTAAGGAGTAGCCTTATTTATGTTTGTTATGTTGTGTGATATCAATCACACGTGGGGATGAGGTGATAACACTTGTCTTCCCACATAATTGACATTAGTTCTAACTTGTGTCTCCTATGGATGGTGACATCTAATATCAGCCTAAGGATAGCCTTATTTATGTTTGTTATGTTGTGTGATATCAATCACACGTGGGGATGAGGTGATAACACGTGTCTTCCCACATAATTGACATTAGTTCTAACTTGTGTCTCCTATGGATGGTGATATGTATAGCCTCTCCCCAACTCTATAATGGTCAGTTGATGAAAGATATGACAATTTCTTCTTCTACTTCATATTTATTTACTTATACGATATTTTCTCATTAAGCTAATTTCATTAGTGCTCATATGACATTGTAAACAAGACAATTATGACCTTTTGTGTAAAAGGTCTTAAAAGCTAATCTAATTTGTCAGTTCAATCCAAAGGGAATGTCTATGCAAATGGGAGGGTAAAGCTTAAACACACACACACACACACACACACACACACACACACACACACACACACTCGCATTGTTTCATGGTTGGGAGGTTGGAAGTGTAAAGAGGAAGCTAAAGGGGAGTTGATGGGAAGCATGAGTAGGTGAGCTGAGAGGGTTGGGAGGTGAATGAGTGGTTAGTTGCCTCATTCAAGGCATCTGCCACCACAAGAGTAGACTAGTACTACATAAGCTCCATAAAAGAGTAAGCACAATAGTAATTGCAAGTGAAAGAGTGAACATACTTTCTTGTTTTTTTCCTACACAAATATTTGCCTTTGAACTTTCAAGATTCCACGCCATACATACAAAAAGATTACCCATTAGTTTGCCTTTGAATTTTCAAGGTCCCAAGCCTTACATGCAATTGTGTCTTTAAGCCTATTTTTATTTGTGTGTGTGTAGGAGTGTGTATAGTATCTAAAGTTTTATAACTTCTTGTGTTATATTTTGTGTGTGTGTGTGTGTGTGTGTGTATAGTGTCTAAAGTTTTATAACTTCTTGTTTTTATATTTTTTAGGTGTGTGTGTGTACAATATCTAAAGTTTTATAACTTCTTGATTATGTAAAGTTGGGTTTGCAAGGGCCCAATGCAAATAATATTGTACAATAAAGTGCACCTTCATGGTTGGTAAGACTTTATAGACATTGCATTTTTTGTAAGATATAACAAAGTCAAAATGGTGCAAAAGAGACATGAAGGTGTCATTGGTAAAGAGGATGTGAAGAAGTGATGCAAGTGGGAAGCTATCATCGTGTTGGGACAAGTGCTAGAAAAAAGCTAGCTTTCATAAAGCGAAATTGAAGGCAACCCTAAAGCTTAATTGGTTTTTCATTTGATAAAAAAGGGTATGAACAATTTTGTGACTAAATTAGACCTCAAACTCAAGGCCAGGGCACAAAATTTTATGAGCTTTGATCAGGTAAAGATGGGTTTGAAAGGGCAGAATGCAAAGTGTATTGTACTATAGAGTGCACCTTAGTGGGGTTGGAGATTGATAAGACCTCAAAGTACATTACATTGTAAGATACAAAAAAGTCAAAACGGTGCAAGATGTCATTGGAAGTGGTGCAAGTGGGAAGCTTATCATGGTGTGGGGTCTAGTGTCAAAAGAAGGTATCTTATATAAAGGGAAATCAAAGGCATACCTCAAGCTCAACTGGTTTTTTCAAGTAATAAAAGGTATAATTGAATTTGTAACTAGATTGGACCTAAAAATCAAGGCAAGGCACAAAGTTTTATGACTTTTGATCATGTGAAGCAAGGGCCAAATGGAAAGAGTATTGTACTATAGAGTGCACCTTCATAGGGTGGTTTCTGATATGATAAGATCCTAAAGTACATTGTAATGTGCATTGTTTGCAAGATACAAGAAAGTCAAAACAATGAAAGGGAGACTAGGATGTGGAGAAGTGGTGCAAGTCACAAGGGTGGATTCAAACCCTATACCTCTGTTTTGAGAGGAAAGGGCGCTCCCATAGCTAAATCTACACAGTGAATGCCTTTATGTCTATTTTAACACTTTCTATAGGCTAGTTGGCTCATGTTAGAGACAGATCCCTCATGGCCACAAGGGGGCTCTTGCCCTGATGTATTTACTACTCACCCCTTAAGATCCATTTCTCATGATGTAAAACCTCAAGTGTGCACCACCATGGCCCTCATCATATAAAATCATTGTATGTGAAGATCAATTTACTACTATTTATTATATTACTTATAATAATTGATCACATAAGTGGATATAACATCTATAATTATTTATATTTATATATATTTATATATATAATTGATCACATAAGTGGATATTATATTTATATATTTGGTATGTTTATCTATACTTTGCATGGATGGCCACGTCGGCATTTTGTCACGTGGAAAGCGGTACCTTTGTTAACCCAAAAGCACAAGCGTGTCTCTGTCTGTCTTTCTCTTGCAGTCGCCATAGCCGAACTTGTCCAGCTTGGTTTTGGCAGCTTGCACGCCTAGCCGGGCGTGACTTTGCCCGCCCGTAGATATCTCCCAGATTTGCTTGCATGCTTCCATGCACTTCTTTCTCTTGGCATGTAAGGATCCCACGATACTGTTTGAGCTTCCATACATTCCTTTCTTTGTATGCTTGCCCTAAAACAGAACGGCATAGCTTCCATGGATACCAGCACCACCACTAGCTATGGTGGGTTTCCTGAGGCCTTCAGTAATGGCGCTTCCTTTGCTGCCGAAAACGGTCATGAAATCAACCACGGCTGGCAGAAAGTTACCAATCCAAAGAAGAACAAGCGGCATGAGGCGAGATCCAACAAATTAGGCCAACCTGATGCTGCCGGATCTTTGCGCGGCGTCGGCGGGCCGGAGAGCAAGGTTTTCCATGCTCTGGAGCGAGAGGCGGAGGAGAGAAGATCCCACAGGGAAGCCCTCCTTCGAGCGGCGGCAATTGGAGCATCCACACCAGCCAATGCGCAATCAGACAGCGAAGCTGATGAAGAAAATCATCACCAGGCAGAGGCCAATGGCACAGCAAGCAATGGAGAATCAGAAAAAATCAAGCCCAAGAAGCCGAAGAAGATCAGAGTTACAGTTTCAGAGGCTGCATCGGCAATTGACGCATTCGAATTGGCTGCTTTTCTAGCTCAGATTTCAGTAAGTGTTGTGCAGTCCAGCTTCTTAGCTGGAAAAAACCCTCTTGTTATGTAGGTAACCATGCGCTTTGCTGTTCTGGAATGTCTGTAACCATGTGTTACACACGCTAAGGTGTCTGCAGGTGGAACTCTACATCATGTATGGGTGATCCACGCTGTAAAATCAAAACCCTCACACAGGCACAGGAGCTTTGACATTCATGGGCAGTGATCATATTGTTAAAACACACCAACATTTTATCTTCTTGCTTAAGGAGTGTCATTTGAAGCTTCTAAACTCCTTTCTAAGGCTTTGTATGTCCTGAAGACGGCTCTTGTAAGACACTCCCTCCCTACACCCTGGCTCTATCACCAATTTCCCCTTGGGAAATGGAATTTCAGAAACTCATTGCAACCTGTATTAGATGCTTTGCATGATCTTCATTAAGAATCACTTCTTAGTATAGATCTGTTTTGCTCTTTTCTATGTAAAAAATAAAAATAAAAATAAAAATTGTAAGCTTTAAGCTTACAAGGCAACAGTAAACATGACCCAATAACATGCTTTTAAATACATTTGTAAATTTGAGGGGATTTCAAGTTGGTAGGTCATGTTTGCTATGTTACACCTGTAAATTTCAGCTTCAAAATTTTGATATTGTCTTGTTTGCTTGAGATCATGGCTTATGAGCTGCAAAATCTTGAATTTGAGCCTGATAGTTTTCTTATGCTCTAGCAACTTGGCGTTATGTATGCTTGTTTAAAAAGTGTGTTCAGTCTAATAATATTGATAGTAGGTTAGGTGAGCTTAAAATTTCTCGGATTGATTCACATGTTTTTGGCAAATTTTCAATTGTCATTAGTTGTGATGTTGGCGGGCTGGTTATATCTCCTCATTCCCGACTAAAGAGTCGGTGGGCTATGAGTGGTTCTCTCCTCGTTCCCTACCCTGATATTAGGTGGGAGGTTTTCCAAGGAGCCTCACACTTTTTCATTTCTTGTTTTTCTTGGGAAAAAGTCCTTCTATTAGTTACCGAGAAAAACAGCCAAAATGGCTAAGTACAAATCCGTCCCCAAATGGGAAATGAGAGTCAAGATGAACAAAGGGGAGGATGCACTTCTCCTCCGGCTGGCCACTCTAGGAGGAGAAGGCTATCTCTTACAATGGAGGGAGGGGGAAATAACCACACAGGTGGTCTATAATGCCAAGTGGGTTTGCCACCACTATCTGTAAGAAAGGGACCGTGCTGCCAGATCCGGAAGAAGGCCTCCCGACGCTTTTCATTGATTGTTTTTGTGGTGGTGTTTGAATGATTCTCACCAAGGTGGGTTTACTGACCAGGAATCCTTTGCTGAGCTGCCGGATGTGCAATTAAAGCGTTTTGCGGATTACTTTGGAAGGGCTTTTACTTCAGTCACTCCTACACAGTTTGGATGGAATAAAATTCTAAAGGAATCATCAATATCAATGGCTGTAGAGGTAAAGTGTCATTTACTTGATTTTAAAGTGGATGGCTAGAGTGCCGAATTTGCTACTTCCATTGAATGTGCAACATTTTAACTTGCCGTCACTGTTTCTTGCCGCAGATACCATTTTGTTACGTTTCTGAATCTGTAAACAAAACCGCGAGTGATTGGTTGGCAGCAAGGCCCTTAGATGCTCTTGGGGACTTCATAATGTGGGGATTGAACGATGTTGTGAGTGATATGCAGCCCCAGCAAGGAAGCCACAAGGGTTCAAAAGGGGTGTCCACTCAAGTTTCAACAAAAACAAAGGCAATGACTATTTCTTGACTTTAACTGCAGAAAAAGGAATCCAATCTGGACAAACTTTTGAATGCCATGAACCTGATTTGGACAAATGCTGCACGTTGTGAGCATGACACTAGCTTTCTGCAGGTTGGTTTACTGGCTGTTCTAGCTCTCGCTTTACGCAGAAGACCAGAGGCCTTGTTACAGAAGGCTGTAGTAGTAAGGACGAGCTCGCAATTTCAAGGCCAGGAAAAGCTAGCTATGCTGGCATGGGCCTATGGGCAGGTCAGATTTAGTGTTTTTGTGTTGTTGTCTTGTGGTTGTAGCTTTAATACTTGCAGCATTGGCTATTTAGTCTCTAATGGTGGGAGCTGTTTTTGCAGGCAGCACAAGGAGATTTGGTTGTGGGAATGCAACTTTGGGTGCAAAATCTGTTGCCACTTGCATGTGGGAAAAACAGCACACCAGCATCTAGAGATGTTGCACTGCAGTTTGCAGAAAGGTCGGAAACATTTTCTACTTGTGCACAGCAGGTCAACTTGTATAAGATTTATAATTTTAAAGAGTAGTCTTAGGGTCTATGGATTACACAATCATGGGTGGGATTGATGGGGGACTCCCCATCGATGCTGTGCTTTGCCCTGTGATGGCCATCATGGGAGCTTGTCAAATTCTGTCAGCTTTTTGACAGGCTGTAAAGGCCCTAATTGCTGGGTTATTCAAAGTGATCTTCTCATAGAAGTGTCCCCCTTCCCTCCCTCCCTCTCTCTCTCTCTCTCTCTCTCTCTCTCTCTCTCTCTCTCTCTCCCCCCCCCCCCCCCCCCATATTTTTTGCTCAAGCTCTTTTTGAGAGGCTGAAGTTGGTCTGGTTTATTCAGTATACTCTTTGTCAACTTAAAGAAAGCTCGACCGGTTCTTCAAAATGGTGCATCACGGAAAGGAGAGAGGCTTGTGCCTCCAGCTGCATTGGACTCTGTGATGCATGTCTCATTTCCATCTGACATTGCACGAACAAAGGTTTTGTTTTGATTAATTTTCTGATACCTTTAACAATGATGCCCTATATTTTATTGTTTCCGAGTGCATGGAGGTTTGAGGAGTGGTATTGGAATCAACTTTTGGTTCTGCAGGCAACAGAGAGGTTCCAAGGAATCTATCCTTTGGTTAAAGAACTCGCACTTTATGGACCTCATAGAAGCAAAGCAACAAAGCTCATAGCACAACAGTTGTTTCCCTTGTGTCTTGAAGCTGCTTCTGAAGGTGAACTTACCTTCGCCATGATGTTTTTGTTTATTTCCCGAGAGAGAGAGAGAGAGAGAGAGAGAGAGAGAGAGAGAGAGAGAGTCACGTGCACACACATGGCCATATCTAATCCCTGATTTAGGCATCAGTTTAAGGCTAGTTTAGGGCATCATATAGGCTCAGGAAAAGATCTACGTGGACATTTATGAAGTCGGCCAGCAGTACAGCAGCACCATCATGAAGTCGACCAGCATTAAATGTTGTATACTTGTCCTTGTTTCTGGCTGACAGCAGTCGGTCAGTAGAAGGGGTCTTTTTGGGGCCTATATAAGGCTAAGCCACCATTCAGCATAGGTATCTTGCTCCCTCAAGGAGACAGGTCATTAGGCAGTCATAGAAGTCCATAGGGCAGCATGTAGGAGGTCTAAAGTCTCTATTTTGGGCAGGTCAAAGGCCTTATGGAATAAGTAAAGGCATACATACATCTATTTGTACCATAATAATATATTCAATACCAACAGCTCATCTCTCTTTCTCTCTGTGTCTTATCATTGTGTTAAGCATTAGCATGTTCCTCAGTAAGTAGGCTTAGGGCTATGGATTAGTACAGCAAGGCTTTTGTGCATGCAACATTGGTAGCAGAGCATTAAGCTCAGCCCAACTAAGCACTAGTAGTCCCAAGGAGGTGGAGAGATCCATATGAAGAATGCAGTTAGGGTAGCAGTCATGGAGCAGGTTAGGCATCAGGCAACACCAACAGAAGGCAGCTCTGGGAGTATAATGCTCAAAGGGGCATATCAGTTAGCTCTGAGGAACATTTCCAAGGGTGGAGCAATATGCAGGGTCATGTTCAGCAGAAGACCATGGATGTGTTAAAGGAAAGGGCATTGAAGGCATGGGGAGAACAGTGGAACAGATGCATAGTCCTTAACTAGATTTGGAGTGGATCTGAGAAGTGCAGGGTTTTCAGCCATAGTGTCAACGTCAAGCAGTCAAAGTTTCAAAAGAAAAAAGCAGTCAAAGTTCAAAGTTAGAAGTCCAGGGAGGAAGTATGACAGGTTTCCAAACCATCATCAAGTTTAGGAGGAGGGGATGTCATGTGCAGACGTGGCCATGTTTAATCCTCTATCTAATCCCTTATTTAAGCGTCAGTTTAAGGCTAGGTTAGGGCATCATACAGGCTCAAGAAACGATCTACATGGACATTTATGAAGTCGGCCAGCAGTCCAACTTCATCATCATGAAGTCGGCCAGCATTAAATGTTGCATGCTTGTCCTCGTTTCTCATCGACAGCGGTTGGTTAGTAGAAGGGGTCTTTTGGGGGCCTATATAAGGCTAAGCCACCATTCAGCATATGTATCTTGCTCCCTCAAGGAGGTAGGTCATTTGGCGGTCTCTATTTTGGGCAGGCCAAAGGCCTCATGGAATATGTAAAGACATACAGACATTTTTTTGTACCATAGTAATATACTGAATTGTTGGGGATGGAGGAAGCTAGCCAGCACACAGACACACACGCAAGCTCAAGCACATAGAGAAAATGTGAGCTCTGGAAAGATGTACTTGATAATGATTAAAAATGAAAGTAGTAAAAAGCATAGGGCTAAGTGCCCAACACACGAGAGTGTTTTCACATGGGAAAAAACCTGTCCAGCCACAGGGAAAAAGTGCCCGTGAGTAAGCTGGGTTCACACCTTGGTCGAGTGGACACGACCAACAAACCCCCTCAAATGAACAGTGTGAACAGGTAGCAGGGTGTTAAACTTGTGAATGCTGCCCTCCACAGTAAGAGTGATCAAGAGAGATCATAATGGCAAAGATGAACTACAGTGACAATGGAAAAAGCAAGCACTATATGATGGGGAAGATGAGAAACCCCAAAGTCATAGTGCTAAAGCTAGAGCATAGTAGTACATAAACGTCTCACTTGAAATGCATGTCAAAGATCATGTGTACATCAACTGCATCAAATCAAGAGGCATTGCATAAGCTGCATTAGGAGAAGGTGTGTTATAATATCCTCCAGTAAGGAAAGTAAATATAATACCCCCCTCAAGGTAATCGAGAACTGATATGGGATTAGACAGACGCTCACAGGATGTGGAGTGCACAGAGTATGGGAGATATTTGGTAGATATGGGGACTGCACATGGGTTGGCCATACTTAATGGCTTGCAGAGGTTTCCGTCAGTAGCTGGATTTACTTGCTTTCCACAGACATGGTGCTAGCACAGTGGATTATGTTATGGCTATGCCGAGCTTTGTTTCATGCATTGAGGACTTCACAGTTGGATCTCGGCCCATTGGGGTAGTAGTGGATCATGCATTGTTGACATTGACCATCTCCTTTCACTTTAGCACAGCTCAGAGGACACGAGGGGTAGATCACACTCGATATACTTTTACTTCAGAGACTGATGCTGTCTACAGAGATGGGATTTATAGACGTATGTACACAGAGGAGCCAGGGAGACCTTTGGAGGAGCTGACCCATATACTGACAGAGACTTTACAGGATGCAGCGAGAGAGGCATATCAACATACTCACCCTGGACAGAGACAGCGTTCTGCGTGTATGCCCCAGAACAGCTGGTATGATGAGGAGTGCAGAGAGACAAGAGCCCGACTGCAGCGGGAGGTTGCTTTGGGAGTCACTACTCACCGACAGTCACGTATTGCCTTCCGGCGCCTTGTGCGAAGGAAGAAGCGGGCCTTCCTTGCTCAGCTAGAGCAGGAATTATACCAGCTGTTCTTGAGCCAGGATTCGAGGGAGGCTTGGCGTTTGTTTCATGAGTCCTCCCCTGCTTTGGCCATCACTTCTACAGAGGTCTGGGGTAGTTATGCAGCATCTCTATATACAGTTCCTGGACAGACACCTTTTCCTGACCCGCCAGCACCATGCCCACAGACATGTTCTTTCTTTACCGCCGCAGAGATGGTAAGGAAGGCCATTGATAGGATGAAGACTGGGAGAGCATATGATCATGATGGATTGGTCGCTGAGCACTTTATTCATGCGAGAGACATGCTGGCAGAGCTTCTAGCAGTGATGTTCAATCGTGCTATGTGTGAAGGCTTACCCACCATCGTGCCTATCTTCAAGTCAGGGGACCCTATGGAGCCAGGGAATTATCGCACTATTATGATTGGTCACACACTAGCACGATTGTATGCATCCATTCTTGAGCAGCAGTTGAGTAGATGAGCAAAGAGAGGGCATTCGAGCAGAGGGACAGGCAGGGTTCAGGAGAGGTTTCTCTACTCTTGACCACATCTTGTCTCTGCGGGCCATTATTGAGGAGGGCAGGTCGCATGGGCGACGGATTTATTGTAGCTTTGTGGACTTCCGCAAAGCATTTGATACAGTGCCCAAAGCCAGATTGATGAGGCGATTACAGGAGATGGGGGTACCCACAGAGCTCATATGGGGGATTATGGCTTTATATAGATCAGTTGCAGGGCAGGTACGCACCCCAGAGGGGGTCTGTACTTTGGTTCACTCCACTAGCAAGGTTGCCCGTTCTCTCCTTCATTGTTTGGTATGTATGTGGATGAGGCTTCTGCCTACATTGAGAGATTGGGGGACAGAGGAGCCCAGCTAGCAGGTACATGGATCCCACTATTGTTATATGCTGATGATATTGTGTTGATCTCTGACTCCCCTGAGGGTATGCAACGTCATCTGGATGCTTTACATGAGTTTGCACATGATAGTGGATTGTATGTCAACCTTGGCAAAACCAAGGTTATGGTGTTTAACACCACGCCACAGTGGGTTAGGCGATCAGTTCCCACATTTACATATGGGATACACATGCATATACATATCTTGGGGTAGTATTCAGTGGGCCAGTGTTTTCGATGAGGAGAGCAGCAGAGACTAGATTGACTAGAGCACATGCAGCCCTGGGTGGTTTGGAGAGGATGTGTTCGCAGGTTCAGTTTCAGGAACCTCGAACGAAACTTTGGCTTTTTGACACTCTAGTGACATCAGCTATGCTTTATGGAGTGCAGATATGGGGACCTTCAGTGGGCCATCACAGCGCAGGCGGGTGGAGAGGTATGGAGAGGCCTTTGGTATCTATGATTGCTAGGATCATTAGAGCCAAGGCCTCGGTACCTCATGAGATTATTCGAGCAGAGCTGGCGGCTGCCCCTTTGGTGATTGAGGCCCTTACAAGATCAGTCTCCTACATACATGGCTTGTGGGATCTCCCCCGAGACAGATATGCACGCCTCGCCCTTGAGTCCTCCCGACAGTTAGCTTTACAGGGAGACACGGCTTGTTGGTATGGACAGATGACATCTTGGTTCCAGGCACATGGTTTTAGCATGGACAGATTGCCTCCCTTCTAGTATTCTCTGGAGGCACCCTCTCTCACTCTCACATGGATAGAGATTACCAGACTCATCCGTCAGGATTTAGTTCAGTTGGACACTAGGAGGACATGGATACAGCCGACTGAGGAGCTGGGCACGAAGATGGCTTTCTACAGAGAGCATTTTCTTCAGCTCACAGCAGATGGTTTTGTGATCAGATCCAGTTATGTCTACTTGTCTCATGCAGTACGATGTGCTATTGGTCAGATTCGCACATCCTCACCAGCTTGAGATTGAGATTGGCCGATATAGAGGTATACCAGCTGAGGCCAGGATATGTCGAGTATGCCATGGGGAGCCAAAGACAGAGCTGCATTGTATATGTCATTGTACTACATACTATGAGATACGTGGTCGTTTCCACTGTTTATTCAGAGAGGGTTTTGGACCACTTTCCAGAGTCATGGGGTACCAGGACCAGAGGTGTCTGGGATTGTTCTTGCTTGAGCTGCGGAGATATAGAGATAGCCTGCTTAGGCGCACACAGAGCCAGACTCAGAGGCACATTACAGACTTCTTTAGTCCAGCCATCATTGCGCCTGATGGACCACAGCAGCAGCAGGACATGGATACCGCCCACACCAGCGGTACACTGATTGATCGTGCGACTGAGCTTGGGTGGTCGAGACGCCCATGACTACGGAGGAGGGCATCCCAGCATAGACGGAGGTTGCAGCGGCGGATTTGGATTATTCTTGCGAGACATGCGGGACACCTAGTCAGGGTGCTGACCACAGAGGATATTGAGGAGATCCGCCAGCGTCCGATGCGGCACATATTATGAGATGGAGGCACCTCCATAGTGTACCCCCCGTCCCACATGATATTGTATCCCCTCACTGTACTCCACTCACCTCCATTTCGTACCCCCCCCCCCACTATATTCACACCCTATAAGGGTTTCTGTTTACCTTCCAGTTCCAGTTTCATTTTCTAGGTGCCAGTAGTATCATCTTTATTTTTCATTTTCTGGTTTTTTATCTAGACATTGTATCAGATCCACCATGATGTAACTTTTTGGTCTCATAGGTCATTATGGCCTTTTGAAGACGTTAATATAACATTTCATTTCATTTCATTTCTCTCTCTCTAATGTTGCATGCGTGAAAGCCTTGTACTACTAATTCACAGCCCTAAGCCTACTTAGGAACGAACATCTTGATGCTTAACGCAATGATAAGACAAAGAGAAAGAGAGATGAATTGTTGGTATTCAATATATTACTATGGTACAAAAAGATGTCTATGTCTTTACATATTCCATGAGACCTTTGGCCTGCCCAAAATAGAAACTTTAGACCTTTCTCTCTTTTGAGGGTCACTAGGGATGGTTTCATAGAGGGGCAAGGACCAGATAAAATCCTCAAACACAAACACAGACATAGACACTATCGGGGTAAAGCAAGGCTGCCCCTAGTCTCCTGCTCTATTTGGTCTATACATTGACGAGATCTTGAATTACACAGACAAACAAGGAGGACCAGGAGCACATTTGGCAAGAGTCTTGATACCGATCCTCTTGTATGCAAATGATATTGTTCTTATTTTTGATTCACCAGAGGGAATGCAGAGGCATTTGGATGCATTACGGGCCTTTTGCAAGGACTCGGACCTCACTGCTGTGAACCTTGGAAAGACCAAGGTCATGATCTTTAACACCTCCTCACAGTGGATAAGTAGATCTGCAGTACAGTGGAGATCCTGTGGAGTATGTTACCTCATATGTATACCTTGGGATCACCTTTGCTAGACCTCAGAGTGTCCAGCTCTCTCAGCATCTCCTCTGAGGTATCATAAAAGGTTGTTTGGCGGTTGCCCGTCCGGGCATTAAAGTCCCCTAACAGGATGATGTCTCCATCCCTAGAGAACTCCCATATGTCATCATCTAGCACAGAGAAAGGAGACTGCCCTCTAGGTGCTACATATGTCGATGTACTAGGATCAAAATAGCATATGGCAATATACAGGAATCTGCCTGTGTCGGCCCTCAGTTTCACCCACATATATCTGGTCTAATCATCTCTCCGAACGATGTGTAGAAGCGGTTGCAGCTCCTCTCTGAATGAAAAGAACTGCCACCCCCCTGATCCTCTACTACTGTGTACCGATCTCGTCCCTACTCTGCAAGCTGTCTCCCATCTGTATCCTGTCATCACCTGTGGCATCATCTGACCAGGGGCCTGGTGAGTCTCCGAGTAGAAGACTATATCTCTATCTCTAAAGCTGTCCTCAAAGGCACCTACATCAAGTCTAAGGGATCCATTGCAGTTCCAGGCTGCCAACTTTAATTTGGTCCCATAGGTCTCGCACCGTCATGTAGAGCGTTGCTCCATTATGACCACCCTCCCTCTCTATAAAATGCTATCTTTCCCTTTTCTCTTGCCGCCCTAATCTCTGGCATGACTTCCTTCATATGTGCAAGCTGTGAGAGTAAGATCGTCACCAAGAAAAATGCCTGTATTCTTTAAAGTGGGTCGCCTCTTCAAGAACTCCTTCTTCGCCTCAATAGAGGGGAAGCGAAGTATGAGAGAGAGAGAGAGAGAGTTGTATTAACGTCTTCAAAGGCCAAAATGACCTGAGGCCAAAAGGCTACATCATATCCATGAGGTACATCATCTTGGGTACAAAATAGTAATAAAGAAAGATAACAAAAATCTAGAACTAAAAATCTGATCTAGGTACATGAGGAGAGAGCTCTCATATCACCCTAATACATCCCTCATGGGCCGTTGTGACATGGTGCTCAAGGTGGTAAAACTAAGCTGGCGCGAGAAGGTCCTGTGATGATGGGAGATGATGGCCCGGATCCTCTTGGCGTGGGGGGGTAGGCATGGGCGAGGGCCATGGGGTTTGGGGCGTCGAGCTTTGCATAACTTAGTGGCTCTGTTGAGTGTCACACCTCTTGGCGGTCGAGCTCTTGCACTAGCCTGTGGTCTGGGTATGATGGGTGGATCGGCCCTCGGAGTGTTGGTATGGAAGAAGTCGGTGAGAGCTCTCTGTGCTGGTCCTCGAGCAAGTACAGCTGACGTGGATCTTACTAAGGACTCCTTGTGTCTACGGAGCTCTAGAAGAAAAAGTCCCAGGCGCATCTAAGTCCCATGATCCTGGAAAGTGGTCCGAACCTAGCTCGGAAGAGGCAGTGGAACCTCCCCCGAATCTCATAGTATACAAGGCATCGGCATATATAATGATCCTTTTGTCTCGGGCTCTGTGTGACAGCTGGCATATCCTGAGAGAGAGAGAGAGAGAGAGAGAGAGAGAGAGAGAGAGAGAGAGTCTATGTCTGTGTTTGTGTCTGAGGATTTAACTGGGCCTCGCCTCTCTATGAAACCATTCCCAGTGACCCCCAAAAGAGACAAAGGTGTAAAGTCTCTATTTTGGGTAGGCCAAAGGCCTCATGGAATATGTAGACATAGAGACATCTTTTTGTACCATAGTAATATACTGAATACCAACAATTCATCTCTGTTTCTCTCTTTGTCTTATCATTGCGTTAAGGATCAACATGTTCGTCCCTAAGTAGGCTTAGGGCTGTGAATTAGTAGTACAAGGCTTTCGCGCATGCAACATTAGAGAGAGAGAGAGAGAGAGAGAGAGAGAGAGAGAGAGAGAGAGAGAGAGAGAGAGAGAGAAAGAAAACTATATTAACGTCCTTTAGAGGCCACATCTGACCTATAGGACTAATCAGATACATCCATGTGATTACATTCCACTTCGGGGGCAACAAAATGAAAATAGAGATAAAACTAAAAATAGTTCAAATTCCCTACATGACCGTAGGAGAATCCTAGATAACATGAAGGATTTCTCTAGCAGCTACTCTTCATTACTACCATGTTTGGTTGTCCTGAAATCTGCAATAACAGCTCTACCTCTACGGTAGACTGCCCATTTTCCTTGTTTCCTTGCTTCGTATACTTTATTGAGTTCTTGTTTCCTGTTTTTTAGTTGTGTGGCTGTGAGTTCATCCGCCATCCACACCTTCGTTCCCTTAAGTGACCTTGTTTGCTTCATGACTTTAATTTTGTCTTTCATATCTGCGTACCTCAAAACCACATGTTTTCCTTTGATTGCCACTGAGGGATCTCCAATGTCGATGAAAGGGATAGCTCTGCACAGCTTTCTTTGTAGAATCTCGCATTCCGGGACATAAGTATCATTCGCGATCTCCTCGTCCTCCAATACCTCCACCTGTTCCCAACCCTCTGACAAGCCACCCACCCTAATTTCTTTTGCAATCCATTGCTGCTCGTTCTCTTCATTCATCTGTGATATTACTTCTTTAATGAGAATTTCTTTCGGCTGTGGATCAAGTAAATTTACCTGTGTGGTTTCCTCCCTGTTTTCTTTTTCGTGTTGTTGTTCCTTGATCTGTTTCTCCAGGGTTGAAAGATGTTGTTTTGTCTGATGTAGTTCATTTTGCAAGGCTGAATTTGTTTGCTGAAGATGTTGAATCATGCTCAGGAGGTACCGCTCCCATGGTGATGGTTTTTCATTGGGTTTGGTAGGAGGGGAGATAAGGGTTTCGGAGAAGGTTTTCTTGCTGGCCATGTCAAACTGCTGGACTGTTTGAGAGGTTTCTCTTCACGAACCCCACCCCCATGAGGTGCATGCCCTTACCTGCTTGGAGGTGGGTTACAACCCTACCCTACAACTAAGGTGCGCAGGTGGGCAATAGGTGCACAGGTGCGTATGTGAGTAGCAAGAGAGATGGGCAACGGGAAAGAGAGAGAGAGAGAGGGAGAGTTATGTTGCTGCCTTGGGACGTGAGCAAGGGCGGGTGGGAAAAGCGAGAGAGAGCGAAGGCGAGCGAGCAGGTTCGAAGAGAGATAGTGAGCGAGCGAGCAAGCGAGCACAGCGGGAGAGAGAGCAAAGGGCAAGGGCGGGTGGGAAAGGGGGGCGACAGCAGACGGGTGGGAAAAGGGAGCGAGCGAGCAGGTTCGAAGAGAGATAGTGAGCGAGTGAGCAGGCGAGCAGCGGGAGAGAGAGCGAAGGGCAAGAACGGGTGGGAAAAGGGAGCAGGCGAGCAGCGGGAGAGAGAGAGAGAGAGAGAGAGAGAGAGAGAGAGAGAGAGAGTTCATGGATTTAATTTGGCCTTGCCTCTCTATGCAACCATCCCCAGTGACCCTCAAGAAATGTTCTCCATAGGATTGAAGCGTCACGGTGAAAGCTGGGCTGGTATCCATGTCCGGTTTATATGAAGCCGCGCGTGTGTGTGTGTGTGTGAGAGAGAGAGAGAGAGAGAGAGAGAGACTTTTATTAACATCTTCAACAGACCACTAGGGTCTATGAGAGAAAAAAGATGTTACAAAGTATCCAAGCGTTACACTGATCGTGGTAAAACAGAAAAATAAAACACTGGAGAAAGACTACTAGTTACAAATGCAAGTAGCATCCTAAGGAATACATCATCAAGAACACAATAGCACGATGACCCAAGGTCCAAGGAACATCATCATCCTCAGGAATTGTGTAAAGGGCATCAATGTCCACATGTCCTGTGTGGGCATCTCTGTATCGCTGGAGCATCTCCTGGACTTATAGCTGACGGGCAGAGTGCCTATGCGGCCGAGTAGGTCTTGGGTGCCTAGCTTGCTGCATCTGAACCGCCTGGTCTATGGTAACCTCGAGGAAACGGAGAGGCTCGTGTGCACTGTTTAACTCGTTGGAGAGGTGGGGGGTCCTGGGTGGGTTCCTCTCTCAGGTGGTGGCGAGAGGCTTCCTGGATGTGGGAGAAAAAGTTCGTGATCCGAGACTGCGAGGTATCTGTGCCGGGCACTGTCGGCGTGATCCAAGCAGCTGGTCCTTGTGTCCACACAACTCCAGAAGGTAGAGCCCAAGACAACGCTGATCCGGGTAGTCAGTGACTCTGGATAATGGCCCAAAACCCTTGTTGAACAGACAGTGGAATCTCCCACGTATCTCATAATACACTGGGCATCTGCAAACATAGTTCTTCTCAGTCTCCACCTACAGGGTAACAAAGTGTGCATATGCGGTATCAATACCCTCAGGTCTCCCTGTCTCCACTCTAAGCTTGTGTGAAGGGACCCGGATCTGTCCAATAGCTATCCTCATGGCGTGTGACATATGTTGGAATAGCTACCCAGGCTTCTGAATGAAGCCATCAGTTGTGAGCTGTAGAAACCTCTGTGTAGAGTTGCATCTTGGTCCCAAGATGCCTGGGTGCCTGCCGTGTGATATGGGTCTCCAGTCGTGATGAGAGGTCAGCTCGTATGAGGCGGTTAATCTCCTGACATGTGAGAAGCAAGAGGGAGGCATCCAAGCTACAGTTGAAGGGTGGAAGGCGGTCAATCTGGAAACCATGTATGTCAATCTGGAAACCATGTATCTGGAACCATCTTGACACCCTAGCATACCATGAAGTGGGCTGACAATCTGCTGTGAGTCTCTGTGATGACTTAAGTGCTAAGCATAGGAGTCTATCATGGCCCAGGGTGTAGATCCACTGTATATATGTCACTGTCTGGAAGAGAGCCTCTACTACCAAGGGGAAAGCTCCAAACTCTGCTATGACAACCTGGTGTGGTATTGATGGTTTGCTTCTGATCATCCTTGAGTACATCATGACCTGCAGCCTCTCCACCTTACTCCACTCCATCCGCCCAAGATCTGGTCCCCAGAATGCTGCTCCACAAAAAGCTGCCGGTGTCACGAGAGAGTGAAAGAGCCCCCTTTCGTACTGGGCTCCTGAAAATGGGCCTGAAAACACTGTCTTTCTAGGCAGGCTAGGGCTGCATATCCCCTCATGAGGCGGGCCGAGGCAACTGGTTTCATGTTGAAAATGGGTCCCGGGAATGTGACTCCAAGATAAACATATGAGTCCACAATCTCCACTGTTTCACCTCCATAATCAAAACTCCTGGCACTGCTCATGGCTTTCACTACGGGGCTGGATGTGTTAAAAACCATAACCTTGGTCTTGCCCAGATTCACCGTGAGATCCCATTGCTCACAAAAGTTTTGCAAAGCCTATAGATGGTGCTGCAATCCAGCCACTGAATCTGAAATCAGCACCATGTCGTCGGCATATAAGAGGAGAGGTATCACTAAACCCATAGTACTTAGGAAACGTGTTTCCTACGGGGAAGGAAACTTGGAAACGTTTCTGAAATGTTTCCTTGTAGGAAACGCGTTTTTTTCAAGCAATTTTTTTGACTCTTTTTTTTTTGTCCCAAACCCAGCGCCGAAATGTGTGCGACTCTTTTGATAAAGTTTTTTATGTAGTGTTATGTATGGTTTTTTTTTTGTGGCATGGAATGATGGATAATTGGATCATGGATTATGGACAGTGGACCAAGGTCTATGAATCATGAACATTTGACATTGATGATGGATGACTATATGGTTTTTGTTATTTGTGATTCAAAGACTGTAGGCTTCAAATTGATGTTTCCATGTATTCTATGCATTTAGTGTTATTTTTACATATTGTACATGCAAAAACCTGTAGGTAGGAAACTTTGGGTTGATTTTATGAAACCGGTTTGACACTTGTAGGAAACCCGTTTCAAACAACCCCCTAGCTACGACTATGACTGGACCATAGGTCAAGCGGGTCTTTTGGATTGGGATAATGGTGTTGGTGGACCAAGAGGGTGGGAAGCCTTGGCAAAGGGCTAGGTTAAAGAGATCGGCAAGGAAAGGGGCAAGGGTATCACATGCATGGGAGATGTGCTCAGCTAGGAGGTCTTCATGGTCCATGGCTTTGTGCCATGCTTCACCTTTTTTATGGCTTTGGTTACGTTTTTGATGGTGAACAAGGTGGCTGAGGTAGTGCGAGGAACATGAGATAGATTCGGTGGAGTGGTTTTGCGAATTTGGTATAGGCTTTGAGCATGCCTATGCCAAACAGTTGGGTCTTTGATGGAAGTAGGAGATTGGCACTCTAGAAGTTTCTTCCAAGCCTCCTCACTATCCTTGCTAACAAGCAAGCGATAGATTTATCCTCTCGTTTGATGAGAAAAGCTCTCTTCTTCCCTCGAGTGAAGCATTGGAACCTCCTCTGCGCTTGACGGGGGGTGATGTGGCCCAATGCTTTGTGTTGGGGGATGCTCTTTCGTACTGCTCGGCATTCCTAATCATACCAGCTATGGTATGGCATGGATCCACACGGGGGGGAGAGAGAGAGAGAGAGAGAGAGAGAGAGAGAGAGAGAGAGAGAGGCTCTCTATGCAACCATCCCCAGTGACCCTCAAGAAATGCTCTCTATAGGACTGAAGCTTCACGGGGAAAGCTGGGCAGGTATCCATGTCTTGTTTATATGAAGCTGTGTGTGTGTGTGTGTGTGAGAGAGAGAGAGAGAGAGAGAGAGAGAGAGAGAGAGAACTTGTTTGAGTACCTCTTATGTTGTGTAGATGTGCCTGCTTTGGCCAATGAAGCGTGCACTATGATTATCTGGTGCTTATCTGAGAATGGAGATTGTTTCAAGCAGTGGGTGAGTTAAAGAATTTTCTGAGTACAAGCTGCAAATATAAATGAATGTACAATTAACATGAGAGCACAACTTTTTACTTCATGGTTCATTCTAGCCATTGATTGTGCACTTGATAAAATGCTTGCTTGCATTGTTGAGGTTAAGTGAGGAATGTTTGAATGCATCTGATCTAGTACTCTTGTTACTTGGCATTCACTTGAATTTCCCAATGTGTATTTTCCTTTAATCTTAGCAATTTTGGTTTAGACTAGCTAGAACTATGTTTGTGAGAATTAAATTTCTATATGCTTGACTAATATCCCAAAATTAGCATCAAAAAGTCCTGCTCTGTACTTCTCCATCAGAGTCCCAAGTGCTCATGGTTTCACCTTCTTTGTTATGTTTTGTGTGTTGAGTCAGGATTGAAATAGGGATACGATGTGGAATAGACTAAAAGATAGCTGTTGACAGACTTGTGTCACAAGAGAGGGAGAAGGGTAGTTGCTGAAGGAGTGGAAGCTGCAAAATTTCGAATGAAGCATATTGCCTTTTTATAGTTTCACAATGACCACCTCGTAGCAAGATGTTAGTGAGCTGCAGCCATCTGATCAGCAAGCCAGGTCAAGACTGCCATGTGGCGGTCAATATGCTGTCCCGCACTTAGGCATCCTTCCAAGGAGTTCCGGAGTTTTGTGTGTCCCCCAAAGGTGCTTACAAGCTTGTTAGTGTAGTGAACATACTCCAATAGCTCTCTTGGATGTTGCCCAGTGACCTGTGTTCCATGCTATCTTCTCTTTATGTCCAATCATATCTCTTCCTAGTGTCCACTGTCCCCCCAATGCTCGGGCTACCTTCCTAGCGAGTGGTGTGTTTCCCAAAACACAACACCCGAAAGTGTCTGTCCACTGGTTACCAATGCAGTTAGTTGCCTGGACAAGTCAGCTTTCTCTTCCCTTTTCTGGTGCCCAAGCTTGCTACCAATTATTGATGTGTGCATGTTGTCTTGCCAACATGTCTAATCTGACCTCATGAGCAAGAAGATTTGTGGTTCAATCCGAGGTGGGAGCAATAATCCCTAATAAGAATAGCGAGTCAAGTGGAAGAAGCATAGAATGTGGCATACCTATGAGTATGCAGGATAGAGCCAGACATCAAATAGTAGGCGATGTGACCCGTGGCACTGCCACGTAGCAATGATGATGTGGCAATGGTTAGGTGGCATTGATGATGTGGCAGTCGGGTATGGCTGGCCAACAGCAATACTACTGGCCAGCTAGGAGCAGTGCGTTTGTCTGTAGTAGGCGAAGTGCTAGCCAAGAGTGTACAGTAGCTCATAGAGTTGTGATTGTACTTGAATTTCAGTTATACGCGGGTAGCATTTGCTGTCCTCAATGTTGGACTTCACAGAGCGTTTCTTTGTAGTAGGCGAAGTGCTAGCCTAGAGTGTATGGTAGGTTATAGAGTTGTGATTATACTTTAGTGGTGCATATGCCCTATCAACTACCTTTTTTTGTTATAATACTTCTTTCTATTTGTTATGATTCTTAGTCCTAGGCTTCATTATGGCTAAGTTTGCCTTGTACTTTAGTGGTGCATATGCCCTATCAACTATCTTTTATTGTTATAATAGTTCTTTCTATTTGTTATGATTCTTAGTCCTAGGCTTCATTATGGCTAAGTTTGCCTTGCATCTCTGAAGTTTAATAGAAACTCAATACACAGACGTTTGTATGAATGTATGCTCTTATCGGTGTGTCGATGCGTGGGGGGGGGGGTGTGTGAGTTTTGTCCACCTCGTGACATTAGTGTGTGCGAACACAGGGCTTGTGGTGGATCCTCAATGACCGGTTCACTAGGCTTCGGCCCTACATACTTGCGAAGGAGACTCACATGAAAAGCATTGTGTATATGCCAATGACTAGGCAATGCCTACTTAAAAACCACTTCATTGATCTTCTCGATCACTCGAAAAGGCCCATAGTACTTGGTTGCAAGCTTAGGGTATGCACCCTCTTTGCCAGGCCTCTTTGCAAGTCCTGTGTTCTCAAATTTAGCAATACCTAGTCATTCTTTTTGACATCAAATTGCCTTCTATGCTTGTCGGCAGCCTTTTTATGTTTGTCTTGTGACCTTGCAATGGCTGTCCGCACCTGAGCAAAGGCAATATGCAAGTCTCTTAACATACTTATCAGTTGTAAATATCTCATCCTTTGTGCGAAGGGTGGGTGGCAAAACCACCTTACCATAAACAATCTCAAACAGGGCCTTTCCCATAGATGCATGCACCGTGTTATTGTATGCAAATTCCACTAGCGGTAAGTATTTCTCCCAAGAAGACTTTTGATCCACCACATAACATTTCAAGAGATCCAATAGGGCTGAATTTGCGGCCTCACTTTGTCCATCCGTTTGAGGGTGATAAGCTGATGAGAAGTTCAATTTGGTGCCCATATTATCAAATAAGGTCCGCCAAAAGAGACTTGTAGTCCTGGGATCTCTATCCCCCACAATGGACTTTGGCATTCCATGATGCTTGAACACTTGTGCAAGATATATTTTAACCATATGCTCAGCTTTGATGGTTTCCTTGATTGGCAAGAAGTGAGCTTGCTTGCTAAACTTGTCCACAATTGTCCAAATAGCATGATTACCTTGTTGGGTCCGTGGCAAATCCATAATGAAATCCATTGTAATACTTTCTCATGGCTGCGTGGGAATAGGCAAAGCACACCTGGTGCCTTTTGCCTATCAAATTTCACCTTTTGATAGGTGATACAAGCATGTGCTTCTTTGTCCTTCTGCATACCTGGCCAAACGAAATACCGCTTAATCATGTGCGTAGTAGGCATTATGTCTCTTATGACCAGCATATGGAGAAGCATGGCACTCATCCAAAACCTTTTGCCTCATGTCAGATACCACACATAGGCAATTATCTTTCACAAGATAACCCTCTTTAATCACATATGAGGCATGTGCATGACCAGCTTAGCCATCAGCTCAGCCCAAATAGTGGCAAAATTAGCATACGTATGATACAAATCACGCATGCAAACAAGTCTCCATGAGAGACAATCGAGATGGCTGCTACATATGGCTTTCGTAACAATGCATCTGCCACTACATCCTTCTTTCTTAGGGTGTGCAAGATTTGAAAATGAAACATAGAGAGGAAATTGGCTATCCTCATATGCATCTCTCACAATTTAGTTTGGGTAAGAAAATACCTCAAACTTCGGTGATCTGTCTTCACCGTGAAATCAGTCCCAAGAAGATAATGTTTCCATATGGTTAATGCATGAATTACAGCTAAGAGCTTTTTCTCATAGATGCCAAGAGAGAGCTCTGCATCATGCAATCTATGGCTCCCATAAGCCACGGCATGTCCCTCTTGATTTAGGACAGCTCCGATGCAATTTCTAGATGCATCACATTCCACTTTGAATGGCTTTTGTAAATCCGGAATGATCAACATTGGACCATGTGTAGTTGCATCTTTCAATGTGAGGAATGCATCCCTCTACATCAATCCATTTGAATATAGCCTCCTTTGTGAAGTCATGCAAAGGAGAAGCAATCCATGCAAAGTGCCGAATGACCTGCGGTAGTAAGAGCATAATCCAAGAAAACTACGGATCTCATGTCCTTATCTCAATTTAGGTCAATTCCGAATTGCATCAATCTTTGCAGGATCCATCCGCACTCCATCTTTGGACACAATATGCCCAAGACAGTGTATCTCTGACAAGAACAACTCACTCTTCTTTGTATTTATAAAGAGTTTATGCTTACGGAGTTCTTCAAAAACAATTGCCAAATGAGCTCTATGCTCTTCTTCGGTTTTTAATGTCATCAAAGAAGACACGTGTAAATTTCCTATACCCACGGAACATGCGATCGATCATTCTATTGAATGTAGCCGGGGTGTTGGAATTAGGGTTGCAGGAAAGCACACAAAGCTTGGAGAAGAAGAAGCAAGAATGCACACAACACAAAGTGTATTAGATTGTGTCAATGTACAAAAGATAAGTTAGCCCTAGAATGATGGGCGTATATACAAGCCGGGGGAAAAAACCTCCTAAAGAGGGAAAAAGTACCCCGGCGGTCCTAAGTGTGTTCACACACATCACTGCCTATGTATATGGCAACAAATCCCCCCTGGGAGTGATGGTGTGAACGAGAGCTGGCACTCATGTATAGGGGAGTGCCATGGCCGAAGTAGATCAATCCACAAAGGGGAGTAAGCCCAAAGCTTTGCGGAAAGCTTCAAACTTCTCACGAGGAAGCGCCTTTGTGAAAAGATCGGCGAGGTTGTCCTGTGTTGGCACATAGGCCAAGCTGATCTCTCTTGCTGAGAGTCTCTCCCTGACATAGTGATAATGCACCTCAATGTGCTTTGTGCGAGCATGAAAAACTAGGTTTCTCGCAACTGCCAATGCGCTCTGACTGTCAGTGTAGATAGAGGTGGCAGACTCCTGTCCAACACCCAAATCAGCCACCATAAGCCGTCTGAGCCACACACACTCAACCGTAGCTGTGAAAGCTGCCCTGTACTCAGCTTCACAACTAGAAGTGGCCACAGTAGGTTGCTTCTTGCTCAACCAAGATATGCATGAGCTACCGAGCATGAAACAAAAACCACTTGTGGACACTCTTGTGTCATAGCAACCAGTCCAATCTGAGTCCGAAAAAGCATGTAAATATGGCGGCAACGATCCCCCCTTGGGATAAAACAACCCAAGATGTATGGTGCCACTCAAGTAGCGAAAGATGCGTTTAACTGCCTTCCAATGCTGAGACCCTGGGCTATGCATAAACCTGCTTACCTGTGAGACTGCAAACTGAATGTCTGGCCTCGCAATTCATACATAAATGAGGCAACCAACAGCTGTCTGATAGAGTGTGATATCAAAGTGATCTCCAGCATCATGAAGACTCAACTTCAAACCTGTCTCCATTGGAGTAGCAATAGGCTTGTAGTCTTCAAGGCCAAATCTTCGCAACAATGTCTCAATATACTTTGTCTGACACAAAGCAATACCTCCATCACACTGCTTAAATTGTATCCCCAAATAATGATGCAAATGCCCCAAATTTGACATCTCAAAAGAAGCATTCAAATCAGCCTTAAAATCAACAATATGACTCTCATTTGGTCCTGTGAGCAGCATGTCATCGACATAGAGAGCAATGATTAGATGTACATCATCCACACATTTAACATACAAAGTGCTTTCTGTTGGACTATTCTGAAAACCATGTGCAGTCAAATATGTATGTATCTTTTCATACCAAGCTCGTGGAGCTTGCTTTAAACCATATAAAGCCTTTTTCAACCTGCACACTTTGTTTTACTGCCCTCTTTGAACAAAACCACGAGGCTGCGATACATACACCTCCTCATGCAAATCTCCATTCAAGAACGTAGTCTTTATGTCCAACTGATGTACATTCCAACCATTATGAGCTGCCAATGTACAAATGCTACGAATGGTAGTCATATGACAAGTGGGAGCAAAGGTTTCATCAAAATCAATGCCCTTTTCTTGAGCATAACCCTTTGCAACAAGTCTAGCTTTATAGCGATCAACACTGCCATCTGGCTTTTGTTTCAACTTAAAAACCCACTTACATTCAATGGCCTTCTTACCAATTGGCAAATCACACAAAGACCATGTACCATTCTTCATTATAGCATCATATTCACTTTGCATTGTAGCCAACCAATTTTGTGATTTTTGTGCCTCATCAAATGAAAGAGGTTCTTCCTCTTCACACATACTAGACACAGCCAAAGTATAACAATCTGATGCATAAGAGGCATGCTGAAAACCTGAACGAGTACGACTAGACATAGGTGCATCAATTTTACTATCACGCAAAGTTGGCACTAGCCATTTAGGCATACCTCTAGCCTGCTCATTTTCAGCTCTATCCTCATAAATTACATCCTGTAAATCTACATCAGAAATAGGCTAATCTATGATGTCGTTTGAAATCTGCATAGGCTGAATATTTGCCTCATTAGGACTTACATTTGAATTCCCACCTGTAAATAGAGGCAACAATGTATCAAATACATTCTGTGAGCTCACACCTGTCTCTTTGGTACATGATAACAAAGGTTGCACAGCATCTTCCACAAAAACAACATCTCGACTAATCAAGATACGCTTTGACTGCGGTGATACAATCTGTAACCCTTGCTCTCAGCACTGTAGCCAACAAAAATGCATTTGACAGCCTTATCATCCAATTTTCTGCGTTGTTGCACAGGCACTAAAGCATAGGCCAAGCAACCAAAGACACGCAAGTGACCAATAGAAGGCTTCCTGCCATGCCAAGCTTCATATGGAGTAATAGACTGCAAGGCCTTAGTGGGACACCTGTTGAGTACATATGCAGCACACATGACAGCCTCAAGCCAAAACGCATGTGGCAAAGCTTGGCTCTTGACCATACATCGTGCCATCTCCATAAGTGACTTGTTTTTCCTCTCAACAGCAACACCATTTTGCTGAGGGGTATACGGCACTGTACATTGGTGTTTTATCCCATGACTAGCCGGAAATGCATTAAACTCTTTAGACATGTACTCCCCCCCTCGATCAGAACGGAGGGTGTCCACATTACAATTGGATACATTTTCAATCATAAGCAAAAACTGTTTGAAGCACAAAAACACTTCGGACTTTGCCTTCAGTGGATATACCCATGCATGCCTTGAGTAATCATCAATGAAAGTCACGAAGTACAAGTGTTTACCAAATGACGGAGTTTGCATAGGCCCACATACATCACTATGTACAAGTTGCAATTTGCGATTGGCCCGCACAGAACCATCCTTTGGAAACGCAGAACGTTGCATTTTGCCCAAAATACAGCCTTCACAAACATGTTTCAATGGTGCCTCAAGAGGGGGCAATGAAGCAACCATATCAAATTTCTGCAAACGCAGCAAACTAGCAAAGTTCAGATGACCAAAACGAGCATGCCATAGTTTTGCATCTGAAACTGCCTTTTCATCAGAAACTGCATTTGCTGAATCTTCCACACACTTGTCATAAGAATTGAGCCTATACAACCCACGAAACAAGGTGCCAGATACAATAATCGTATCACCAGAAGTCAAATCGTGAACAGTACATCTGTCATCCACAAATTTGACTACAAGTCCAAGTCTAGCAAGCGCAGAGACAGACAATAGATTCTTCTTTATCCCTGGCACATACAAAGCATCTGAAAGTGTGAAAGCGCTGCCATTTGCAGCAGTAAGCATAATTTTACCAATGCCCTTCACTGGGTAAGAAGCATTATTGGCACGTGACAGTATTTCCATTAGGGACAGCCTCAAGAGAAGTGAACATATCACGATGCGAGGTAATGTGCTTTGTAGCACCACTGTCAAAATACCAAACATGAGAGTCAACAGAAACTGCCAAACATGCATCATGTACAGATGGGTCATACTGGCAATACACGCTAAACGCCCATTCTGCATCCTGCACAACATTTGCAGAATCTGCATTTGTAGAAGCATCCGCTATTGTGGCTGCATTTGACTCTTTCTTCTTTGCCTCTTTAGCCTTTAGCTTAGGGCAATTCTTAATGACATGATCATTTGCCTTACAATAGTTGCACCTGGTCTTTTTCTTGCCTTTATCAAGAGCCTTCTCAGACTTATTGTTGCTACCTGTGGAAGGAGAAGAAGTTGCAGATCTACTTATAGGAGAAGAAACAGTGGAGGGAACTGCCTTACCACTTCTTCTCTGCTGGGCAGCAACAAATGCTTGATCAACTGCACGCTGCCTAGCCCTGTTTTGCCTGGACTGCGCTTCTTGCAAGAGCTTGTTGACTAAATTATCATACTTGACAACATCAGGTCTGTCCTCAGTAACAAGTCTCCACGTGGAAGCAAAAGTTTGATACGACTCAGGTAAAGCATCAAGAATAGTCTGCACAAGAGAATGATCAGGAATAATCTCACCTGCAGAAATCAATTGTTCCTTGAGATCTTTAATCTCAGCAAGAAAAACATTCATGTCATCATCTTCCTGCATAATCTTCGATTCTAGGTCTTTACGCAGGTAAGAGATTTTTGCCTCGTTACGACCTGCATACAAACCAGCTAGAATATCCCAAGCTTGTTTTGCTGTTTTAGCTGAACGAATATGTGGGGTGATGTTACGTTTGACAGAAAGTGCAATCAAGGCATGAGCCTGCGCATCTTTACCATCCCAACGAGCTTGTTTAGCAGTGGGTAAAACAGCAGCAACAGTAGAGCTGCTAGAACCTGCAACATCCTCAACAGATCCTACATCCACAGAACCTGGACGTACATCCATACCCTGCACAATGTTCCACACTCCTTTTGCAACCAAAACATGCTGCATCATGTATGCCCAAAGTGGGTAGTTTCTGTCTCCATCCAATTTGTCATCAGCAGATAACATGCGAAATACATCATTGCTGTTATCAGCCATGGCCACTGACTGAAACTGATGCAAAAGCTACCTGTAATGAAGCAAAGACTGAACAGAAAACAACTTGTGCTATGTAGCATGGTCCACAATAGAATACGTATGCCTATTTTGTAGAGAACTGCACTGTCGAAATTTCTGTAGAAAATGACGAAAACACCTGTGCAGAACTTGAAATGCAAAAACGGAGCCCGAAACGACCTCAGATGCAATTTCTGAGAACGCACAGTCCTACGGGCTAATTTGTAGAGTATAGGGACCTGCAAGCGCTCGTGAAAGCTCACCTCAATCGGAGAACGTGAGTCGGAGGGTGCTGGCGGTGTAGCCCTGGAAGCCGATGCCTGCTCTGATACTAATTGTTGGAATTAGGGTTGCAGGAAAGCACACAAAGCTTGGAGAAGAAGAAGCAAGAATGCACACAACACAAAGTGTATTAGATTGTGTCAATGTACAAAAGATAAGTTAGCCCTAGAATGATGGGCGTATATACAAGCCGGTGGAAAAAACCTCCTAAAGAGGGAAAAAGTGCCCCGGCGGTCCTAAGTGTGTTCACACACATCATTGCCTATGTATATGGCAACACGGGGCATTTGTAAGACTAAAAGGCATAACAAGATACTCATAAAGCCCAAATGCTGTTTTGAAAGCAATTTTATGTACATCCTCAGGTACCACACGCACTTGATAATATCCACTCTTGAGATCAATTCGGCTAAAGCATGCCGATTCATCCAACTTGTCAACGATTCTATGCGTGGAATCAGAAACCGATTCTTAATAGTAATCTTATACAATGCTCTATAATCCACACACATACGAAAAGATCCATCCTTCTTTTGAACCACGAGAATGGGTGAACAATATGGAGAAGAGTTTGGTTGAACCAACCCTTTCTCGAGAAGCTCATTTACTTGCTTTATGATCTCTTCTCTCTGGGATCATAGTTATCTCCGTACGACATATGACGGCATATCGTACGGAATACTGTACGGTACGATACCGTACAGACTCGTATGGATTTTTTTGATGATTTTTATTATTTTTTATTTTTATTTTGGTGGGAGTAATGGTCTTGTTTTTACTTGTCTATGGTTGTTTGAGCTTCCTCTATACTATGATGCTTTCCTCCTTTTTAAAATACTCCCTATCTCGAAATTGGAAATACCTAAGTTTATAAGTAATTTTTTAAAACACCGTATTTTATCATACGATAAGGAAAAAAATTATAGCATACCGTATTTATTTGTACAGTGTCGTATCATACGAATCGTATGGTATCGTACCTGACAACTGTCTGGGATGTACTCACACGATAGGTTGGTCTATTAGGTGGTGAGCTACCTAGTACAAGATCAATGCGATGATCTTCCAGTTGTACTATTGTAAGAATTTCACTCATCAGCAAAACACTCATTGTACTCTTGTAGCCGATCATTACTAAAGAGTGTTTACATGCACATTAGTTTCTTCAATATGATCCCATACAAAAATCAAGTACACAAAAACACTCTTTTTTATTACTTTCTTAATTTTTACATGAGATACAAGGGGAATGGTATCACTCTTTTCACCAGCATCAATCACGTGCTCTCGGCCTTAATGCATGAAAGTGATCTTGTTGGTCTTGTAAGCCTTACGCGGATCAATGCGCGTGTGCCAAGGCTTTTCAAGCAATACATCACAACCATTCAAGGGCGTTACAAGAAAGTTTGTACGATCCACGTAGCCTTGAATGTGTATGCGCTACGCTTCTCAACGCGAAAGAGAGAAGGAATTGGAGCAGCAGGTAGCCCTCAAAGAAGTGAGCAAAGTGACAAGTTACGACAACTTATCGAGCATGCCTTAGAGATAGGCTCATTGCCAGTGACTCCTCAGTCCCTTCTCAAACCCTTACCTTGTTTTTGTCTACACTAACACTCTCGCTGCTTCAATATGAGATTAACCTGACAGAAGAGCTCAATCTAGGAGAGTTAACACTAATACATCAGAACACGGACTTGCTAATAATAGGCATTCCCTACACTTCTCTACCAACAAAGACAGCCCTTGCTTCAATTTGAGGACCCATGTCTCCCACTTTAATACGCAAAGTAGCTGCCATTTGTGTAGATATGAAGTTCTCAGTCGCACAATCATCAAACATGAACAAAGCGGGTTGATCCTTAAGCTGTCCCCAAGCTTCACATACAACCCTGTCCTTGCTATCATGTGAAGTGTTGCCCTGCACATCCGGAACCATATGCACATTAGGCTTTGATGCATTTGCATTATCACGCTTTTTCTTGTTTGGGCATGCTTTTGGAATATGCTCCGTGTCACAAGTAAAGACCCATGTCCCCCACCCAAAGCAACTGCCATTTGTGTAGATATCATCTCCTGTCTAGATTTCAGGGCCTTTGTTGTGGGTGTGCCCGCCCTTATGAGGTGTTTTCCCATTTTTCCCCACTCTCCGCATTTTTCCCCTATTTTTTTCCATTTTTCTGAGGCTTGGGAGGGCTGCCAGAGGGTGCCAAGAGCAGTACAGTGCTGGCCGACTGGATGTTTATCAGTCGTGGGCACTCTTGCTGCTGGCCGACTGGTTTTGATCAGGTTTTGGCACCAGATAGCTGGCCGACTGCATTTATGCAGTCGTGGGCCTTTTTTATCAGTTGTGGGCTTCTCTTATGCTGGCCGACCCCCCTCTAGGGGGGTATATATAGGTCCTCAGTCCCCATACCTCATTTGTATCATTCCTCGGGATCTTCTTGTGTATATAGAGCAGAGTTACACGCCTACATCTGTCTCTCTCTTGTGCTGTTTTTCTGCCTGCGTTTTTGCTCGTGTTCCCAGATTTGGTCATCATCCCCGCTGCATATTCTGACATGGTATCAGAGCCCTAGGCTCTAGATAGGTCTTGGGATTTGTGTGAGCAAGAGGGGGACTGTTTTGTGGCTGATTGGTGGACTGTTTTGGGCTGATCGGGAAGAGGAGAAGCAAGAGGAAGGCGAGCTGATTTGCTGGACAGCCACTTGCAGGTATCAGTTCTTCTTTGTTTCCACCCACCCACCCTTTTCAGAGTACATCCCCGCTATGGCAGATCTGTTAGAGATGGCCGAGAGACATGTGAAGATCCCGACACTCCCCACCTTCCCGGTGGACCGTCAGTTGGACGGGAGCAACTACGGCATATGGAAGGTTATGATGGAATCTGTTTTGGAGTCTTATGACCTCGCAAAGTTTGTCGTTGTTGGGATTCCACGGCCGGAAGTTGAGGAAGGGGAGTTACCGTCAACCCGAAAGGACCGGGAGGCCCAGACGTAGATGTGGGATCGCGTCAACGCCAGGGTCCGTTCGTTTATTTTCCTCAACTGCACACCACAGGTAATCAATCATGTAAAGCACATGACGCTGGCCAGAGGTATATGGCAGCATTTGGCCTCACTTTACAACAGGGTATTGCCCATGAAGAGGATTTCCTTGGAAGTACAGATGCGGGTTATGAGCCCTGCAAAGTCGTCGACGATGCGGGAGCATATTAACAAGCTGCAGGCTCTTCAGTAGGAGGTTCTTCAGGCTGGGAAGGAGATATCGTCAGAGGACATGGCCATCACGTTGCTGTCACATTTGCCCTCTTCGTACTCAGCATTCTACTCATCGTTGATTACCAGTGGTCGGGAACTATCTCCATCCTGCCCTCACTGTGAACTGGGATAGTGGACATATCCCCAGTAAGAATATGACCAGAAAGCCTGCAGAGATCCTGTAAACCGGAACGGGAAGGAGTCATGTGCCTGGAAGCACCACTATCGAGAATCCACTCCCGAGTATCCGTTGCGGAGAGTCCTCCAATCTCCTCCCTGCCTGAAGAAAATGAAGCATCGGTGTCCATCACCTCCAGGTGCACAAAGGCCGGAGTCTTCATGATGCTGAGGAGTCTTCACCCTTCTCGGTCTTCCGCTTGGGACACTGCCTCCAGTAGTGGCCTTTCTCACCACAATCATTACAGATCCTCTCTGCCTTCAGTTTCTCGCGGTCAGCGTCGGACTTCTTCTCAGAAGACTTCTCCGATGAAGCCTTCCCTTTGCCCGAGTTACGGCCTTTCGACCGTTGGCCAGTAAAGGCCTCCGAACCTCCACCCTGAGGAGGGTTCGTAAATCGTTCCTCCCGGTCCAGGACCATGGGCACAAGCTCCTCCCACGTGATGGTGCTGAGCCTGGCAGAGGGGGGAAGCATTCCTCCCAGGTGTTGTATGTTCCGGCACTTGGTTTTCATCTGTTGTCAGTGCATCAGGTTTGCAAGACTGGCGTACGGGTGGAGTTTGATGAGCATTTTGTTGCTCTCTGGGACAAAGCAACAGGCCAAGTGGTTTGGGAAGGCGGAGTGGAGAATGGAGTTTACAGGCTTTCAGCACTCTCTCTCCCAGGTCCTCAGGATTGTGATGAGTGGCAGTCTGGTAATGGCTACTCAAGTGTGGATACGCTGCAGGTGCGGGCTTTCCGAGACCAGATGGTGGATAGCTTACTAGTAGATGGCAGTGGTTGGCAGGAACTTTCCAGTACTGAGGTTGGTAGTTCTTGTGTTCGTGAGTCAGAGGAAGCTGAACAGGTCACTTATGCTCTGATGTCTCGTCGTGTTCGGGACATAGAACTTCCAGTAGTTAAGGATGTTCTTTCCACGGGGACCTTTCGGAAAGCCAGGCAGGTGACAGGTGATTACTTGCAGAAGGAGGTGGTTTCTCTAGGCTTTGTGGTTCCGGATTCAGAGGGGGTGGTTGACAGGTTTCATCAAGCTTCCAGGACTTGCTTGTGCACCGTCTAACAGGTGTTGATCCTTGTGAGCAGTGTGATGTCTTTGAGATTCAGAAGCTGTATGGTTCATTGATCTGGTTGATGGACACCGGATTGGACGGGAGCTTCCTGATGAGGCAGTTGAGCTCTTGGTTGCAGATGTCTCTTTGTGAGGCAGGATTGTGTTTCGTGTGGTTTCTGCGGCATGCGAAGGATCATGGACTCTTGTACACAGGAGGGGGATTGTTGGATGGAGTCCGACTCCGCGGTTGGAGTGACTCGGTTTGGGGAGGAGATCCGGACGCGAGGAGATCTACTTATGCCCTAGGAGCAGTTTTACGGAGCAGGAGGAGGTTACATTGCAGGTTTGGGCTTCCATTGGAGGAACCCATGGTCATCCCGAGGCACTTTGTTCGTGAACAGATCGTTGCTAATGACATCTTGTTGGAGTTCTGTTCGACGGAGGACAGTACGGTGGACCTCTTCACGAAGTCGCTCTCTCAGGATTTGCTCAGGCGGCACCCCAGCTCCCAGTGGTTGGTTACACAGCCAGGAGCTGAGAGGGGGTGTTAGAAGTCATCTCCTGTCTAGATTTATACACCAGGTCCTTTGTTGTGGGTGTGCCCGCCCTTATGAGGTGTTTTCCCATTTTTCCCCACTCTCCGCATTTTTCCCCTATTTTTTTCCATTTTTCTGAGGCTTGGGAGGGCTGCCAGAGGGTGCCAAGAGCAGTACAGTGCTGGCCGACTGGATGTTTATGAGTCGTGGGCACTCTTGCTGCTGGCCGACTGGTTTTGATCAGGTTTTGGCACCAGATAGCTGGCCGACTGCATTTATGCAGTCGTGCACCTTTTTTATCAGTCGTGTGGCCGACTGCCCTCTAGGGGGGTATATATAGGTCCTGAGCCCCCATACCTCATTTGTATCATTCCTCGGGATCTTCTTGTGTATATAGAGCAGAGTTACACGCCTACATCTGTCTCTCTCTTGTGCTGTTTTTTTGCCTGCGTTTTTGCTCTCGTGTTCCCAGATTTGGTCATCATCTCCGCTGCATATCCTGACAGTTCTCAGTTGCACAATCATCAAACATGAACAAAGCGGACTGATCCTTAAGCTGTTCCAAAGCTTTACATACAACCCTGTCTTTGCTATTATTTGAAGTGTTGTCTTGCACATCCGGAACCATATGCACATTGGGCTTTGAAGCATTTGCATTATTACGCTTCTTCTTGTTTGGGCATGCATTTGCAATATGCTCAATGCAAGCACAAGTAAAGCATTTCCCCTCACTCATATACTGCTTCGGAGTGAGACCATAGTCTTTCATTTGCTTCTTGGTAGACTTATTTTCAGCCTTTGGACCAGTTTTATCTTGGTTTTGGTTCTTTTTAGGTGGCTGTCCATTATTTTTCACGTTTTGGACAGCCCTCTCTTTGCCTTGGAATGAGGGTTTAGCCTTATTGGATCGACTCAACTTGAGTTCCAATTGCTCGGTGGCAGTGGCGGCTACAATTAGTTGTTGTAGGGTGTGACCAAGATACATTTGTAGTCCTACTTTGTCCATGGGTTGCAATGCTGATTGAAACATTCTCTTTTTTTTTTTCCCTCTGGGATATGCATAAATGGAGACTCTTCCAAAAGCACTTTCCAAAACTTTTGCACATATGCATTCATTGTTTCTCTCACATTCTGTTTCAACTAATCCCACTTCATTGTTATCTCATTTAACGCATCAGGAGGCAAGAACTGGACATAGAATCTTTCCTTGAACTCTTCCCATGATCTAACAGGATTTGGTGAGAGCTTCTCGGTAAGCCACCAATGAGCAACAGTACCTATCATGAACATGCTTACATGCCGGATCATGGATTTTTGAGTGGCTTTAAAGTCACGAGACTTTGATGCATTAGCTTGCATCTCAACATGTTTTCCCGCATGTATGTCCATTGGGATAGCTCCTGTGATGACTGGCATCATTTTAGGAACAAAAGGTGATGCATTAGGCATAGATACATGTGCCTTGTGAGCATGAGGCAAGTTTGGCCCCTCCAACACATATTGGTGCATTTTCACCCATAGCTTCTCCCTCACGAGCACACTCAAGGGCATAAGTTGGAGAATGCACAAACGGAAGCATAAACATAACAAGCGAGAGAGAGAGAGAGAGAGAGAGAGAGAGAGAGAGAGAGCAAAGGAGATGGAGAGCGTGGACAAGATCACCTTTTATAATAGCAATCAGCTTTACAATGGCAATAGCCAGCAGAAGTGTTGAACAATGTGCAAGGGATTGGATGGATGAGCAAGTGATGAGGGAGGCCCTTTATATAGGGAGGCTAGAAGTTGGCAGACTGCATGATACAGCTGGCCGACTGGCCCAAGACCCATAAATCATGTGAAAAATAGATAAAAGCCCATAAAATAGGCATTGCCCAAATACACTGAGATGCACAAATTCTAACACCCTCTTGTGCAGCTCATAGTGTGCAAGAGTCTGAAGAAGATATAACAATGTGCAAGGGATTGGATGGATGAACAAGTGATGAGGGAGGCGAGAAAAATAGATAAAATCCCATAAAATAGGCACTGCCTAAATACACTGAGATGCACAAATTCTAACATAAGTAACATGAGAGAGACGCATAATACCTGCACCAACAGAAAATTGCAGCCCATGTTGCATGTGTTGTGCATGCACATTTTTAGCTGGCAATGGCATTTGACATACATTTTGACCATTGCCATAAACATTGCATCCTTCACGGGCTACATAAGGTACACCTGCATGGTGTGAAGTCGTCTATGGTTCCTCTCTAATAGCATGAGGATTCATCCTCTTAGACATATGTTCCTATTCAACCACCTGTGGGGATACCAAGATATGTGGGATGGTTGCCTTTTTTGCATAGGCATCCTTGGTACGAGCCAAGTATGCACGTCGTACATCCCTTGGTTGCATGTGCAATTCTTGAGCAACCATTGCCATGGCATGATCCATAAAAGGTTCAGCTTTCTACACAATGCTACTCAATACATTTAAATGCACCAAGATTTAATGGACAACAAGCACAATACAAGATGTAATTTGCTGAATTGACAAGAGAGGCACAATGAGCCAGAATGGTCGGCCCCTCCCTCAAATAGTAAATATTAATCTTGGGAGAATCAAGTACATAGTGTCATGGGCATTTTTGACGAGATTTCCATACCAATGCATATGAATACAATATTGCAAACCATATGGTTGTCGGTGAAGATCTGCAACTCACTATCCTCTCAAGTGTCCATGTTCCCTACTATCTGCGCTCTATTGTTCCACCAACACATGGTAGCAACAATCTACAAGAGAGCACGTAGTAGGACAAGAGAACACTACAGAGGGTGTGTGAACATGGAGTCTTGCTTCTCCCTCCTGCTACTTGCTTCCATATTTAAGCATTAAATCTTTGCCAATTGCAAGTAGAGTCAATGATAGCGGAAGTCTTCGCTAGATGGAAGCATTTGATCTTCAATCTGTCGCGATCCTTCACGTCAAAAGTCTTCAAGAGGATGAAGGGAACCATGGGAAAGCTTCCCCTATGATTCAACTTGAGAAAGGGCAAAAAGATCAAAAATTACAGCAAATATAAAAGCTGTTTTGCTGAATTTCAGTCATTGGGAGTGTGTAGGAGAGTGAATACCACCTGGAAACACTCTTGGAAGCTTGGAAAACACACTAGCAAGCTTGGGTATGGAGTTGGGAATATGAAAGTGCAGTAAATACAGCCAAAGAGGCTCATGAAGGGGAGCGCCTACTTCTAGAGAAAGGGAGAGGAGAGATGATGATGAGATGTCCACCTTGGGTGTCAGGTAGAGAGGACAAGTGACTTGTGGTGCAAGCTGGGATGGACACATGGCTGGTTGCTCCCTTTGTACAAAGGGGATAAGGTCTAGGTGGTGGGCATTGAGTTTTGTCCACCTTGGGACATCAATGTGTGCGAACACGGGACTGGTCATAATTTATAAATGAGTTTTGGTTGCCCAAAACTTAATAAAGGGTATACACACACACTTATAAACTAGTGCTAGTTTCTAAGGCTAGGTTTTGACCAATACTTACCACCTGTCACATGCCACATAACCATGTCAGCAGGCAGTTTCACACATGGTTCACGAGCGGGCGTCCCCTTGGAATACTTGGACTTGGAGGGGTGCATCAACCTCACCAGTCTTCCATTGCAGAACATGTTATTTGCCCTCCCTAACCTAACTGGCCTGAATTTGAAGCGGTGCTCTCAACTCACTCTACAACTTGGAACTACACATTGGTCAAGCAAGCATAAAAACAGAATTCAATTTCAATTGCAGGCAAGCACATAAAGCTGCTATGCAATGCAGCATTGGTATAGACAATCCTCGTTGATGAGACTGTACCAAAGTAGATGCGCGCATGTAAGTACACAAGGTACTCGACCCAATGGAACACCAATCCTCTAGGCATTTCTGGGTATGTACTCATAGACACAAGTCCCACCAGAAAGCCAAGTCCATAGTATCACATGAGTGGCATCAATCCCCAACTGCCATGGATGCCAGTCCAATGTACATACATAAATGGATCTAGAATCTATAAGGGTCCGTGCTTTAGAGCAAGTGTTGGACGATTTTGAGGACGAAGTGGCAAACCTTCATGGAAGAGGATTTTTTACTCCTTTGGATGCAGGCAAGGATGTGCTGGATGGCTTTTCTTCCAGTCCGGCATTCATCATTCTACACTTGGACGTAGTCGACAGGATAAACGTCGTTCGTGTTACCAACAATCTTCTTTGCGAGGTCCCTCTCCACAGGATTCTCTCGATAATTCTCGCTCACCTTTACAAGCTCGATGTTGAGGGACTACCAGTTTGTCAAGTTCTTCTTCCCAACCACGTGAGGAACGAACTCAATTATTGAAGCTTCTAAAGCCTCCCAAGTTCAACGGAAGGATGGATGGAGAAGTTGTCAGTAATTGGACCCATGAGATGGTTGCCATGTTGGCAGCGGGGAGGTGGTTCGGATATTTTTCAGCTCCATTTGGTGCATACGGCTTTGACGGGTGCCGCTCTCTTGTGGTGGGAAGACCACCTTAGGCATCACTTTGTGATTTGTTGGGATGACTATTGCAAGGCGGTCTTGAAGCAGTTTATTCTCAAAGATTACAAGCGTTAATTGATAAAACAATGGGAGCTTTTTATGTAGAAACATTGCGAATTAATCTCTCTTTTAGAACATGCCCCCAAGGACCGTCCGATGGTCGGAGCAGGGTGGTCGCTTTGTGGATGGTTTGTGCACATCAGCCCCATGATCTTTCAGATGCGGTTCGTCTTGCTACAACTCTCGAGACGCAGGAGAGTTCCAAGACTGGGACTTCACAACAGGGGCAATGAAAGGCAAAGACAAGGGTAGCCAATCCAAGGCCAAGGACAAGGCAAGTGGGGAAGTGTCGGTGACTTGCCTCACCCTTGAAGAGTGTCGCACCAAGATGGTTGTTGGACGATGCTTTTATTGTGACTCCACCAAGCACATCGCAAAGGATTGCTCGAAGATTTGGAGGAGCAACCCGAGGAGGAGGCTTCTTCAAAATCGGAGTAGTAGTTTGTAATTTCACCAGTTGGTGTGGAGTGTTTGGTTGAATACAATGCTAATCAATACACTTAAGATTTAATGGACATCAAGCACAATGCAAAATGTAATTTGCTGAATTGACAAGAGACGCGCAATGAGCCGGAACGGCTGGCCCCTCGCTCAAATAATGTATATTTATCTTGAGAATCAAGTACATAGTATCACGGGCATTTTTGACGAGATATCCATACCAATGCATATGAAATCAGTATTGCAAAAAATATGGTTGTAGATGAAGAGGTGCAGAAAATATAGCCATCTAGCCCTCTTGAAGTAGGTGCCCACTTTTGAGAAGGGAGAATAGAGTGGGGGAGAGGTGTCCACCTACAAAATGTAAGTGCAAAGGGGTGCAAGGTGGAAATGACACGTCTGGATACTTACTTTGGACAAAGGGATAAGGCTTGGGTACCTGGACATTGAGTTGTGACCACCTCGGGACTTCAGTGAGTGTACACAGGGTTGGTCATAATTTATAAGTGATTTTTGGTTGCCCAAAGGCTAAAGCTTATTAAGTTTGAATACACCCACTTATAAATTGACACAAGTTCTAAGGCATAAATTAACGCAATCGGGCGGGCACCCAAGTATGGACGGGCGGGCGGCCAAGTGTGGACGCCCGATGACCGGCCAAGAGTCTATAAAAGGGTGGCCAAGGTTAGTTATTGTATTATAGAGTCTCTCGCGAGTTTGTGAGAGCTCTATGGTCTTGGAGCCTGGATCTAGTGCAGACGTGCACCTGCTTTATGCGGCCGAGGCCCGCGAGGGCAGCTTCGTGGCGGTATGGGACGTCGCGAGGAGGAGATTGGTCGGTACGTCATCCTAGTTAAGCTCAGCTCGTGGCTCGGTGGGGACAGCCAAGACTGTGGGCTCGCCCACGGCTGTCATGGTTGGGAGGTGAGTCAGGCTTGCAAGGGGGCGGTGAAACAAACACTCGCACATAAAACACTTCAACGCCATTGAGGACGTAGAAAAGGAAAACAAACAGGGAGCTAGAGTGCTCCTCCAAACAGTACACGGACACCGATTGGTCCCAAAACGCAGTGGCGCCCCTTGCGGTATTTCTTTAATTGATTATAAGATCTTTGATTACAATAAGGCTGGGAACTCAGCTGTCATAGTAGAACTCCTGAAGCCTGCAAAGAACCTGCATCATGGCTTCTTGTCCACTCGGCATCCACAAACAAGTTCAGCCATTGTTCACATCGAAAGACTCTCTCACATTGAGTCTGCATACAGAAGCTTTCTCCCATGATCAAGGCTGCTACAACCATCCATAGCCTCTCACACTATGAACAGCATCACACCCTGACACATCCAGTGCTTCTGCATCACAACACAGACTCCCAAACTATCTCTCAAAAGAGAACTCGTATCACAGCACAGCATACCATACAGTCGACACACCTGTACCAACCCCCTCTACCTTCCACGGGTACTATCCATCTCTGTGATTCCCCGTCCCTTGCCCAATCAGTAGCAAGGCTGTACCAAACATGTGTCCATTCCTGTACCTTCTGCCTGCATGTGACCTATCTCCTGGAGAGACCCAAAAACATGTTTTCTCGAGAAACCTACGACCTGTTTCCACATGAAACCCTTAGGCCTATTTCCCTTTGAAACTTCTGTCCTGTTTCCATACAGAACCATTCATGGCACCATTCAACAAAAGTACCAACAACGGCATACATCTAGTTACCTGTTCCCTCATGAAACATCTGGAAACATAGAGATGCCCATAACTGTAGGTCCCTCTCTTCCTTTCTAGCAGGAAGAAAACAATCTGCTCCATGAGCACGCAGCCATGCGAGCTTGCATCACTCCCATGCCAAGAAACATAACCAAATGACCTGTACTTGCAGCCAAAAACCCAAGCACATAGCTGAATTTGCAGCCAAGCAAAAACAGCCCCAAAACAGTCCCGAACCAAAGCATAGAGAAGCTGAAAGTTCCATCAGTTGGACACCATCATCATGATGTCTATGTTCATGAAAAACCAGCCCCTGTCCTCCTAGGAGAAGAGCACGCAACCCTGAGCGCCTGCAGTCTAGCACTCCTGTGCACCAAGCGAGAGAGAGAGAGAGAGAAAAGAGCATGTGCCACAGCTTCAGCCCTCCCTCTACTGTTTCTCCTGCAACTTGCCACCCTCCACAAGAGAGTGAACAATCCTGTCGGCCAGCAGTCCTGACCACGTGTAGTCCAAAGCTGTACTTCTCTGCAGCCCAGCCAGCCGCCTAGAGAGAGAAGGAAAACATGCAGTTGTAGCCGGCCAGTTACTGTGGGTGGAAAACATCTGCTGTGCAGCCCCTGTGCACTGCCTGCCCAACCAACGCACAGTCCAGCCCTCCTGTATGCTGCGCCTGCACACATCCGTACAGGACAGCACCTGCACCTGGTCGCCACACAGCCCTGAACCAGATGTCGAGCAGCAGCCTGTACTTGGTTGCCACGCAGTCAATTAGCATGTCCTCTCCTTCACGCAGCCACAGTCAGCCTGAAGCGCAGCCCTGAAGCTCCCCTTGAAGCACAGCCCGCCAGCCCTATTTTCTCCCAAAAAGCACTGTCACATCAAAGTGACAAACACCTCTTACTTGTTCCTTCAAAACCTACAGCAAAAGTCTAAAATCAAATGGAAACGCGTTAACTGTGTTAGCCAAAAACAAAACCATGCATCATTCTACATATGACAAACATATGCATGACACCTATATGCATTCGCAAACAATATGCTCCTCAAAATGCTCTACCTACTCCAAAGTAATAGTCTAAGGGCTGCTCGCAAGCCTTACGCCCATGGGCATCCCGCAGGACCCACGACTGAAGGTACAACATGAGCATATGAAAGCACTCAATGCATCCAAACACTACATCCACTAAGTACTTCCCACACATGTCTCTGGCCAACCCGCAGGAGTCACACCCAGTGGTGCATCCATGACATAATAAAGCACTTGATGTATCATACAACATACATGCAGCACATGACACAATGCAGAGTATTTCCCAATGTATTCTCAATGGTACCAGGATGCAATGGCACCAGAATACAAGAATATCTCTACCTCAAAAAGTGTATGCATACATGCACAAATAGAGTTCGATCCATATAGCCATGAACCAAACCAACTCTAGGACTGCTCGCAAGACTTATGCCCTCCATAGAGTTATCCATAGTTGCAGTTATAGTTCAAGGTGCGGCCGACTGTGAACCATACCCAACTTTACCATCTCATGTGTCTAGAACACAAGATCATAGAAGTCCCATAAGCAGATGTACTGTCAGCCTCAATACCTTCGGGTGAATACAAAGATGTCACCAAGCGACTCCTAGATAACAAATGAGCGTGTCTGTAACAAGGGAGTGGAGGTGCTACCCCCCTCTAGAGCATCAGGCAATGCTCCAGACCTATGCTCTACTGAACCTGAATGAGCCGTAACAAGAGTCGGCCCCAACTCAAAGGCATCAAGATAAAGCTGCAAATCCTGAGGTGAATCTGCTAAGTCACCCTCCTCCATCCACTTCGCATCCATCAGTGAACCTCCTCCATCCACTTCGCATCCAGCAGTGAACAGCTCTTGAACTTCACAGGATAGCGACGGGAAACTTTACCTTGTACCCTTCTTTTCTTATGTGCCAGTATCTGCTCGGGAATAAGAACCTCGTCAAGTTCCTCCGCTTCCGTCTGAGCCTCATCTGATACATCCTCAGGCACCCAAAACCTGCTTGCACTCCACCCAAGTGGTAAGCACAAGTCCTCGATGAAGCATAGTAGATCACCACTGCTAAACATAGAAAGAAACTGTCTTCCGAACCCATGAAGCCTCTATGAAGATACGACTGGTGACAAACTGTCGAATGTTTTGCACCATAACACTTCAACTGCTTCTTGTTCCTGGCTGACTACTTCTTGTCCTTGGGGTCTTTCTCCTGAGCTTCATCTTCAGCTCTTGCTCTTCACCTCATATAGGCAAAGACACACAACCCTGCACTGCCTCCTGCACTTCCTTCTCACTTTCCACATGTTGAAGTTTTGATGTGACTCTCATGAGACAACCACGAGCTCGCCACACACATACTGACGTGGTTTCGCTCTTGCCCTCGTTCCCTTGGTCCTCTTTCAAGGCACTCGAAGGTAGGTTTTGTATCCTTTGTTCTAAAGCTCGAAACCGCTCCACATGATTCAAGAATCAGATAATCAACAGAAAGGTAAGTTAGGTAGCAACAACGCTCAGCAACAGCGAAAAAGTCTCGTTTTTTATATCCGGAAAGCTGTATGCCTTGAAAGAGGCTTGTACAGTTTGGGAAGAGATCTCGCCCAATCGCAGGCGGAGGGCAGTGAGGTTGCAGCCACGGGCAGTCGGTCTTCGGAAACCGAATCCAATCGACAAACGGGACCGGACGAACTGTCCAATAATCAGAGCGGGGGGGAGAGTGGGTGCCGCGGGCACTTACACTTGCCACTTGTCTACATGCAACATAACCATGTCAGTAGATAGTTTCACACGCACGGTTCTCGGGCAGATGTTCCCTTAGCCGAAACTGCACATTGGTCATGCAAGCATGAAAACAACATGCAAATTCAATTTGCAGGCAAGCACATAAAGATGCTATGTAATCCAACATTGGTATGTAAATCCCCGTTTATGAGACTATACCCAAGGGATATTTTCGGGCAAGTACACGAGGTACCAAACCCAGTGGGTGGAAAACCAATCCTCTAGGCGTTTTCAGGCATGTAGGCACATGCACAAGTTCGAGCGGAAAGCCAATTCTTCGGCATTTCCGGGCATGTAACACTCGTGGACAAGTCCTAACGAAAAACCAATCCTCCGGGCGTTTCTGGACATGTATACTCAAGTTCTATCGGAAAGCCAAGCCCACCAGATATTCTGAGCATGTACATACAAGCATAAGTCCCAACAAAACATCTAATCCCAAACATGACATTCTGGGCATGAACACATCATGTCCACAGTATCTCATGACAGGCGTCAATTCCATGCATAAGTATAAACCAACAGCCATGGACGCCCAATGCATACACATGGTGAGAAAGCAAGGGTGGACCATTTGGGTGGCCAAATGGTCACATTGTTCCCGGCTTCTAAACAGTTGTCTGCAAATATGTCTGAAGCAAGTGTGGGTAATCTCTAAAGTACTCTTCATCTACCCATTTAGCATCCATGGGAAGATAGTTCTTGAACTTCACAAGGTAACGCATAACAACTTTGCATGCAGCAAGCTTGCGTTCCTTGTGATACACAATCTGCTCTGGCTGCAAAATCTCCTCAAGCTCATCCACTTGTGGTGGATTGTCAATGACCGGTTCACTGGGCTCTGGCCCTACATATTTGCGAAGGAGACTCACATGAAAAGCATTGTGTATGCCAATGACTAGGTACTGCCAACCTGAAAGCCACTTCATTGATCTTCTTGATCACTCGAAAAGGCCCATAGTACCTTGTTGCAAGCTTATGGTATGCACCCTCTTGCTAGGCCTCTTTGCAAGTCTTGCTTTCTCAAATTTCAGCAATACCCAATCATTCTCTTTGACATCAAATTGCCTTCTATGGAGCAGCCTTTTTATGATTGTCTTGTGACCTTGCAATGGCTGTCTGCACCTGAGCAAAAGCAATATCCAAGTCTTGTACATACTCATCAGCTGCAAATATCTCATCCTTTGTGCGAAGAATGGGTGGTAATACCACTTTATCATAAACAATCTCAAACGGGGTCTTTCCTGTAGATGCATGCACCGTGATGTTGTATGCAAATTCCACAAGCGGTAGTACTTCTCCCAAGAAGAGTTCTGATCCGCCACATAACATTTCAACACGGCGAAATTTGCAGCCTCACTTTGTTCTTTCGTTTGAGGGCGATAAGCTGATGAGAAGTCCAATTTGGTGCCCATATTATCAAATAAGGGCCGCTAAAAGAGACTTGTAGTCCTGGGATCTCTATCCCCCACAATGGACTTCGGCATTCCATGATGCTTGAACACTTGTGTAAGATATATTTTAACCATATGCTCAGCTTTGACCGGCAAGAAGTAAGCTTGCTTGCTAAACTTGTCGACAATTGTCCAAATAGCATCATTACCCTGTTGGGTCCGTGGCAAATCCATAATGAAATCCATTGTAATACTTTCCCATGGCTGCATGGGAATAGGTAATGGTTGAAGCAAACTTGGTGCCTTTTGCCCATCAAATTTCACCTTTTGACAGGTGATACATGCACGTACATGTGCCTCTATGTCCTTCCGCGTACATGGCCAAAAGAAATACCGCTCAATCATGTGCATAGTAGGTATTACGCCTCTATGACCAGCATATGGAGGAGCATGGCACTCATCCAAAACATTTTGCCTCATGTTAGACACCACACATAGGCAATTATCTTTCATAAGATAACCCTCTTTAATCACATATGAGGTATGTGCATGACCAGCTCAAATAGTGGCAAAATGAGCATCCGTATGATCCAAATCACGCATGGCAAACAATGTCACCATTTGGTCCCTCCACCAGTCTTGACCAGTGTTACGCACACTGAGCGGAACCAAGGTGTGAACGGGGATTTTTCCACAAAAGAAAGTTGGAGCTTTCACTGACAAAATTTGGCCTGAAAGATGGTTTCTAAGCAAAAGCAACATAGGATTTTTATTCATCAAAGTGGCTTATAAGGTTTATAAGTTAGTGTGTTCAGCGTTCACACATTATTAAAATTTGGCTGGACATTATTATTATTTTGGGCATGGATAGAAGGACTAAAGGAGGCATCTACTTGAAACTCGGGCTAAAAGCTTGGGAAAAGCATAAAGTTGATATTTTTGGGCAAGTTCACCTATTTTGGGCAAAAAGGGAAAAAAGCACTTTAAATATAGCTGGTCAACTTCATTAAAAAGAGGTGGGGGCTTCTCTTTTGAGGCATGGGCATCCACCTTCAGCCAAGTGCATTCCCTGTCTCTCTCTCTCTCGTGCAGGCCGAACATCCAGTACAGCAGCCGTCATTTTCTATCTCTTTCTTGGTGCTGGCCGTACAGTTCTCTCTCTCTTCGTGCTAAAGTGACTGCGCACTGGGCTGTACAGCAGACAGGAGGTGGTCTTTTCCCTTGTGCAGTTTGTACAACAGCCGCCAGCAGCTGCCCTTTGGAGCCGTACTGTGTGCTGACTTCAGCCAACTGTCTCTTTTGCTTCTTCCTCAGCTGGTTGCAGCCGTAGAGCAGCACCTGGATTTCAGTTACTGTACTGCAGTTGTACAGGGGTACAGGCCCACACGTGTGTCAATCAGCACTTTTCTCTCTCTCTCAGATCTGGCCGATCATCGGGCTGTGTTAGAGGCCTATCCATGGGCTGTTTTGGGGACTGGTTGACAGCTATTTGAAGCTGGTTTATCTTGCTGAAATTTTGTGGAAAAATCCGGTGTGTCTCACACCCGCACCTTGGTTATTTTGTAAAAAGCTTCTATCTGAATAAAGTTCTTCCTAGGGGAAGGCAGCCGTTCCGGCTCAGTGTGGTGTTTATTCAAAGTTCTTGTGGTTTCCTGTTGTGTGTTCTCTGTTTGAATACTTCAAGAGTTCTGTCCGACTGTTCCAGGTCTCTGCGATTTGTGACAATGGTATCAGAGCACATCTTTTCCAGACTATTTGGAAAAGAGCAAAGATTTTGGGAGAGAGTCGGAAGATATTTCTCTTTGGAGACAGTATTGTCTGGAAAGGTAGCTTAGGATCGGTTGGTCATGGACATTTTTGGAGATCTAGCCCAAATGTATGCCGAAGATCTTGCAGACTTGGCTTCCAGATATCTTTGGGAGGATGGTGACATTCAGCTATAGCCAAACGGTGATCTTCTCATCGTAAAACCTCCTGAGCAATACTGGAAACACACACCTGAGGATTTGGATTAGCAGTCATGCTATGAGAAGAAGAGACCTCGTTTGCTTGTTGTGACGTCTCTTGGAGAGCAGTAGAAACTTGATGATCCTCACTCAGCACCTCCTGAGTTTGAGGAAGGAGTAGCACGTCGAACGAAGCCCCGAGCTATGATGAAACTGCATGCGTGGCAGCCTACATGTACTGATTGTGGAGCTGAAGGTCACATGACAGTCTTCTGCCCCCAACCAAAGGTCACGTATTATGACGATGCTGAAGCTTCATATGAATTTAGGAGGATGGTGACATTCAGCTATAGCCAAACGGTGATCTTCTCATCGTAAAACCTCCTGAGCAATACCGGAAACACACACCTGAGGATTTGGATTAGCAGTCATGCTATGAGAAGAAGAGACCTCGTTTGCTTGTTGTGATGTCTCTTGGAGAGCAGTAGAAGCTTGATGATCCTCACTCAGCACCTCCTTAGTTTGAGGAAGGAGTAGCACGTCGAACGAAGCCCCGAGCTATGATGAAACTGCATGCGTGGCAGCCTACATGTACTGATTGTGGAGCTGAAGGTCACATGACAGTCTTCTGCCCCCAACCAAAGGTCACGTATTATGACGATGCTGAAGCTTCATATGAATTTAGCAGATCTCAGCCTCTCATTACGACATAAAATTTTGTACCAGGATGCTAATTTTTGCACACTTAAGAAGTGTATTTTTTGTCAGTATCCTTTTTATCAGCTAAGTATTTTTGGCTTTGTACATCCAAGACATAACTATATGTTTAGTTTTTGGTTGAATATATATACTTTCACTCTTGCAGGTTTGTGCAAGAAGAATCCTATGTCTATTGCTGTGTGTTGTAGGATAGATACTTTGAGCAGATCAAATCTCTCTCTTTTGGTCGCAAAGCCACTAAACTATTTTATGATTTTGGTATTCTATGTGATACAGAGTTATTTATCTATTAGCAATGAGGATTTACTGGATTTTGATGACGCTTTTGTCACTATGACTATGCATACATCTGACAATTCTATTGGTGTCGATCAAGTTTCTTGTTTCTTGTTTCTTGGGATGGACTATGTTTTTTGGCTCCCTTTATTTGGGATGTAGTGGATTGATGGAACTCATGGATATTTTGTGGATAAAGGATTTTTCTATGGATTTCTATTGGCGGCTGAAATGCCTGGAAAACTATATGCAGCAGAAATGTTTATGGAGCACCAGGATATTTATGCCTATGACTCATTCTCATCTTATGTTCTACACTTGACCCCACCTCTCCTTCCAGGTCTGTGATCATAGTGGTAGAGTGAACTTGAGCCCACCTCTCCTCCAAGGGGTGTGGTTAGAGTACCAACACGGAGTGTATGTGGTAGAGTGAACTTGAGCCCACCTCTCCTCCAAAGTGTATGTTCTGAATACCGACACGAAGTGCATGTGGTAGAGTGGACGTGACGCCTTGCTGGCTGGAGACTTATGTCTACGCCAAGGGTCATGTGATCTAACATCTCATCGGTAGGGGATTGTGTCTACGCCAACTGTGGATGGACTCATTCATGGAAGGGTGGTAGCCCTGGTTAGTGATTTAATAAACTCATAGAAGGGTGGTAACCCTGGTGAGTATTATCAGCACTCATGGAAGGATAGTTGCCCTGGTGAGTGAAGCCTCGTGGAAGGGGAAACCGTGGTGAGCATGAATGGTTTCATGGAAGTGTTGGTGCCCTGGTGAACCATATGGACATGTGAAGCATGTTTGGCTTGGGCATGCGTATGGATCATAGGAGTGTTGCTCTTATGCAGTCCAATGGCATGGTAAGATGTTTTGTGGCTATGTATTTTGCTTCTTTTATTTTTGCATGTACTTAAAGCTATATATGGATTTATGGATATTTGAGACATAGTTGGCTCTTGTGCTTGTGTCTGCTTATTATCAGAGTTGTTGACTCGGAATATGGATAAAGATTCTTTCTTGACCCGGTTGGCTCTTGTGCCCGTATTTGACTTCGAATCGTGGATCTGGATTTATGGCTTTAATGCCGGAATTATAACAAAATTATGGATTGACAGTGCATCTGCTATACTTGAAGGATATCTCAGTGGTAACAGGTTTATACAGTTGCGGACAACGTCTTTATAAGATGGAGGGGATGTCACCATTTGGTCCCTCCACTAGTCTTGATCAATGTTCCACACACACAGCGGAACCAAGGTGTGAACAAGTATTTTTCCACATAAGAAAGCTGGAGCTTTCACCAACAAAATTTGGCTTGAAAGATGGTTTCTAAGCAAAAGCAGCATGGTGTCTCTCTCTCTCTCTCTCTCTCTCGCTCTCTCGCGCGCGCGCGTGCGCAAGCCGTACAGCCGGTACAGCAGCCGTTAAGTTCTTGCTCACTCCTTTCGCCGGCCGTACAGTTCTCACTCCTTTCGCCGGTCGTCCTCATGCTGAAGTGACTGTGCGCTGGGCCGTACAGCAGACAGAAGGTGGTTTTTTTCCCTTGTGCAGTTTGTACAACAGCCACCAGCAGCTTCCCTTTGGAGCCGTACTGTGTGCTGCCCGTACAAGTTGACTTCAGCCGACTGTCTCTTTTGCTTCTTCCTCAGCTGGTTGCAACCGTACAGCAGCACCTGGATTTCAATTACTGTACTGCAGTTGTACAGCGGTACAGGCCCACACGCGTGTGTCAATTAGCACTTTTCTCTCTCAGAGATCTGGCTGATCATCGGGCTGTGTTAGAGGCCTATCCTGTTTGGGGAACTGTTTGACAGCTATTTGAAGCTGGTTTGTCTTCTGAAATTTTGTGGAAAAATCTAGTGTTTCTCACACCCGCACCTTGGTTATTTTGTAAAAAGCTTCTATCTGAATAAAGAAGTTCCTTGGGGGGGGGGGGTGTGCGGTGTTTATTCATAGTTCTTGTGGTTTCTTGCTGTGTTCTTTGTCTGAACACTTAAATAGTTTTGTCCGTCTCTTCCGGGTCTCCGCGATTTGTGACAGACAAGTCTCCATGTGAGGCAACCGAGATAGCTGCTACATATGGCTTTTGTGATAATGCATCTGCCACTACATTCTTCTTTCTTGGGTGTGCAAGATTTGAAAATGAAACATGGAGAGGAAGTTGGCCATCCTCATATGTTGCTCTGACAATTTTGTTTCAATAAGAAAATGCCTCAAACTCTGGTGATCTGTCTTCACAGTGAAATCAGCTCCAAGATTGAAAGCTTTGTAGTCCCAACACATGCGAAAAGATCCGTCTTTCTTTTGAACCAAGAGAACGGGTGAACGATATGGCGAAGAGCTTGGTTGAACCAAACCTTTCTCAAGAAGCTCATTTACTTGCTTCATGATCTCTTCTCTTTGGGATGCACTCACACGATAGGTTGGCCTATTAGGCGGTGAGCTACCCGGCACAAGATCAATGCGATGATCTTTCGGACATACGGGTGACAACTCATTTGGTAACAATTCAACAAAACAATTTTTGTACTCTTGCAAAAATTTCAGCCTATTATTACTAAGAGTGTTTACATACACATTAGTTTCTTCAACATGATTCCGAACAAAGATCAAGTATGTAGAAGCACACTTTTTCATTACTTTCTTAATTTGTACATGAGATGAAGTAGGGATAGTATTATCCTCTTCACCAACATTAATTACATGCTCTCGGTGAAGATGATCCTGTTGGTCTTGTAAGCCTTGCGGATCAATGCACGTGTGCCAAGGCTTACCAAGCAATATCTAACAGCCATTCAAAGGCGTTACAAGAAAGTTTTCATGATCCAAATAGCCTTGAATGTGTATGTGCATCTTGCCAATGATTGGCATAATTTGCACTTACTTACCAACAAAGGCAACCCCTCCTTCTATTTAAGGACCCATGTCCTCGACTTCAATACCCAAAGTAGCTGCCATTTGTGTAGAGATAAGTAAAGCGGGTTGATCCTTAGGCTGTCCCCAAGCTTTGCATACAACCCTGTCTTCGCCATGATGTGATGTATTCCCCTACACATTGGGAACTATATGCACATTGGGCTTCATTGCATTCGCATTATCACGTTTCTTCATATTTGGGTATGCTTTTGTCATATGCTCATTGCTTCCATAAGTAAAGCATTTGCCCTTGCGCATATACTGCTCCTTATGCTCAGGAGTAAGACCATAATTTGCCACTTTGTAGGTATGCTTCTCAGCAAACTTATTTCAGCTTTTGGATCATTTTATGCCAGTGGCGGTTGTGATTAGTTGTTGTAAGGTATAACGAGGATACATTTGCAATCCTGCTTTGTACATAGGTTGTAATCCCGATTGAAATTTTATTTTCCTTTCTGCCTCTGGAACATACATAAATGGAGACACCTCGAAAATTACTTTCCAAAACTTGTGCACATATATGCATTCATCGTTTCCCCTTCATTCTTTGGATTTCACCCAATCCCACTTCATTGTTATCTCATTTAATGCGTTGGGAGGGAGCTTCTCAAGAAGCCACCAATGTGCAACAATGCTTTTCATGAATATGCTTACACGTCGGAACATGGATTTCTGAGTGAAATCCTCATCATTGAAGGCAATATTAAAGTGGGAAATAATTGCAAGTGTCTTTGATGCATCATATTCTCCATGATATGTCTCAAACTTAACAGATTTCTCACATGCTTTGAATTCACGAGACTTCGATACATTACACTATCATGCATCTCAACATGTTTCCTTGTGTCCACATCCACTAGGACAATCCCTATAAGTGGCATCATTTTGGGAAGAAAAGGGGATGCATTGGGCATTTTCAGTCAGCAATGGCCTTTGGTATACATTTTGATCATTGCCATATGACGTTCCTCTCTATTTGTATGTGGCATAGTCACAGGGGATGGAGGGGACGGACCCTTGGAATGGGGGACGCCGTCCCGGGAACACTTTGGGACAAGGACGAACGGACATCCCGAGCTAGGCGTCCCTCACAAGGGACGGCGTTCTGGGGACAGATCGGGCCTTTAGCCTTGGTCCATAGGCTTTGAGCCTTTGAGGCTTTGGGCCTTGGCCTCTCTCTTTCCTCCCTCCCTGTAAGAAGACACACACACAGTGCCATAGTTACCGCGGAACGGGAACGTTCCGGGAACGTCAGATGCTAGAACGGGAGCGGGAGCGGGAACGGGAGCGGATCGGGAACGTCGCGGAACGCCACGTCATATGACATGTCAGCATATGACACAAAAAAATGTAACTTTTTGTATACGGATAGCCAAATATGCTTCCTAATATTTGCTCCCCCAAGACATGAACATACATTTCTGCAAGCAAAACACACCCCCCTCCCTTTTTTTTTTTTTTTTTTTTTTTTTTGCGGAATGTTCCGACGTTCCGGGAACGTGCCTTCGCCCGGAACGGCGTTCCGGCGTTCCAGGAAGGCGGAACGACGTTCCGTGGTAACTGACACACACACACACTTCAAGCTTAAGCTTCACACACACACACTCTCTCTCTCCCTCAAGGGCCAAGGTCTCAAGTTTCAAGCTCTTACACAAGCAAGCTTCGCCTCTCAAGACTCTCACTCTCTCCTCACACACACACTCTCTCAAGCTTCACCCACCCACGCACCCACCCACCCACCCACCCACCCACCCACGCACCCACCCACCGTGACACTCAAGTTCTCCCTCAACTTTCAGGGCTCAAGCGTCACTCACTCTCTCTCTCTCAAGCTATCAAGTGACAAGGAGGCAATGCGCATCCATCATCCATGGCATCCTCCTCACGTGGCGGCAGCACTTCAAGTTCCAACTTCCCGTAGAAGGACAACGGGATGGACATGGTGGGATGAGGTCAATCAGATCCCATCCCCTCATGGAGGCAGTGCACGGCCATGGGCATGCAAGCTTTGCCCGTACAGGCGAGCGGGTGGTGCCGACAAAGTAATTTTTAAGTGCTGTTCCGCCCCCCGTCCCTTGTGACTATGGTATGCAGCTTCATCCTCTTAGGCATGTGCTCTTGCTCAACCATTAGTGGAGGTACCTAGACATTTGGGATATTGGCATTTTCTTCATAGGCATTCTCAGTACGTGCTGCATCCCTCAGTTGCATATGCACCTCTCAAGCTATTATCCCTATGGCATGATTCATAAACGATTCAGCTTTCTTGGCCTTAAAGTGCTTTCTTGGCCTTAAAGTGGTCATGGAGTAATGGATCTTGGTGGTAGAACTTGAGTTCTTCTTCTTGTGCATTAAGAAGAGCTTGCATACAAGTAAGTTCAGCCTATAATGCTGTGGATTCTTCTCCTTGCACTTTTTCTTTACCACCATAGGATGGCTGTCCCACATGTTCCTATTCCTTCTATGCACAACATGAGTATGGTCTTCTTGTAAGGCATTAGAAGCATATATACCATTGTCCCTGCCCCTTGTGTTGGCATCTTCAACATTAGTTATATGGCTATTCATAATGTTCTAAGTGTAAAGATAGCTTGTGTTCATGGTGATCGTCTTTTTCAATGGAAGTGAAAGAGAATCCTATGCTTTGATACCAATGTAATTCCACCGGTTGGTGTGGAATGTTTGGTTGAACACAATGCTAATCAATACACTTAAATACACCAAGATTTAATATTCATCAAGTAAAATACAAAATGTAATTTGCGGAATTGACAAGAGACGCACGATGAGCGGGAATGGCCGGCTCCTTCCTCAAATAATGTATATTTATCTGGGAGAATCAAGTACATAGCATCACATGCGTTTCTGACTAGATTCACATACCAATGCATATGAAATCAGTATTGCAAACAATATGGTTGTCGATGAAGATCTCTATGAAATAGGCGCCCACTTTTGAGAAGGGAGAAGAGAGAGGGAGAGAGATCTCCACCTACAAAGGGTAAGTGCAAAGTGGGGCAAGGTGGAGATGACACATGGTTGGATACTTACTTTGGACAAAGGGATAAGGCTTGGTGAAACCGGCCTGACGGGCGGTGAATCAAACACTCGCACATAAAACACTTCAACGCCATTGAGGACCTAGAAAAGGAAAACAATTAGGGGGAGCTAGAGTGCTCCTGCAAACAGTACACGGACACCGATTGGCCCCAAAACGCAGTGGCGCCCCTTGCGGTATTTCTTTAATTGATTATAAGAGCTTTGATTACAATAAGGCTGGGAACTCAGCCGTCACAGTAGAACCCCTAAAGCCTGCAAAGGACCTGCATCATGGCTTCTTGTCCACTCGGCATCCACAAACAAGTCCAGCCATTGTTCACATCGAAAGACTCTCTCACATTGAGTCTGCTTACAGAAGCTTTCTCCTATGATCAGGACTGCCACAACCATCCATAGCCTCTCACACTATGAACAGCATCACACCCTGACACATCTAGTGCTTCTGCATCACAACACAGACTCCCAAACTGTCTCTCAAAAGAGAACTCGTATCACAGCACAGCATACCATACAGTCGACACACCTGTACCAACCCTCTCTACCTTCCAAGGGTACTATCCATCTCTGTCATGGATTCCCTGTCCCCTGCCCAATCAGTAGCAAGGCTGTACCAAACATGTGTCCATTCCTGTACCTTCTGCCTGCATGTGACCTATCTCCTGGAGAAACCCAAATACATGTTTCCTCGAGAAACCTACGACCTGTTTCCACATGAAACCCTTAGGCCTGTTTCCCTTTGAAACTTCTGTCCTGTTTCCATACAGAACCATTCATGGCACCATTCAACAACAGTGCCAACAACGGCATACATCTAGTTACCTGTTCCCTCATGAAACATCTGGAAACATAGAGATGCCCATAACTGCCATGCCAAGAAACATAACCAAATGACCTGTACTTGCAGCCAAAAACCCAAGCACGTAGATGAATTTGCTACCAAACAAAAACAGCCCATAAACAGTCCTCAAACTGATCTCAAAACAGTCCCGAGCATTGCTCATGTTCATAGCCACATGAACTACCACGAAACAGTCCATAAACCCTTTCCAAAACAGTCCCGAACCCAAAGCAAAGAGAAGCTGAAAGTTCCATCAGTTGAACGCCATCGACATGATGTCTATGTTCAAGAAAAACCAGCCCCTCCTTTCTGCAAAAAACACGGCGTCCTCCAAAAAGTACACACCTGGCCGCCTGTGAGATGCACTGCCGCCTATACGATGCGTTGCCCGCACAGTACTCAACCTGCAGCCACCTGTACGATGCACCTGCACCACCTCTCCGTACAGGTCAACACCTGCAGCCACCCGTACCAAATAGTGTGCAGCTGCCACTGATTCAGCTGTTGTACAGCCTCCGTACTTGACTGTACTTGCTGTTCGTACAGGCCTGCAGTTACTGCCTGTACCAGCCGCCAGCCAAAACCTCCACAGTAGGCGTCAGAACCTGCAGCACCCGTACCCTGGTCGTCAGCTCCGCCTGTACATCCAGCCGCCAGTAAACATGCAGCCGCCTGTTCCGTACAGTTCTCAACAGCCTGTTCTGTACGACCAGCAGTTCTATATATGGGTACTCTCTACGCAGGTGTGGTTCCCTTCTCATCCACACAGCCAGTTTGCACGCCTCCTCCCCAAAAGCAAGAGAGAGAGAGAGAGAGAAAGAAGAGAGTCGTGGGCCTCCAAAAGTGGAGTAGCCTCTATAAATTGCTTAGGGCCCTCCCAAAGTTTTTAAAACCTTTATAACTTTATTTTTTTTGCCCACCAAAGGTTATAAAACCTTTTTAAATTAAAGTATCTTTGCCCCCTTCACACTTGGGGTTGTCCACACATGGGCTTACTTTTTGACTCCGACCTGATGCCATTCACACTGTCCACCATGTCCCCGTGCACACCTGCATACTGTCCAGAGAAAAACACGGGGTCGTGACACTTGGGCACCTGGACATTGAGTTGTGACCGCTGTCAGGATCAAATCTGAAAGGTATCTTGGGTCAATGTACATATGGTGCGTGTGGTGTGTGAATAAATTTTACCCTGAATGCTCTGGCAAGTGTACAGGCTGAGTGGTTTGGCAATGAGCTGGTATATGCACGTGTTTTTTTTGGGAGCAAACGCTGGAGATCTGAAGTTTTTATGGCAACTGTGTGATGTGTACGGTAAAAGTAGGGCACCGACTGGGCAATGGATGTGTTTGGAAATAATGATGCTGATGAAGACGGCGGGCAGCTCTTGTTTAGGAAAGGTTAGGGGCGCCGTATATCAAAGGAAAGGAAGGTTTAAAGATTGTAATGGTGGCCATTATTTTGAAGCTTAAAATAAATGAAAAATATATAATACAAGTGGCCAAGATTATTGGGGCCACTTGGAAGCTTTTTAAGCCGACACCTCGACATCTAGAAGGTGGCGAAAACGTAAAAAAAAAAGGGGCCGCTTTGTTCTGGGTGTTGTGCGAGTGCAAAGAAGAAAAAAAAGAGCCAGCGTGGAGTCGTCGCCTTTGCTCAGGGCTGTAGCTGCGGAAGGCAAGAGAGGGCCGCCTAGGAGACTGGGCGCAGCCGACTGGTGTCAGAAGTGGGCCGTGTGGGCCCGGGGGGCTCTTGGGCGCAACTGTGGGTGTTGCAGAGTGAAGCGCAGCTGAGGTGTGGCCACCGGATAGAGGAAGGGGTTTGCTGGAACGCTGCAGAGAAGCAAAAAAAAAGCCGACGAGAAGAGGTGAAGAGTGCAAAGGCTGGCGAAGATAAGGTAGTAGTCGCCTTGTTTCAAAAAGGACAGTGGGTTGGTGATTCCAGGTGGACCGCCTTGTGCGAGTGAAGAGTGAGGGGGTCACCGAATAGAAGGCTGTGGACCAGTTGTGAGGTGGCCCTTGCAGTGGGGAATTTGCAGAGACAAGCAGGGAGAGACTTCTTCAGAAGACGGCGCAGAGGCTACAATCAGGCACGGGTGAGGTGCCTTTATTAGGTGGCTGTCGTGTTAGAGAAGGCGCCGCCTGGTGGATGAAAGGTCGCTTTCCAGAGCTGCTGCAAGAAGTGGGCCGTGTGGGAGCTAGCGTGGCAGGGCTGAAGTGAGGGTCGTCCTGGTGATTGTGCAGCTGCAGTGAGTGGGTGATATAGCCGCCTCTGGACAAAAGAATCAAGAGCCGTGGGTGCAGGCGAAGAGCTGCAGAACCTGGTGATATGCGAAGGTGGCCGACTGGAAGGTCAGATAGCAACCAAGACAGTGGCCAGTTTTTTGTGAAGGAACAGGGCTAGTGATTGGAGCAAACAAAGGGAAAGCTATACGGGCTAAGGTGACCATCGGGTATATACATATATATTGTTGGAGTGTTCTTTACCGTCATGTATTTAATCTTAGAATTAGGTCCCGATATCGATGAGATTTATTTTGAGGATCCTACACCCTTTGAAATTGTGTTCTCCAATAGTTGCTCTAGTTATTGGTCTGTAGTAATCTATATAGATGAGGGGGAATGGTCAGATTGTGAATGGGTTTTGGATGAGGACGGTTCTGAGGACATTTTAGATGTCCAACTCTGTAAAGATGAAGATTTTTACTAAAATATAGGTTTTGGATTGTGTTGTCTGTCTGGTGTGGGAGGGTGGTGTAGAGTGAGAGAGTGATTTTCTTTCCAGCTAGAGAAGCTGGTGGTGCTCCTGTTGGTGTGTGTGTATTCCAAGTTTGCGAGGTGGAAGAGCTGTAGAGGCAAGGTTTTCTTTCTTTTTTTCACCTATTATCCTTCTCATGGTGCAACCTATTTGCAACATTAATAAAGCCAACCCCCCTGTTACAACAAACACTGCAACAACCTACATATAGCATGACATTTCATCTAGCAACACAGGGTTGACCAGCGGCAGCTTCACTTCAATTTCTTGGACTTATTCCCTGACCATATCCACCTCATCACCGCTCTGATCTTCATCCACCACTTGGGCATAGCATATGCTTAACAAGTTTCCACCCCAACACAATAAAGACATGGCCAGTTCATCAATGGCCACCAACAAGCAAGCATTTTGAACCATACTAGCCATAACATTTATACTCACAAAACCTTGCACTTGTGTGGTCTCCACTTCCTGCTTCCAACCTTGGTCTACAACCTGTACATCATCATCCAGCCTCACAGGCAACCTCTGCAACTCCATAACTTCAAGTGAATGGCCATTTGCATTAGCCATAGCATACACACCTTCTGCTGGTAATTCTTCTTCAAGGCTTAAAAAGTCGTCCACATCACTAGGCACACCTGCATACACATTTACCACATCAGTGGGGATTACCTCCGCTACAAGCCGCTCCTGGCACTGAGCATTCAAATTGTTTTCAAACACTTCATTGCTTTCATTCTCCTCAACACTTGCCAAGTCGTCGGTCATCTCATCTTGGACAAGGTCTTCACATAGCAATGTCTCTTCGACACAAGAGAAGGCATCACCAACACTGTCGACCCTTACAAAACCATTCTCTTCACCCAAAGGTGTCACCGTCGTCGACGAATCCTCTTGGCCTCTGCCCTCTTTCTCATCTTCAAGTGAAGCACTCTCTTCATTGTCATCAGCACTCGCAGTATCTTCATCCTCATCTCTTTCATCCGATGTATCGGTCTCTAGTCATATTGTTGGAGGCAATTCCAAGTAGCTCAAATCCACAAGGCATCTCAAAGCCGGCTGGTCTTTGTCATCGCTTGACTCTGCTCTTGTCTCCAAGGCTTCTTTACTCTTCTGCACCACTTGAGTGGATTTCATCATCACTAATGCCTCCTGCTGGAAACTCGTCATAGCTGCAAGCTCATCTCTGGCTGCCCTATAGGCCCTTAGGTTCATATCCTTCAACTGTACCAATGTTATCTCATCAAAGAATGAGACCTTTACATAAGCTCCCCAGACCACATTGAAAGCGGCTTCATAGTCTCCTATCAGCTGCCATTGCTCCTTCAAAGCATGCAGGGCGTTTAAACACAATCCTTGGTCGAAATGTGCCAACAACTGGTATCGGATGGCCTTCCAACTGGATTGCACTCTCCATGGTAATTCAATAAACCACTCTTTGACCTCACCTTCGAATGCTTGGGACAAGAAGCTGGCCTTGACCTCATCACCCCATACGCCAAGAACTCGGCATCTGTCTTCTGCATATGCTATAAACTCGGCCACATCGCCATATCCATTAAATGGAACAGCAGCATTCACATAGTTTAACCACTTGGCTTGGATGCCAAGGTTCGCCCAATAAACATTCATGGCCATCTTATGCCATACACAACCTTAAATAGACCACTTGAGATACCTGGCCACCTGCAGCACTGCTTCCTCTTTAAGCCACAGCCGATCGTCAAATCGATGTCGAATCCACCACCACCACTTTGCACATCCACCTAAATTCAGCAACCGCCAATTGATGGCGACGAGCTCTTCAAAGCTCCTCAGTGGATTAAAAAGCAGAAAACACCTTCCTTCAATCTCCTACTCTGGGGCATACCCCCTCGTAAGAGACACTTGAGCAATCCTCAGTGAAACAATGCCAGAAAAGAGCAACTCCTCAGTGGGGGCACCAGAAGGATGTGAGGTGAAAAAAAGAAAGAAAACCCTGCCTCTCTCTTCCACCTCGCAAACTTGGAATACACACACACCAACAGGGGCACCACCAGCTTCTCTAGCTGGAAAGAAAATCACTCTCTCACTCTACACCACCCTCCCACACCAGACAGACAACACAATCCAAAACCTATATTTTAGTAAAAATCTTCATCTTTACAGAGTTGGACATCTAAAATGTCCTCAGAACCGTCCTCATCCAAAACCCATTCACAATCTGACCATTCCCCCTCATCTATATAGATTACTACAGACCAATAACTAGAGCAACTGTTGGAGAACACAATTTCAAAGGGTGTAGGATCCTCAAAATAAATCTCATCGATATCGGGACCTAATTCTAAGATTAAATACATGACGGTAAAGAACACTCCAACAATATATATGTATATACCCGATGGTCACCTTAGCCCGTATAGCTTTCCCTTTGTTTGCTCCAATCACTAGCCCTGTTCCTTCACAAAAAACTGGCCACTGTCTTGGTTGCTATCTGACCTTCCAGTCGGCCACCTTCGCATATCACTAGGTTCTGCAGCTCTTCGCCTGCACCCACGGCTCTTGATTCTTTTGTCCAGAGGCGGCTATATCACCCACTCACTGCAGCTGCACAATCACCAGGACGACCCTCACTTCAGCCCTGCCACGCTAGCTCCCACACGGCCCACTTCTTGCAGCAGCTCTGGAAAGCGACCTTTCATCCACCAGGCGGCGCCTTCTCTAACACGACAGCCACCTAATAAAAGCACCTCACCCGTGCCTGATTGTAGCCTCTGCGCCGTCTTCTGAAGAAGTCTCTCCCTGCTTGTCTCTGCAAATTCCCCACTGCAAGGGCCACCTCACAACTGGTCCACATCCTTCTATTCGGTGACCCCCTCACTCTTCACTCGCACAAGGCGGTCCACCTGGAATCACCAACCCACTGTCCTTTTTGAAACAAGGCGACTACTACCTTATCTTCGCCAGCCTCTGCACTCTTCACCTCTTCTCGTCGGCTTTTTTTTGCTTCTCTGCAGCGTTCCAGCAAACCCCTTCTTCTATCCGGTGGCCACACCTCAGCTGCGCTTCACTCTGCAACACCCACAGTTGCGCCCAAGGGCCCCCCGGGCCCACACGGCCCACTTCTGACACCAGTCGGCTGCGCCCAGTCTCCTAGGCGGCCCTCTCTTGCCTTCCGCAGCTACAGCCCTGAGCAAAGGCGACGACTCCACGCTGGCTCTTTTTTTTCTTCTTTGCACCTGCACAACACCCAGAACAAAGCGGCCCCTTTTTTTTTTACGTTTCCGCCACCTTCTAGATGTCGAGGTGGCGGCTTAAAAAGCTTCCAAGTGGCCCCAATAATCTTGGCCACTTGTATTATATATTTTTCATTTATTTTAAGCTTCAAAATAATGGCCACCATTACAATCTTTAAACCTTCCTTTCCTTTGATATACGGCGCCCCTAACCTTTCCTAAACAAGAGCTGCCCGCCGTCTTCATCAGCATCATTATTTCCAAACACATCCATTGCCGAGTCGGTGCCCTACTTTTAGCAACCATCCGTACACATCACACAGTTGCCATAAAAACTTCAGATCTCCAGCGTCTGCTCCCAAAAAAACACGTGCATATACCAGCTCATTGCCAAACCACTCGGCCTGTACACTTGCCAGAGCATTCAGGGCAAAATTTATTCACACACCACACGCACCATATGTACATTGACCCAAGATACCTTTCAGATTTTATCCTGACAACCGCCTTGATGCAAATTCAATTTGCAGGCAAGCACATAAAGATGCTACGCAATGCAACATTGGTATGGACAATCCCGGTTCATGAGACTATACCCAAGGGACGTTTCCGAGCAAGTACACGTGGTACCGGATCCCAACGGAAAACCAATCCTCCAGGCATTTTTTTTTTGGGAAAAACGATCCTTCTATTAGTTAATGAGAAAACGCCATAAGGCTACAAAGCTCACCTCACAAGGAGGGATAATAAACACAGTGAACACCGGAGCTCCACTCCCGTGTGGCTGGCCGCTCTCTGGGGGGGGGGGGGGGGGGGGGGGCCCTACCCAGTAGTACATGCGGGAGGTGAGAAGAGCCAAACTGGTGCCAAGTGACATCCTCGCCCCTCGCGATGAGGAAAGGGCCAGGCTGCCAAGTGCGGAGGAACGCCTTGCGGCGATCTCTCATGCGATCCGAGTCGCCCTGCAGTTTCCCCCAGTGTCCTCTCAAGGTGTGAATGATGTCCACCCAGAGGGCCTGTATGACCTCCGCCGGTGGAGTCGCCTGGCGGTCTATGGCCTCCCTGCATCGGGCTCTCCATATGTGCCAAGCCGTCATGCTGCTGATCATCTCCCATCTGTGCCTGTCCCCCTCCTGGGAGACTGCCGAAGAGAAGTCTGGCGTCGGAACCACCGCCATCGCCATGTCAGAGACCTGGATGGTCACAATGCCAGGGACGTCCTCGTATCCAAGGGCCGGGCCGCTGTCCGTGGCCCAAGCCACCGCACCCCACGTCACCATCATCTCACCTGGCGAGCCTGCAAAAACCATCCTGAGAGCGCGCTGCCAGACCTGATGTGCCTGTGGGCAATCCCATAAGCAGTGCCACTGCGACTCCTGTGCATGGCCGCACCGAGGGCAGGATGCTGGGTGTCTGCCAAAAGCTAGCCAAGCCCCCACAACCAGTCCTCTATGCGCTGTAAGCCAGAGAAAAAGCGTCACCTTTCGGGGCCGGAAGCTGGCCCAAAGGCGCTGCCAGAAGTCCCTAAGGAAGGCAGGGGAGAGCCCCTGTCGCCGCCAATGCTCGGCCGCCGCCGGGGTGCCCGCTATCCAGTGCCTCTGGATCCGCCGCCCCAGCCTCGTTGTGTACTGAAAAAAGGGGGTGCCTGGGCTGGTAGGGGCCGAATAGGGATCTCGCCAAAGCCACTCGCGTGGATCCCACTGAAGGCGAATAAGAGGCCTGCTGTCCCAAGCCCATAATCTCCAAGAATAGTCCTCCCCTATCGAGGCCGGTGAGGGGTCTACATGCCACTGTCTCTGATAAAAGCCGACCACCCGCACCCTCTGAAATATACAACCCTGGAACTCATCCAAATCTAGTCGGGTCCTCTGAAGCTGGCCTCCCTCTCCCACCTCGAAGGTGAGTGGGGAGACTCTCTCTGTTGAGCCGCAGACCGCTAGAAGGATCTCATGCCGAGTAAAGACGCCCATCCACTGTGGAGGTGGAGGGTCCTGTACTGGAGTCCGCCACTCCCAGGGGATGGCTGCCTCAATGTCCTGCCTCATCAACTCTCTGCCCCTCATCCCGCTGAGTCTCCTCTCCTGAACCTCTAGAGGCAGCTGCTGAAAACATATCCAGTCGTCTAGGGACTGGGCTGGGCCGGAGCTCAATGGGCCCCACGACACGTGAGATCGCGAACCATATGACCATTGGGAAGTCGGATCAAGGGGTTCCAGATCAATGGCTGCCTCAGGCGCTCCTCATCGGTGCCCGGGGGAGTCTGGAAGAGTGACGGCCTCAGATGCTCCCAGGCCCTCAGAAGGCTAGCTGTAAAATGCTCCTCGAAGCCAAGGCCCACTCCTCAGGATCGCTACTCTGTAAAGATCCACCTGATGCTGGGGGTCCAGGGGCCGCTAAGAGAAGGAGTGCGGCTGAGAATCCTGGAAACAAGAAACTCCTTCCACAGCTCAGCGCCTGGTAGGAGGCCACGAACCACCAACTTGCCAAGCAAAGCTCGGCTCTGACAAATAGGATCAACTATGCCTAGGCCGCCTCTCTCCCTCGGCTGAGTGATCACAGCCCATGCCACCTTGGCCCTGGCGGGCCGCCGGTCGCCACCGGACCAAAGAAAGTTCCTGAGATGAGCCTCTGCACCTGGCCAATGCACGCCCGAGAGAAGGCCCAGCAAGAAGTGATGTACCACATGGTAGCAAGCAGAACCTGGTTGGCCACAACCACTCGGCCAGCCAGAGATAAACGAGCGGTACTCCAATACAGAAGCTTCTTCCGAATGCTCAGAAGAAGGGGGGCTATCTGCTGCTCCGGAGATATGTCAATGCCCACATAGCATCCCAAATAGCGCACTGTAGTGCCGGGGGCCAGCCACTGAAACCCATCAACTGGCCTCCAAGTCGGGGGGGCACAGAACTGACCCACGACCCACACGACTTGTGCCAGTTGATCAAAGCGCCCGAAGCTCTGCAAAACCTGTCCATGGCTGAGGCGAAGCGGCGGAGGTTCTCCTCCCCTCCCTGAAGATAGACAGCAGTGTCATCCGCAAACTCCGAGTCTAGGAGCTCCTCCGAGGTACGGATGGGGAGCTGGAGGCCCCGCAAACCTGTATCCTGTGCCGTCAAGAAAGTGCTCATGGCCTCCGCCACAAAAAGAAAAAGAAAGGGCGCCAAGGGGCACCCCTGCCGCACCGAGCGCGAGAGCTGGAACCTCTCTCCGCGCACGCCCTGTATCAGCACCTGGCTATGAGCCGATGTGTAGAGTGCAGAGACCCCACGGATCCACTGAGGGGGGAAGCCCATCCTCTCCATAGTGCCTTCCAAGAAGACCCAGTCCACCCGATCATATGCCTTCTCGAAGTCGAGAAGGAGCACTGCCAGATCCTCCTGCCGAAATCTAGCCAAAGCCGTAGCCTCCTAGAAAGAGAAGATGTTATCCAGGATGCTCCTATCCTGGATGAAGCCTGTCTGCATGGAGTGGATGAGCTAGGACCTTGTAGGCCGTGCCTAGCAAGGTGATCGGTCTCCACTGTCTGATCTCCAGTCTGTCTCCTCCCTCTTTGGGGATCAAGTGAATGAACCCCTCTGCCATGCTGTCCAGCATGTCTCCCGACTCCATGATCTCCTGGAATGCCAATCTGAAACCCCTATGCAAGAGACCCCTGGAAGAAAGCCACTGAGAGACCGTCCTCTCCTGGGCATTTGCCCTGAGGAAGTGCCTGAAGAGCCGCCTCCAGTTCCGTATCCGAGAAGGGGGAGAGAAGGGAGTGCTGCAAATGGGCCGGCACAACCGGTCTCGTGAAGCTCCAGACTGCCTTCCGAGCCTCTCTCACCCTGTCATCTGCTGGCTCAGCAGAGAGCAGATCCCTGTAAAAATCTGTGGCGATCGCCCGAACCCTGGGGGGATCCACCACTACCTGGCCATCAGCCTGTCGAAGACGCCTGAGACCCTCTCGTCTGAAGCGAGGCCCTGTCGCCTCAAAGAAATCTCGAGTCACTCTGTCTCCAGCCTGTGTCCAAAAAGAAGCCCGAGCATGGAATCGGAACTCCACCCTCCTCTCCTCCATGGATCTGATCTCTGTGCGAGCTGACTCCATCTGCTCTGAAATCCAAGGGCTCGTAGGATCCCTCTCCTGAAGTCTCTGAAGGGAAGCTAGACTCCTCCGCAGGCTCCTCTCCTGCTCTCTAAAAGCCTCCAGACGGTCCAGGGCAGCCTGTCTGAGCATCCTACTGATCTCCTGCAAACCCCTGTCAAGATCGCTGGCTGCCGATCCTCTCCTAAACTGAAGCTCCTGCCAGACCTGCTCAACTCTGGTCGCAATCTCGGGCTCCTCTATGAGACAATCTGGAATCCGGATGCTCTGGCCTCGCTCTCCTCTCGTAGGGTCCTCGATCTGGAGAAGCACTGGAAAGTGGTCTGAAAACGAGGAGCCTGCAAGTATACCCACAGTGCCACCTCTATCGCAAGCCCACTCATCAATGTAAAACCTGTCGATGCGGGAAAGGTTAACTCCTGTGGCCCGTCTATCCGAGCGCGAGAAAGATAAACTCCCCTGCAACCTGCCAAACTCCGAGAGAGTCCACGGATCCTGGCCTCTCACCTGCAGCACTAGTTCCTCCCAGGCAGCGAGCTCCGGCCCATGAATGGTCTCCTGGCTGCCCCCCATCCTGTCCTCTGCATCCTCCAGCATGTTGCAATCCCCCCCTAGGCACCAATGGTCTGCCATGGGGAGGGACTGCCTAATGGTGCTCCAGAACTCAGCTCTCCCGGTCGCCCCATTAGGGGCGTAGAAGTTGAGGAAGCCAATGCGGTCTTCCCCAACCCGAAGGATGATCCACTGCGCTCGACCCTGGACCAGAGTGCCAGAATCCACAACCTCGGATAGAAGCTGCTCGCTGACTGAGATGCATACTCCACCCTGGTTCCCCTGGGAGCCATATGCCGGTGACCAAAAAGTGTGACTCCTACCTGGCAAGATCTTCCCGCAGGTGCGGGTACGCCCGGCAGAAAGGTGGTGCTCGTGGATGAAAAGGATATCTATGGATCCTCCAACGAGAGCCCTCTGGATCTCCTGGCGAAGTCTGCCCCGACCAATGTAGCAGCGAGGTCCACCAAGACCCTGGATGTTCCATGAGAGGATCCTCATGGATGAGCTATGGCAAGTGAAGCAGCCGCCACTGGCTCACCCCTCTCAGCCGGCCCGGATGAGCTGCCCTCCACTTTGTGAGTCTTGGGCGCCGGCTTGGAGGGAGAATAGTCACTGTCTGTCCGGGTGCGGAGTCTCTCCAAAAAGAGGGTGACCTGTCTCTGTGTCCAGCCCCACTCCACCTTCGCCCTATCCAGGGCATAGGCGTGAGACCAATCCTCTACATATATGTATCTAAAGGTAGGCTGCATCCTCGGGGCGGCGTGGAGGAGAATCAGTAGCACCGCCTCAACTGAGGTGTGGACCGGATCCGCCCACCAATCTCCTATACCAAACAAGCTCATGCGGGCTGAGTGTAATCGGGTCTGCAATAGGTCCGTGAGCCCCAAGTCACTGAAGTGGTGAGAAAACTCCAGTATCTGATCACGCAAAACTTCCTCTACAGAGTTGCAATCCCATGCTGTGTCTGGGGCAACACTGAGAGGAAAGGAGAAGGCTACCGTGCTCCTCACCACTGAAGGAGAACGAGAGGGATGGCACACCACGCAAACTCGCAAGGGCGCGACAAGTGTCTCGAACGGGCCAGCATCCAGTTGGAGACACCTGAAAAAACCGTAATCCACTGGGAGCCCCATCACTCGCGGGGGCCCCCCAGGGGAGGCTGGAGAGCACTCTGTGGCGGGTGAAGCTAGGATCGCCATCTCCACCGCCCGGAGTGGCGGTGGAACAGCCGCTGAACTGAACTCTGGCCTACCCAGCTGCGCTGCCCGTGGGTGGTCTGGAGGAGTATCCTGGAGAGGCCGAGGGAGGGATGGTGGCTCACGGAGAGGAGGGGGGAGAGCGAGGAGAGGATGGAGAGGCATCTGCCAGAGGAGGTGTGTCAGGGGGGGCCGCCGGGGGAGGCGGGAGGGGGGGGGGACTGAGGGGGGAAAGGGGGGGGTGGAAGGAGTGCTCTCCGAGTGAGGGGAAGAGGGGCCGGGGGTCGCAGAGTGCGGCCCGGGATCCTCAGGAATCTGCTCCATGGAGGGGGCGGGCCCCCCGCGGGGGGAGGCGGGAGCAGGGTCTCCACGTGGGGGGCTCCACCGGCGGCCTCAACGGGCACTGAGACTGAATCCTCGTCCATCGGGGTGGGACCTGCTGGCCGCCTATCCCTGACTGGAGCATAAGTGCGGGTAGGTGCCTGGACGCCAGCCGGAGTCGCCTGTCCGCCAGCCTGTGCTGCCTGCTGGCGTCTGCGACGGTCCCTGCGGGCCGGGCGTTTCCGCCGGCGAACCTCCTGCCATCCACCAGCCTCCTGGGTCTGCGCGGCATCCTCCGCCGAGGCCTGCTCGTCAGATGATGGCGCCTGCTGAGACGAGCCAGGGATGTCCGGTCTCTAAGGTGGATGGCCACCCCTCGGGCCTCCTGAAGGGGGTCCAGAGGCGGCAGAGCGTGAAGGATGAACCCCCTTGCGGGGACAGGCCATGCGAGGTGGCCCATCTCCCGACAGATGTAGCACTGGCCGGGGAGGCCCGAATACTCCACGCGCTGTATCAGATGTCCTCCAGAAAGACAAGGGAGGAGGATCGTCTTCGAGAGGGACTCCGGTGACGGAACCACAACACGAATGGCTGGGAGTCCTGCTGCCCGAGCTATCACTGAAGCCGCTGTCTGAGGCGTCTCCACCACCTGCCCGAATGCCTTGCCAATGGATGACAAGAGGGGCAAGTACTCCCTGCGGAGTCCAAGAAAGCAGATAGTGATGGGGAAACCTGTCGCGCCTGCTAGCGGGTCAGAAGCGGGGTCGAAACCGTGAGTCCATCGCGCCAGGAACGCCCGGGATGAGCGGAGGGCAATGGGGCTCCGAGCCAGCAATCCACCTGGTAGTAGCCACGTCCCAAAAAATCGACGCTGACGATCTTGGCAGGCACGCCAACGAGGCTGCCTTGCAGAAGGTCGCGAAGCTCTCTCCGCATCGGATGGCTACCCACTATCTTGCAGACCAAGGAGGAGGCCTCAAGAGCGGATACTGTGGAAACAAACAACTGATGATCTGCATCTGTGAACTCCAGACGGAGACCGGAATCGGCAGGGGTAGTCGGAGCGGCTTCCATGGAGTCCTCCTGAGGGAAAAGGCCAGAGACAGGGGTCACCAACGGGAGGGACACAGCCCTACGAGGAAACGGCGAGGCGGAAGGAGAGAGGATAGCGGGGGCGGAGCGGGGGGGGGGGGGGGAGGGGGGAGCTGAGGCGGAGGAGCTAGCGGTGGGAGGAGGGGCGAGACGGAGGGGGAGGTAGGGAGAAGGCGGGGGGAAGAGCCGCGAAGCGGAGGAGAAGGCGGGGGGGGGAGAGATGGCGGGGGAGGAAGCGAGGAAGGAGGCGGGGGAGAGAGGCGGAGGAGATGGCGGGGGACAGGTGGGGGGGGAGAGGGGGGCGTGCGACGGCGAGAAGCAGCAGGGGGAAGGTATACGGGAGGGGGATGAGGAGGAGCTCGCAGGAGCAGATCGCCCAAATTCACCTTTTAGGAACGTGCATGTTTCCTCCAGGCATTTTTGGGCATGTATACGTAGGCACAAGTACCAGCGGAAAGCCAATCCTCCAAGCGTTTCCGGGCATGTATACTCATGCACAAGTCCCAATGGAAATCCAATCCTTCAAGTGTTTCTGGGCATGTACACTCGGGCATATAAGTCCTAACGGAAAGCCAAGTCCACCAGATATTCCAGGCATGTACACACATGCACGAGTCTCAGCGAAACATCTAATCCCAAACATGACATTCCGGGCATGAACACATCAAGTCCTAGCAGAAGATTATGTCCACAGTATCACATGACATGCATCAATCCCATGCATAAGCATATATCAACATCCATGTACGCTAGTCCAATGCATACACATAGTGAGAAAGCAAGGGTGGACCATTTGGGTGGCCAAATGGTGACGCAGTCCGAGAAGGAGGCTTCTTCAGAATTGGAGGATGAGTGAAGGAGATGCATGTGTGCATGTCTCAGTTTTTTTCATTTCTCGGACACATACCTAGTGTGCTTCATTGCACAAGGCCAAAGGAAGTTTTCAGTGTGGTCTCTAAGGGAGAGTCTTCAGAGTTGCCGTTTGCACTAAATTTAGAATCTTTGGCTTCAGAGGCGATGGGTTTAAACTTTAGAAGAGTCATTTAGGAGGACTCGTCTCACGTGTCGTTTGCATTGGGAGGAGTATCTTCAGTGTCTAATGTCATAGAGGCACCAGAGGACATGACATCAAATTTGGATAGGCGAGTTGGTGTATCTTCACAGTGTTGGAGAACAACCTGATCCAAGTAACAAATGATAAGTGTGTGAACATCCTCTAAAAAGGCTTTATATGTATGTGTGTGTTAGCCCACCCTTAGAGGGGTGCACCTAAATATCTAGATATTATAGATGTACTGACCTAAGCAGTGATGTCATACAGGAGAGGCTCTAAGCCTACAAAAGCATTGTACTCGAGTGAAGAAATATAACACAAGTCATGTCATTTGAGTCTTGCAAATATCTCTTTATTTGTACCTTTCTCTCTTTGCTCCAGTGCCATAGACATGTTCCAGTACAAGCCACCGTAGGTAGCTAATCCTAGGCCCAATTTCTAATAGTTGGTATCAAAGCCACCTTTGCTGCACTGGTCGTTGTCGACAGTCGGTCACCTGTTGTTTGTCCATCTCATGACCAACAGTTCTGTGAGCAGCTCTCTGCAGTAGCTTATTGCCCAGGCCATCCATGTGCAGCTGCCTCCCATAAGCTCGCAGCCATCTCCACTCTGCTGAGCTTTGCCGCCATCAGCAAAAATGTCATATTTAACACTCACCCAAGAAGAGCACCAATTTGAAGAAGGGGGGATTCTCCATTGCCTGCAACAAAGCTCAAAATCAACAAATCAAAGAGCTTCAGGAAAGTAAAATCTGCTGGCAGTGAGCTGAGAATCCTGGCGTGGCTGTGATACCAACTCTAGGTTGTAGGGTTACACAGGCCTAAGCTAAGGAGGGTCAGACACATCCATGGTGTATGTGCAGAAGAGAGACAGTGAGAGATACAACAAACTGAGCAAGAGAACAAATGATTGTACGGTACAATGAAAGTGAGAGATACAACAAACTGAGCAAGAGAGCAAATGATTGTACGGTACAATGAAAGATTGTATTGAGCTGTTAACCTTCAAAGTACAATACCTCTTTATAGGCTGAATGCCTTATCTTTCTCAACACTCCACTCACAGGGCAATGACACTTGGCTAAATCAATGACATTACTGCTCACACACACAAACACACTAGTAGGTATAAGCCCCTGTTCACACACACACACACACTCTTTTCACCACTAAGAGGTGTTCACACACATGAACTCCAATTTTCCCAACATATTTGACCTAGAACTAAAACCCTAACGAGGTTTCATAAACCCGACATCATACACATCACATGACCACGATAGATTGTTGCTAGCGACTCACTACCCAACTGTAGGTTTAGTGCTTCGAACCACCCCCGAGCCTGAGGTTTGATTGCCACGAGCTTGCTTGGCATTGATGGCCCCAACCTAGCGTCTAGGTCGAATCACCCACCTTGTAGCTCCATGGCCATGAGAACTTGCACGCCCTTGGTAGCCCTCCAATCTACCAGCTTTATTTATAAGCTTTTAGCCATTGTTAGCCCTAGGCTATTAACTATAAGCTCTCAGCCAATGTAGGCCTCATCTTGCTAGTGCCCTTAGTCGATGTGCCAAGAGCCGGGTGCTGGACATAGTCAAGTCAGTGTTTGAGCATTGTTATTAGTATTGGGTTGAATACCTCGTATCAGAGCAGCCAAATAATCAAGAGGCACAGGTGTTTATAGGTATTGGATAGGGCTGAGCCATTAAGGGGCAGTGTGGACATCTTTTGATCAGCCTTGTGATTTGTGAACCCTCCAAGTCCCCACGCCTTAGCTAAGCTCTTAACCCTAATCTTGGGTTAACCCGAACCCTAAGCTTGGGTTAGTACACGTCCCTAGCCCTAACCTAGGCTTGTCGGGATGTAACAGCTGCATATAACAAATACCTTAGCAAGATTCCCTACAAGCTTAAGAGCCAAGGAAGCAAGAAACCCATTTTGCTGCCATGAATCCCTACCAACCCTTTTTTTTTTGTTTTTCAGTAAAAGGGAACTCACAAAGTTGTTTGGGCTGCTGTGTCATCATGCTCCCGCCTCCATGTGCCAGGAGGCTGACCCTTGAAACTGGACAATTTCCCCAAAGGCCTTTTCAAAATTATATATCATGAGATTGTGTGTGCGCGCGCGCATGCGTGGAGTGAGTGAGTGAGAGGGCTCATCCATTATACATGCATAAACAGCTTAGTATGCATCAAAATATAGCTGATCAAGCTCATCCATTATGCTTGCAAAAACAGCTTAGGATGCATCACTTAGTATAGCGGATGAAAGCCTTCAGCTACATGGGTTTAAATTTTTTTGGCCTGAAATGCAGGAAAAACTCCATTTGGATAAGCTAAAAGGGAGTGTGAAAGTGCTGAGTTTTATGTGCGGAGAGTGGAGAGCAATTGCTGACCAACTAAACCCACTTGATAATTTGAAAAACACGATCAACATTCTGAGAGTGAAGGTGAGCACTTTTGTCCTTGGCCTGGTTTTTATGGAGTGCACAGTATGCTATGCAGTCTCCAATAAGGTATTTCATGTTTTCTTGTTGGCAGAATCGCGAGGTATTGCAAAATGTGAAGGGAGATGCAAAGTCAGATGTGATGTTGAAAGCTGCAGAAAAGCATTGCAAGGTGCTCAAGGAGAAGCTGGCAAGGGCTGGGCCTTGCTTCAAAGCAATGGCCACGTTAATAGCTGGAGTAGGCATTGCATATGGCTTCTATTTGTTGAACCTTGATATATATCTGGCAAGGTAAAAAGAGCCCGTAAAGTTTGAATTGATCAGAGAGGCTCACACACACACACACACACACACACACACACACGCTCATACAGGATCCCATTAGTTTAGAAGTGGGTGCTTGGAAGCTGGTAATCCCCGTTGTATCGGAACTACAGATGGATCATGAAGACTTGGGCATGCTTGAAGATTTGAGCCAGTACGAGTGCTTTAGCCAGTCTTTGATGAGCTGTGCCATAAGAAGCTTCCTACTGGTCTTGAAGAAGTGTGATTACTTTGATGATAAATATCACGTGCGTTGTAATCTGAGGTAAAGAAACAGAATATCTTAAATCACTGAATCTCTTTTTGGCCTACCTTTGTATATGGCAAGTCTATATAGAGCCTGCTTTTAAAGAATGTCCAAAATATTTTGCATTGCTGCTGTTTCCTTTTTTCCTTCAACAGGGATAATCTGTATTCGAACAGTTGTTTTAATCCCTTCCCACCCACCCCCCCCCCTCTCTCTCTCTCTCTCTCTCTCTCTTACATACATATATATATATATGTGTGTGTGTATGTGTGTGTGTGTGTACAGTTTAAGAAATCAAATTCAGATCAATACAAAATATGGAGTAGAAGACTTTTCTTGATTGGTCTTATGGCTTTTTCTGCCGCAGCCAATCTCTCATCACCCCCACTGGTCGGGAGAATCATCAATTTTTCACAAGACGAGCTCACCTCTCTTCAGCAGACATTGACCTTGAGGTCGAGACTACCCTTGTTGTGAGAGTTTATGGTTCCCACCCCTCTCGTTCACAGGCCCGTGAATGGCTTCTAGCAGCTCTCCCTTCGGAGCTGATTGTGCACTTTCAGGATACTCGTTTACTTGGTCGAGGCTTCTTCTAGGTGGACTTTCATTCTTCAGAAGCGACTTCTCAGGCTTTGGCTAGCAGCCCCTTTCCTCTTGGACCTAGGAAGATTTTCTTCTTTCAGTACCAGGTGGGCTTTGATCCAGTGGTGGAGGATCAGCGCCTTACCCCGATCTCACTACGGTTCCTTGCTCTTCCTCGGTCCCTATTGGAAGCTTTTAGCTTCCATAGGGGCATCCTTTGGCCAGGTTCTAGAGGTACCAATCCTCCCGAGCTCTCCCGCCTCCGCCTCCGCTTCCGCCTCAGAGACTTGACGGATCTCATTTCCGCCAGAGGATGGAGATTGCAGGCAGACCTGACTAGCGTCGGATTTGTCGTCGACAGGGTCACATTGCTAGAGATTGTCCCAGATCGAGGGGCCATGCTAGGAGGCGGCGTGGTCTTGCCCATCAGAGGCCTTCTGCAGATGTCGAGACTCCAGCTGCTCCTTTGCCACAGCAAACCACACAGCGTTGGGTTGTGGTTAGGGATGGCAGGCACCCTCGGACCCCTGTACTTGCCCCTTCACCCACACCCCCTGTGGAGCACCCTAACCCCTATGCAGCTCTTGCCTCATAGGATGTTGATCCTTTTTTGGAGGATGAGGCCTTGCAGGCACATGATCTGGATCCCTCACCGGAGGATGCTGCATTACAGTTACAGGATGATTGCACCCTTGAGGATGATGTTGCACATTCGCATTGTCATGGTACCTCTCCAGTTCTGAGGACTAGCCCTGGCTTTTCCTCGGAGTGGGAGAGAGGTAAGGTTTACATCGTCAGATTTTTCCTCCCTTACCTATGCGAGACGTACTTCCGCCTCTAAAGGGGGTCCTTTGTCAACCACTAGATCTGGTCGTTCCTACTCTGAGTCTTTATGAGGATTGTCTCTTGGAACATTCAAGGTCTTGTGGGTTTTTTTCCGCGTCGACGGAAACAAATTGTAAAAACCCAGCTTCATTGTGCAGTCACACAGGTGGACCTATGGATATATTGCTCTTGCAAGAGCCTAAACTGGATGCTAGTCAGTGTGGGAGATCAGGCAAGCTTCTCTCGGGACACACCTTTTGGTCACCGGCCCTTGGTACCAAGGGTGGTGTTTGTATCTCTGTTTCAGCTTTGATCTTGCCTTGCATCATTGGACATGGTGTCATTTTGCCTACGAGAGCACAGTGGATCCTTCTTATGTAGGGTACTACACGCATTGGTATTCTCAACCTCTATGCTCCTAACCATAGAGGTGAGAGGATTGCCTTTTGGAAATCTCTCAATACATTGATGCCTCTTGCCGACCATTGGATTATTGGTGGGGATTTTAACATGGTTGAGATGCCAACGGATAAAAGAGGTGGACATGAGGGCTTGGTGCATTCTCTTGAATAAGCGTCTTGGGAGAGGTTTATACTCTCCATTCATGGTAGAGATTATTGGAATGAGGATGACATTTTGAGGAGTCCATCCACTCTTCTTTATTCATGGTCTAACAGGAGAAGAGATGTAGGATGTATCTATGCACGGTTAGACAGATTTTATGTGGATGATTGGGTGCTTGACAGAGGTGGACATACTTTGATTGCTACAGGCACCTCCAAATCGGATCATTGCCCAGTTTTTTTATGTATTAGAGATCCGAATTTTGTAGGATGTTATTCATGATACCCAAAATGGATTCTTACATGGCAGGAGTATCTTTGATAACATTTTCTCGTTTTGGGAGGCCGTCGAATGGGCTAAAGCGAGCAATCAGTCCTTAGCCATTCTGCTCTTGGATTTTGAGAAGGCCTATGATAGAGTGGATTGGGACTTCCTTGAGGGTACTCTTAGTCATATGGGCTTCTCTCAGAGATGGATCAAGGGAGTTTCATGCATGTATCGTGATGCCCACAGTAGAGTTCTTGCTTGCGGTGATAGAGGAGAGCGGTTTTAGATTTCTCGCTCAGTACGACAGGGCTGCCCTAGCCCCTTTATTATATATCATAGTTGCAGAGGCCATGAGCATCTTTCTCCGCTCCACTGCTGGTATTTCAGGATTGAGGTTGCCTCTTCGTAGTCATGAGGAGTCGTTGACTCTGAGCTAGCTGATGACAGCCCTGTTTTTGGAGGCTTCACATATATGCTTATTTTCCTTTCGGGTAGCACTAGAGGAGTTCTGTTTGGCAGTAGGGGCACTCATTAATTGGCACAAATCTGTTGGTTTTTGGGTTAGTGATTCACCGAGAGTTGATTGGGGTGCAGAGCTTGGTCAGAGGATAAACTGCTAGATATTTGGGATGCCAAGTTGGGATTGATATTTCTCCTGCATAGCAGTTTGCTCCAGTACTTATGAGTATCCGGAAGAAGCTCCTCCATTGGAGATCCACAAGATAAGATTTAGCCTCTAGAGCTTTGGTGGCTAATCAGGTTTTGCTTGCCTCAGCTTGGTTTATTGCCTCTTGTTGGTGCTTCTCTCGTGCGTGCATTGGCCAATTGCAAAGATTGATCCGCAATTTTCTCTGGTCGGGCTTGGATGGCACCTCAGACACTCGTGCCAGGGTAGCTTGGCTCACAGTTATTCAGCCCAAAAGAGAGGGGGGCTTGAATATTATCGATCTGGATGTTCAGTGCAGGGCGTTGCTTTGCAAACTTGTAGTCAGAGGTTTCCTACCAGGCACTGAGCCTTGGAAGGATTTTTCTTGTCGATTTCCAGATGTACACCCAGGGTTGGGAGAGACTGGATGCCCAACACACGTTTTTTGTTCACAGAGGTTGATATTAGGGCACCATCTTTCCCTCTTATTGCAGCCGTTGTCAAAGCATGGAGAAGCATGAGATATTTTTTGCGACAAAGGCTTCCTAGGTCTTTGGACGAGGCTGACCGACAACCTATTATGTGGAACGAGTTCATTAAGGATGAGGCTGGTCGGCCACTTGGTGCATCTCGTTTATGCAATGGTCAGGATGGGAGAGATGCACATACACAACTCTTGCTTGGAAGACCTTTAAGAGTCTTCCGAAGGATCGGAGAGTTACATCCACTCAGCATCTTAGGGGCTCTTGCATTTGTATTGATCAGATTGATGCAGCTATTCCGCATGAGTGGCTTTCTGGGACCTTTCATGGAGACTATCATCCGAGTTGGTTGGGAGTTCTTTCGAGGATAGGCATACCTCTGCAGGTCATTGCTCTGCCAGGCCAGGAGGATACAGATTTCCTCATTTATTCTATCATCCTTGGTGGGAGATTGAGATGTAGTATGGAGGAGATTATACCAAATACTAGGCTTAGTCCAGTGAGGATTGTTGGTCGCTCGTCGGGGAAGCACTGGTTCATTGACCCTTCTCCTCAGACAGTGACTCATGGCTCTTGGTGTTTGTGGCTATATGGTGGCAGTCCTATCAAATATCTTTAGTGGGATCCAGGAGAGTGGGAGTGGATTGATGCCTTCGATCCTTTGAAAAGCCTTCCTTTTTTCAGTTTCACTGTTCGAAATGCCAGACTTCTCCTCACTCGACAGATGCATAGGATCCCTACTCTCAGGCCTCATTGGGAGAGCTATGATATTTCTCTAGTGATACAGCGCAGATATTGGCATAGACTTTGGCACTCATACAGAAGGAGCTAGATCTTCATTTCTTTTGGTTATTCTTACATGGTGATCTCCCCACCAATCAGTGGAGATTAGTTTTCGGTGTAGCACCTTCCTGTCCTAGATGTGCGGCAGATTCTGAGTCCGTACAACATTGTCTATGGGGATGCAGCATTGCATAGCAGATTTGGGGTCATGTAGCCCAACTTATGGGCAAATTGAGTGGCCGAGCCATGCATGTGACTTGGGGGACAGTTGCTTGGCTCTCCCAGTCTGGTCTGTAACTTTTTTATGAGGGCAGTGGTACAGATTCTGTTTTTTTCATTCGTAGAGGTATTGCCCAGCATGGTTTATTGCAGGATGTTCCTCACTCTGATTATACACCCTCAGACAGAGGATTGACACCAGTTGGGAGATTATGGCCAGTATTAGAGCATGGCAGATCTGGAGAGCTAGATGCACGGAGGCTATTGAAGGTGTCCAGATTTTTGGGTCTCAGTGCATTAGTACTATATGGGGTGATATCATCCACACTCTTATGGCTACTTGGGCTCGCATTCAAGAGCCCTCTCGTTCTGCGCAGGCAAAGCGTGTGATATTTATGCGGGGATGGGACCATGGCATCTTCTTTTCCTCTAGTACCACAGGTCTTACATGGCATCGTGATGCTCCTCAGTGGTTGAAATCACCTTACATATTGGGGTGATTCTATTCTCTTCCGGCTTATAGCCGTGATTGTTATATGTTTTTCTCATACTTAATAGAAGTCTCTTTCGGGAAAAAAAAAATTGGAGTAGAAGCTTCATGCATCGAAGAGCCACCTGCCCATGATTCTTGGGGGGCTCCAAAGTTAACTCATGAATGGAGTTATTCAACGGGTTGATTCGATTCGAGTGTCATGCGATGTGGTTAAGATGCCTAGGAAGCTTGCACTGTGCTATGATCAAAGTTAGTAACAAGGACCTACACCTCAGGTGGATTTCTTTCTCCCCCCATTTATATGCAGAGGAATGCCATATACAGACTTTTTATTTTAAGTGCTTGTTCTCCTCATCTAAATCAAGCCCTCCATATCTGGGGTCAAAGGATTTACTTCCCACATGAAATGATTATGGTAATGCAAATTTATCCATTTGCCATAGCAAATTGTAATGTTCTACTGCATGTTTAGAGGCACATGCTCATGTAAACCTGCCACTTATCCCCTTTGAAAAATTCAAGTAACGTTCCCACCATTTTTTCCTCAACAAATGATTGTGCCCATGTTTGTTACAAGGCAGATGGTAAGGATGCTGCTTTCCATGAAATTTCGAGAAGCCTATTAACAAACACTAAATGAGGGCCTTAACAAAAGGGAAGAGCTAAGCAAGGAAATGGGTTGTTAGTTGGGAGGGGTGGCTAGCTTGGAGGCGACATAACCTTTGAATGTGAAGGCTTTCAGGCTATATTTATGGTAATCCTAATGTATAGGAACTTCAAAAAATTGGAAGCATTTTTAGCTAGAGTAATATATAGCCATCCCTGAAAAAATGGAGAATTTACTATGATCACTTTGCACCAATCCCGAGAGAGAGAGAGAGAGAGAGAGAGAGAGAGAAATGAAAATGAAATGAAATGATATATTAACGTCCTCAAAAGGCCAAAATGACCTATGAGACCAAAAAGGTTACAACAATTGGTGGATATGATACAATGTCTGTGTAAGAAAAGCTAAAACAACTAAACAACTAAGTGAAACTGAAACAACAACTATGAGGAAAAGGAAGGTACTAGGAGCTCCTAATGGATAGCATCTGGGAAGGAAAACTCCAAAAACAAAGGTAAGCATCATATACATCACTATCCAAAGATGTCTCTCATCGGTCGATGGCGGATATCCTCAATGTCCTCCATGGTGAGTACTCTGACTGGATGTCTCCCATGCTGTGCTAGTATGGTCCTGATCCTCTGTTGTAGTCTCCGTTGGTGTCGAGATGGGCCTCTCATCTTGGGGCGCCTGGACCGCCCCAGCTCTATAGCTCGATCAATCAGTGCACCTCTGGTGCGGTTATACTCTGGGGCTAGCTGTAATGCCTGCTGGCTTGACTGCTCAATCTTTAGTCGAAAGAAGTCTGTAATCTGCCTCTGTAGGTGTCTCTCCCTCTCAAGAGACCCTCTCTATGTCTACGTAGCTCTAGCAAGTATAATCCGAGGCATCTCTGATCTTGGTATCTCATGACTCTGGAAAGTGGTCCGAAACCCTCTCTGAACAGGCAGTGAAAATGACCTCGTATCTCATAATATACTTGACAGTGACATATGTAATGTAACTCTGTCTCTGGCTCATCTGGCACAACTGACCTCGTATCTCATAATATACTTGACAGTGACATATGTAATGTAACTCTGTCTCTGGCTCATCTGGCACAACTGACAAATCCTAGCCTCAGCTGGTACTCCTCTGAATCTGCCAGTCTCAATCTCTAGCTGGTGTGAGGATGTGCACATCTGACCAACAGCACATCGTACCCCATGAGAAAGATGAGTATCCATAATCACAAACCCATCCTCCGTGAGCTGGAGAAGATGATCTCTATAGAAAGCCATCTTCGTACCAAGCTCGTGTGTCGGCTGTATCCATGTCCTCCTAGTGTCCAGCTGAGTCAAGTCCTGCCTGATAAGTCTGGTAATCTCTGCTCGTGTGAGAGAGAGGGAGGGTGCATCGAGGGAGTACTGAAATGGAGGTAGCCTGTCCATACTAAAGCCATGCAGTTGGAACCAAGCTGTCATATGTGCATACCAACATGATCCGTCTCCCTGTGATGCCAACTGTCGTGAAGACTCCAGGGCTAAGCGAGCATATCTGTCTCTAGGGAGAGCCCAAGTGCTATGTATAAAGGAGACTGATCGAGTGAGTGCCTCTACTACCAATGGGGGGGCAGCCATCTCTTCACGGATAATATCATGTGGTACGGAGGCCTTGGCCCTAATCATCCCGAGAAATCATAGAAACCAAGGGCGTCTCCATACATCTCCATCCATCAGTGCTACCAGCTCGGCTGTGGTGATCCACTGAGGGTCCATATCTCCACTCCATACAGCATGGCTGAAGTGACCAAAGTGTCAAAGAGCCAAAGCTTTGTCCGAGGTTCTTGAAACTAAACCTGCGAACACATCCTCTCTGGTCTCCCCAATGCTGCATAAGCTCTGGTCAATCTGGTCTCCGCTGCTCTCCTCAAGGAAAATAGTGGGCCACTAAAAACCACACCAAGGTAAGTATATGCATCTGTATACTCCACTGTCTCCTGACCATATGTAAAGGTGGGTGTTGACCTCCTAACCCACTGTGCTGTGGTGTTAAACACCATCACCTTGGTTTTACCAAGGTTAACAGACAATCCACTGTCCTGTGCAAACGTGTGCAATGCATCCAAATGATGCTGCATCCCCTCTAGAGAATCTGAGATCAACACAATATCATCAGCATACAATAACAGCGGAATCCATGTCACCCTCTCGCTCTACATAGTCCGAAACCTCATCCATATACATCCCAAATAAGGTGGGAGAAAGGGGCAGCCCTGTTTCACCCCAATAGTGGAGTGAACCATCTCAGATATACCCTGAGTAGTACGTACCTGCCCCACAACTGTCCTGTATAAAGCCATGATTCCCCAAATCAGCTCTGTGGGCACTCCCATCTCGTGTAGTCTGTGCATCAGTCTGGCTCTCGGTACTGTGTCAAAAGCTTTGCGGAAATCCACAAAGCAACAATAAATCCCCCTGCCATATGATCTGCCCTCCTCAATAATAGCTCTAAGTGTCAAGATATGGTCAAGAGTGGAGAAACCTCTCCTGAACCCTGCCTGCCCTGATGCACGTATGCCCTCTCTCTCTGCCCATCTACTCAACTCCTGCTCAAGAATAGATGCATATAATCTTGCCAATGTGTGACCAATCATGATGGTACGATAATTCCCAGGAAGCATGGGATCCCCTGACTTCAAGATAGGCACAATCGTGGACATATTCCAAGTCTCAGGAAAACCCTCACACATGGCTCGGTTAAACATCATAGCAATAAGCTCTGCAAGCATATCTCTGGCATGAATAAAGTGCTCTGCTACCAAACCATCATGATCATATGCGCTCCGAGTCCTCATCCTGTCAAATTATAGCTTTCCTTACCATCTCAGTAGTAAAGAAAGCACATGTCTTTGGGCATGGCTCTGATGGGTCTGGCAGGGGCGGCTGTCCTGGTGCTGTGTACAGGGATGCTGCATACTCACCCCAAATCTCTGTGGAGGTAATGGCTGGTGATGGTGAATGCTTATGGAATAGTCTCCATGCCTCGCCTGAGTCCTGACTCATAAATAACTGATACAAATCCCTCTCTAACTGAGCAAGATAAGCCCTCTTCTTCCGTAGCACTAGGCGCCGGAAGGTAATCCGTGACTGTCTGTGAGTGGTAACACCCATGAGCACCTCTCTCTGTAATATGATCCTCATCTCTCTGCACTCCTCATCATACCAGCTGTTCTGGGGCATGTTCCCAGATCGTCTCCGTGTAGGCTAACTATGGGGATATGCCTCTGATGCTGCAGCATGAAGCGTCTCTATCAATATCTAAGTGAGCTCATCTAATGGCGCTCCTCGGCACATAAGCATTTGTATATCTCATCCGTGTACATGGTGTCAGTCTCCCTCGTAAAGGTATAATGAGTGACGCTCCTGTCCCAATGGAGCTGTGCTGAACTGAAATGTGAGAGTGAAGGACAAGATAGCATGATCCATTGCTACTCCAACCGGCCTAGTGCCTACCATAAAATCCTGAAAAGAGGGAATGAGACTGGGCTAAGCCATAACATAGTCCACTGTACTAGCACCATGCCGATGTGGAAAGCTAGTAAAACCGCCTGCTGTCGGGAATCTCTGTAGGCCATTCAGGATGGCCAATCCTTTTGAGTCCCCATGTCTATCAAATACCGCCCATACTCAGTGTGTTCCTCATCCTGTGAGAGTCTAGATAGGCCCATATCCCTAACATCAAGCTCCCTCAACATCTCCTCTGAGGTATCATAAAATACTGTCTGGTTATGGGTGGTCCTGGCATTGAAGTCCCCCAGGAGAATGATGTCACCATCCCTGGAGAACTCCCAAATGTCATCATCCAAAATAGAAAAGGGAGACTGCCGGCTAGGTGATGCATACACTGATGTACTAGGAGCAAAATAGCATATAGCAATGTAGAGATATCTGCCCGTCTCTGCCCTCAGTCTAACCCACATGTACCTAGCCTGCTCATCTCTGCGGACTATATGTATCAGTGGCTACAGCTCCTCTCTAAACAATACTGCCACTCCTCCTGAGCCCCGTCCTCTATGCTTTGAACGAGTCTCTTGTCTACAAGCTGTCTTCCATCGGTATCCACTAACATGTGGCATGGACTGTCCAGGAACCTGATGCGTCTCACAGTAGAAGATGATGTCCCTCGCAGTGAAACTATCCTCAAAAGCCCCTACATCAAGGCGTAGAGATCCATTACAATTCCAAGTAGCAACTTTGAGTGTAGTCCCATAGGTCTCGCGCCGTCATGAAGAGAGAAAGAGAGATTTTGAATGGGTCGGATAACCAAGAACATTCAATTTTCTTTCATTTTTTCAGGTGGACAGGTTTGTGGCATATCTAGTTAACTAGGAATGCTTTCATATTTGATGCAAAAGTTGGTATTACAGTTCACATAGGCCGTATAAAAAGGTTACTATTGTGGCAAAGTCTCTTTCTTGCGGTCAACTCATTTGGTGAAGAATGGCATGCCTATATATTGGATGAGGATACTTTGAGCTACACCTATGGTTCATAGTAATTAGTGAGGTAAAGCTAGTACATCACCTAGCGGCCATGTGGCCATTTGTAAAGTAATTTTTGGTAATATATCTTCTATTATAATGAGAGAAATGAAATGATATACTAACGTCTCTAAAAGGCCATGATAGCTTATGAGACCAATACTGAGCATACATCTGAAGTTGGTGTCTCATCAAAGAGAACAACCAAATGAAATTGGGAAGTGCAATAAAGTGATTATCTTACAGTTATAAGAACTGTAAGTAAGACTCCTAGATGATACTGAGTAGAAAATACTGAAAAATGTATATCAAGTAGATCCATGTAGGTTGATCAATTGAGGTGCTGCCCTCTCCTTATATCAGTTATCTCTGCCATGGGGTTGTCTAGATTAGAGAGGTCGAAGTGAGGTAGGCACCTCTGATGCCGAGCAATAATGGCTCTGATCTGGCGATGGGATCTGGCGATGGGATCTGGCGATGGTGAGGATGGCGTGGTCGAGGTCCTGTTGGGAGTGGTCTCGACGAGCATGACATAAGATGACTACTCTATTAATGGCGACTCCCTCGGAGCGTGGCTGGTGTCCAGATGGCCCGATGGACGAGGTATCAAGAGGCGTGTGGACTGGGTTGCTGGTGCTGAAGAAATCTGTCAAGTTCCTCTGTTTAGGTACACATTATGGCTCGGTCTCATGTCTGCCAAAAGAGGGTCTCTCTGTGTCTCCTGATGAGCTCAGGTAGGAACAATCCCAAGCATCTCTAATCCATGACCCTACATAACGGCCCAAAACCCTCTTGGAAGAAGCAGTGATATCTCCCTCAGATCTCATAATAGATTGTACATCGATAGATGTAGTGCTCCTCTGACTCTGTCTCGTGGTAGCATAGCTAACAAATGCGGTCATCTGAGATCTTATCACCTTGTCTCAATCCATAGTTGGTGTGATGAGGTCCGGATCTGTCCAATGGCACAACGTATCCCATGTGATAGGTGTACATCCATGTACGCTGGGCGGGTGATAAAACCATCTGGTGAGGTGCAAAAAATGGCTCTTTTAATGAGCCATTTTCGTGCCTAAGGGCTCAGGGGACTAGTCCATGTCCTCTGTGTCCACGCTAACGATATCCATCCTAATCACGTGGTTCTGCTGAGAGCGGGTGAGATCCAAAAATGGACAATCCAAGCTATACTGAAAGGGTGGGAGTGCCTCTATCCACAAACCATGTAGGTCAACCCATGATCTCTTCTGAGCATACCAGCAATGAGTATCTCCATCCTCATCCAACTATATGGATGATGTCAATGCCAATCGAGAGTACCTCTACTGAGGGAGCTCCCATAGCAGTTGTAAAAAGGTAATAGGGCCTCGGTCACTACTCGTGCGGCACCCAGCTCAACCCAAACAATCTCATGTGGTACCGATGATTTGCTTCGAATCATGCAGGCAATCATCATAATCAATGGTCTCTCCATATGCCTCCATCCCTCATCTGTCCCTCTTTGAGATCTGTGATGTATGCTGGGCCCCCACACCGACCCTCCATACAGGAGGGTCAGTGTGACAAGTGTATCAAATAGCCACAATTTGGTGCGCGACTCTTGAAACTGTATGTGTGCACACTGCCTCTCAAGTGTCCCCAAGGCTGCATGCCCTCGAGCTAATCTAGCTGCTACTACCTCCTTCAGGGAGAAACATGGTCCTATGAAAGTAACTCCCAAATAGACATATGACCTAAGGTACTCAACTGGCTCCCCTCCTCGAAAAGTGAACTGAGGCTTTGATCTTATCACCCATGCATGTGTGGTGTTAAACACCATAATCTTGGTTTTCCCAAGGTTCATTGTCAGATCTCTATCCGCACAGAATGACTGTAATGCATCCAGATGTCTCTGTAATCCCTTCAGAGAGTCTGGGATCATCAACATATAACAAGACGGGTATCAACACCCCTGCCAGGCATGCCCCATGGGCCTCCCAATCCGTCTACATGATCGGAGACCACATCAATGTACATTCCAAAGAGGGTAGATGATAGGGGGCATCCTTGCTTCACCCCTATTGTGTTGGTCACCATATCGGATAGTCCGCCTGAGCTCGGGACTTTGCCCGTCACTCACGGACTCAAACAAAGTATATATCCCCCATTGCATATCCTCAAGTACCTCAATGTCATGCAATCTGTGCATAAGCTTGGCACGTGGTACGGTATCGAAGGCTTTGTAGAAGTGCACAAAGCAGCAATATATTCTTCTCTTCTGTGTCCTGCCCTCTTCAATAAGTGCCCGAAGTGTCAGTATGTGATCCAAGGTAGTAAATCCTCTCCTGAAGCCGGCCTGTCCCTGTGCTCGATGACCATGCCTTTGCCCAACGGCTCAGCTCCGACTCCAATATAGAGCCATATAGTTTGGCCAAGTAATGACCAATCATGATCGTCACGTAGTTGCCTCGTACCATGGAGTCCCCACTCTTAAAGAGTGGTACAATGGTATGCTATGCTCTGTCTAACTTGCCGGGAAACCCTCACAAATGGGACGATTAAACACATGTACAATCAACGGAGCCAAAGTATCGCGCGCATATGAGAAATGCTCTCCAACTAGCCCATCATAATCATGTGCCTTTCCATTATAACCTGTCTATCGCATCTAGCACCATCTGCATAGTAAAAAAGGCGATGCTAGCTAGTCTAGCTCCCAGTGGAGGGGGTGGGGGGTTGTCCTGGTGCATCATATAGCTCTCTAGCATAAGCATGCCATGCCTCAGGTGCAGTACTCGGAGTACCAGGTTGTCTCTCTTGAAACATCTTCCACCTCTTGATGTCCTTCCCCAGGAAGAGTTGGTAGATCTCTTCTCTAACTTAGCCAGGTAGGCTTGTTTCTTCCTCTGCACAAGGCGTCGAAAGATCATCCTGGCATGTCTAAAAATCTCACGTTATAGCTGTGCCCGTGTCTCACGACTCATTATCATACCAACTGTTCTGTGTGGGGCAGTGTTGCGTCGGGGGGGTGTCAAATCCCCACCAGATCTCCTCGTGATCGTTCCTGGTACGAGACTCGAAACCTGCAAACAAACAAACAAACAACAAGGGGGTGCAGGCCTGACTCACCTCCCAACCATGACAGCCGTGGGCAAAGCCCACAGTCTTGGTGGCTGTCCCCACCGAGCCAAGAGCTGAGCTACTAGGTTGACGTACCGACCAATCTCCTCCTCGCCCGCGATGTCCCATACCACCACGAAGCTACCCTCGCAGGCCTCAAGATTGCTGCCGGCTTCGGCTGCGTAAAGCAGGTGCACGTCTGCACACTAGATCCAAGCTCCAAGACCATAGAGCTCTCACAAACTCGCGAGACTCTCTATATCTCAATAACTAACCTTGGCCACCCTTTTATAGGCTCTTGGCTGGTCAACGGGGGCGTCCACACTTGGGCGCCCACCCGTCCATACTTGGGTGCCCGTCCGTTAGTCTATCCCTAACTCAGCTCGTCAATCAGCCTGCCTAGCTCCAAGCTTCCCCAAACCTCGAAGCTAGTCTTGTGTGCGTGTAGCACATGGTAGATACACACTGTGCACATGACATACTCCCCTTCCTCTAAGAGCTCACTCCTGAGCTCACTAAAAAGCTAGGGTAATCTCTCTGAGAGTAGTCAATCTCCCATGTAGCGTCCTCCTCAACACGATCCTTCCACTTGATCTTGTATTCCATGATAAGCGTATTATGCAATCTTCTTTCACGAAATCCAAGAATCTTTTCAGGTTCGTGCAGAACAAATGTCATGTCCTCGACATCTATAATTTCTTGAGGAGTAACTAACTGATTTGTTCCACCCAGTACTTCCTTAAGTCTACTGACATGAAATACAAGATGAACTTTCACATGAGAAGGCAATTCCAATTCATATGCAACTGAATCAATCCTTCGTGTAATACGAAATGGTCCACAGTATCTAGGGGATAATTTCGGAGATCGACCTGTCCGTAAAGTCTCGGAATCTTTTGAAACTCGCAAATACACTATCATTCCTTCAGAGAACTCTCTGGGTGAACAATGTCTATTGGAATAAAATCTGTCTTGGTCTTGAGCACTTCTAATAGATTCCTTCACAACTTGTAACATTTCTTGCATATCTTGCAGAAAATTACGTACTGCATCATGCTGAAGTCCTGAGAATCCTACTGTAACATGTGATCTAGGTTGAAAACCATACATAAGCATGAAAGAACAAAAACCTGTACTCGTATGCTTAGTATTATTATATGCAAATTCTAACATAGGAAGATAATCCTCCCATGAACTCTATCTTTTGGATACATATGCTCGAAGCATATCCTCCAAAATCTGATTCACTCTTTCAGTCTGGCCATCAGATGATCAGAGGAACTCAAATTCAAAGTTATTTCCAACTTCTCAAAAACAAGTTTCCAAAAATCACTCGTAAACTTAGAGTCCCTATCACTGACTATGTCATGCGGTAACCCGTACAGTCTAAACAATTGCTCGATAAACTACCGTGCTAATTGCGTAGCTGTAATAGTCTTCCGGGTCGGTAAAAATCTAGCCATTTTTGTTAAGTGATCTACCACAACCCAAATAGAATCGTGGCCTTGATGTGTTCTTGGCAAACCGGTAATAAAATCCATGGAAATACTTTCCCATTTATTACCTGGGATTTGCAAAGGATGCAACAACCCAGCCTGTCTAAAGCGTTCAGCTTTATTTGCCTGACAAATTTGACACTTGAGAACATAATATTCTACATACCCTTTCATCTTTGGCCAATAAAAAGTGTGTTTCACTAACGATAGTGTCCTGTGTACCCCAGGGTATCCAGCAGAAGGGGCGTCGTGACACTCCTTAAGAATCTTGGACCTAATGTCCGGGATCTGTGGTACACAAATTTTGTCATTACAGAATAGTAAACCATTTCGAATCATCCACTGGCCTCCTGCAGCCTGAATGGTAGACTGCTCAGTCATCGAGTCTTGGTCAATCAATGAGCTCCCGTCCTGGATCTTCTGCCAAAATGGACCAAAATAACTATCAGTCCTGCAAAGCCCTCTCAACAATGACTGAAATAAGTCAGTAGAAATCTCGGTGAACGACAAAGAATTCACTTCTCTAATTCGACTAAGCGCATCTGCAACACTATTCATGGACCGTTTCCGATAACGGATCTCAAAATCAAAATCTTGCATTAACTCCGCCCAACAAGCTTTCCTTCCTCTCAAATCATCCGCATCACACACATACTTGATTGACTGATGATCAGTCAATACCACAAACTTGGAGCCATATAAATAATGTCTCCAAACCTTGAGAGCATGAATCATAGCATAAAGCTCCTTCTCAAGGGTTGGCCAACGAGATTGAGTGTCGTCTAGCTTTTTACTTTCAAAAGCAATCGGTCTACCATCTTGAAATAGAGCAACCCCGATAGCATAGTCACTAACATCAGTTTCAAGAACATAAGGCTGACTAGGATCAGGTAATGCTAAGATAGGTGCTTCCTTGACTTTATCTTTCAAAAGTCTGAAGGCCATATCCAAATCGTTATTCCAAGTGATAGTAGGCTGATTTGACTTACGTCCACGACCTTTCAATAAGTCGGTCATCGGTAGTGTTGTGAGCTGAGAGTACTCCCGCATAGATTTTCGAAGAAAAACAACAAAACCGAGAAAAGAACGAAGTTGTTTCACTGTTCGCGGTATAGGCCAGTCCAGAACCTTCTGAACTCAGTCATAGTCAATGCTCAATCCATCTCTAGTGATCTTGTGTCCCAAGTAAATGATTTCTGTCATAAAGAACTCACATTTACTTAATTTAGCATATAGTCGATTCTGTCTTAAAATAGATAAGACAATCATGAGGTGTCTAACATGATCTTCAAGAGTACGACTATATATCAAAATATCATCCAGGAACACCACACAACAAATTTTCCCAAATGTTCACGAAAAAGATCGTTCATCATTTGCTGGAAAGTGGATGGAGCATTGGTTAACCCAAAAGGTAATACGAGAAACTCGTAATGGCCATACCTAGTCCGAAAAGCGGTTCTTTCGACATGCCTTTCATGAATACGTATCTGGTGATAGCCAGTACGCAAATCTATCTTCGTGAAATATTTCGCTCCTGCTAACCGGTCAATCAGGACATCTGATCTAGGGAGAGGATAACGGTTCTGAACTGTCAGCTTGTTCAATCTCTTATAATCTATACACATTCTCCAGGTATTGTCCTTCTTTCTCCTAAGCAACACAGATGCACCCCAAGGTGATTTACTTGGACGGATCTGGCCCATCCTCAAATAATCTTCGAGTTGTTTAGCCAACTCATCTTCCTCAGCTTGGCTCATCCTGTAAGGTGGAATACTGACAGGATGAGCACCAGGGATCAAGTCAATACGATGATCTTCTGCCCATTCAGGTGGTAAACCCGATGGAAGTTCCTTAGGAAATACGTCTTGAAAGAATCAAATATCTTCTGTAATTCTTTGCTCTCAAACACACTTAATTCATTGACATCCATGAGAAATGAAGAAAGTGGAATCAATACACAATGGAAAGCGGTATACAAAGAAGAATCCATTATATTTCCAAAATCAATTGTATTTACAAGAGGTCCCTGAGAGGGATGAATACAATCACCTAAAATACTATACTTGGTGTCCCTATGCTGAAAAAAAAAATATGACTAGACCAATCTATCTGGACTTGAAGAGTCTTAAACCACTCAATCCCTCTAATAATAAGTCTACATTGTCTAGGTGCATTCCAGAGTATCTTTGTAGTCCTGAATCTAGATTGGAAGCATCTCCACCTTTCGATCCCATACTTGTCTTCCTGCACAGTAGGTAGGCGTACCTCATAGGTATGATCGCTGGGTGTCGTATATCAAGACTTAATTTCTGCACAAGTTTGTAGTTAACAAAGTTGTGTGAGCTGCCAGAAGAATGTGAATCTTATGGCCATTCACTTCTCCATAAACTCGGAGAAGATCATGCAAGCCAAATACTTTAGAATTTAACAGACAATCAGAACAAGTACTAGGGCGAGAAAGTACAGTAATTGACGTACCTATCAAAGACACTTGGTTAAATGCCTTTGGCTTGGGTTCTGTGTTAGTCTTTGTACCCTTTTGCTTCGGGCACTCGTTACGCATGTGTCCTTTTTCTTTGTAGATAAAACAACGTCCTTCCTTCTTGAGCTTTAAAGCCCTAAGGAGTCGTTTCTTCTTCACTGGTGTCGAACTTGAATTCTTCGAAGGTTGGTCCGAAGACTTTCCTTCTGTCGTGTTAGCCATAGGTGTGGAGAACTTTCATTTATGCTTGTTCCCCTGCTTGGTAAAACGGGTTCCGACTTGGAAGAGACCATTGTATCATCATAGATACGAGCTGAATGAATGGCCTCGTCCAATGTTTTGTATTTGTTATTTTTAACTTGTAAACGATATGAGTCTGGTAAACCAGCTACAAAGAACCCCAAAAGAGTAGTGGGATCCATCTTTGTAGCTTTCATCTCTGCAAGTCCCTAAACTTCTGGAGGTAGACCTCATAAGTGAGGTGCTACGAGGTCATGGTCAAAGCTGAAAACCGGGCAACATCATAATCATCCTCTTTCTTGAGGAATTCCTTCTTGAAGACGTCTTCGAATTGTGCCCAAATTGTTGGCTTAGGGTTGAGTTCCTTCCACCAAAGCAAAGCTTTGTCGGACAAGAAACCTGCTGCTAACTGGATCTTTTTTCCATCATCATATGGATGAAACTGAAAGTGAACTTACCACTTATGTAGCCAAGTGTCCACGATCTCCTTGGTGCACTGCTTTTGCTCACCCTCCCGAACGGTTCCGGAGTAATGTTGGGGCCCAAAGCAGAAGCCAAGGTATCCATACCCGCCGATAGAGTAGAGAGGGTAGTGGTCAAAAGAGCAATGGAGTTTTGCAAAGCTTGCATCTGGGCTGCGATTTGTGCCTGACGTTCCGCGACGAAGAAGCTTCGAGAGCTACTTTGAACTCTTGGAAATCTTATTTTGACACATAATCGTCAAAAAGATCAGCATCGGTATCTTCCGTATAGCCGGTAAGCCTTCGCGTTCGACAAGGGGCTCCAACTCCGATTCTTGGGTCGACATCGTGAAGAGGGTAAGGGGAGAGAAAATTAAATCTTTGCATAATAAAAGTGCGAGGGAACTTGAGAGCTTGAGAGCTTGAAAACTTGAGAGATGTGTGGCAAGAAGCCCACTTAAGGGGTTTATATAGCTAGCCCCAAAAGCTTCTTGAGCTTTTGCTTTTGTGTTATATATATATATATATATATATATATATATATATATATATATTCTGTTTTCTTAAAAAAATAAAACAACATCTTTAATCGTTGAAGGGGCTTTTAAACTTTTTTTTTTTAATAATCTAAAAAAAACAAAAGCGCCGAATGCTTTTTTTTTTCTCCTTCCCTCCTGGATTAGTGCTGTTGGCGTCACCCACCGGGCTAGAGATGTGTGCTTTTCCTGTCTCGTCGGCCACCTCGCCTGTCGTCGGCCACCTCGCTGCAACCATGCAGTCCTACCGGTGCCGCCTATGCTCAGGCGACCAGGGTGGCCTGCGCTGGCTTGCGCCCAGGCTTGCCCGACTGCACAGGCCTGGCTGCCTGGCTGCATAGGCCCAGGCGTATGGCCGCCTGGCTACGCAAGCCTAGACGCCTGCCTACACAGCCCGCCCGCCACAGCAGGGCCGCCTTCGTACACCTGGCCGACTGCCAGCCTTGCTCGATTCGACCAGCATGCCACAACCGCCTCTGCCACAACCGCCTCTCGCTGTGTAGGCAGGGCCGCCTTCGTACACCTGGCCCGACTGCACAGGCCTGGCTGCCTGGCTACGCAAGCCTAGACGCCTGCCTACACAGCCCGCCCGCCAGCAGGGCCGCCTTCGTACACCTGGCCGACTGCCAGCCTTGCCCGATTCGACCAGCATGCCACAACCGCCTCTCGTACTTTCTCTCTCACTCGAGCCAAAAGCAACGTGCTTTTTTTCCTGTTTTCTCTCTGCAGTTCGTGCGACTGCACAAACATCATTCCTCTTCTTTGCAAAGCAAACCGACCCTACTTAGACTACCATCTCCATCAACATGGGTTTCTTTGATGAAAAAAAACACATACTGAATCTGAAAACAATAGTATGCACAGAAAAACAGCAAGCTTTTTTGAACACATACCTTTCTTCGACCTCCTCTTCTCTACCTACCGACTTGCTCGTTCTTCACGAGGCATGCTCTGATACCACTGTCAAATCCCCACCGGATCTCCTCGTGATCATTCCTGGTATGAGACAAACAAACAAACAAACAACAAGGGGGTGCAGGCCTGACTCACCTCCCAACCATGACAGCCATGGGCAAGCCCACAGTCTTGGCTGTCCCCACCCAGCCACGAGCTGAGCTAACTAGGTTGACGTACCGACCAATCTCCTCCTCGCGACGTCCCATACCGCCACGAAGCTACCCTCGCGGGCCTCGAGATTGCTGCCGGCTTCGGCTGCGTAAAGCAAGTGCACGTCTGCACTAGATCCAGGCTCCAAGACCATAGAGCTGTCACAAACTCGCGAGACTCTCTATATCTCAATAACTAACCTTGGCCACCCTTTTATAGGCTCTTGGCCGGTCATCGGACGTCCACACTTGGGCGCCCGCCCATTAGTCTATCCCTAACTCAGCTCGTCAATCAACCTGCCTAGCTCCAAGCTTCCCTAAACCTCGAAGCTAGTCTTGCGTGCATGTAGCACACGGTAGATACACACTGTGCACATGACCGGGGGGGGAGGTTGGGAGGGATCATAGTGTAGGAAACACATATGAGATGGATGCATGTAGTACACCTACAAATCCTCTCATAATCTCGTCCAGAGGGCTGTGCGGGTCTAAAGAAAACAAGCTATTAGATACTGCATCTCGGTAAACCCCAAGTGTCTCGTGTAAACTGACATCTCGGGTACCTAGGTAGATGAGTGGCTGGCCCATCTCTCAGGGATCTACCTACTAGAGAGAGAGAGAGAGAGAGAGAGAGAGAGAGAGAGAGAGAGAGAGAGAGAGAGAAGCGTCCAATGTATTGTGTTTGATATCATGGTAGGATCTTTGTCGACTCGAAAAAAGACTCAAAATATTTATGTGAGCTTTGCCTACTCAAACAGAACAACATGTCCTAGGTGTCTATGACGATCTCCACTAGCTATTGAGGAAACTTATTGTGAGGCACAAGATCAAGGCAAAGAGGGGACAAAATGTGTGGATATGCCATGTGTCATGCAATGGTAGATACGCTCGGACTTCATACATATGTCTTTTAAGGTTATGCCACAAAATTTTATTTGAAGCCCCTTAACCCACTGTGGGACCCTATTCGTTCTTATCGAATAATGTAGTTTGGATAGGTCTACATAGATCAAAGTGGACAAGGAAAGCCACTTTTACATTCAAACTATTGTTAGTTTTTTGAACAAGAAAAGCCCTACGTTAAGGATGAGAAAGGAAATGATTGTTTGTAGGTTTAATAAAAACAAGCAACAGACTGACTATTCCTCAACATCATGGTTAAGGAGAGGAAGCGTAACCTTGCATTTTTATTCACTGGAGGTTAACATCACTTTAAGGACATCGACACAAAATATCAACAACAATCGACATCTCGCTTGGACACGAGAACATATATTCTAACCTTGCTAAGGTGTTATCTTCCATAGATTCTGATGCAAGTGGCTCTTTGTTGACCATCAATTGTGACATGAACTAGTAACCCGTTCACCACTACTTGCACTCAAGCATCTCTATATTTGGGTGCCCCATATAGTGATGGCATCTTAGGGACACTTGTATTTGTTCACATGCATAGTAATATGATGTGCTTGCATAAGTAGAGCATGGATGTACATATCTCATTGATCACATTTGATGGGAGCAATTGAATCATCCTTAAATTGAATTATACAATGACAATGTAGAATTTGGATAGCTTCTTTAATGGAGTGGTGGCCTTATGGAGACTAGAAACATGAAAAAGTTAGATAACTAAGGATTGCTAGGTATGATGATGGTCGGGTATTTTAAACTCGATACCCTTAGCCTCTTCATATTATAAAAAATTTAAACATAATACCAAAGGCAAGGCATATAAGCAATTCTTTCTTCGTTGTGCACACTTTGATTCTTCCAACGTAAGTTTAAAGGTGAGAATGGTGCTTATGTGCAATAATATGACAATGTTTTTAAGTGTGGCACTTATTTTATGATTAATGGATATAGACAAAGAAGAAAAAAGAAGGCAGTTAATGTTGAAGACATGATTATGAGTAATAATCATTTGGTTAAACTTTGGGACAAACTAGGATGGATCATAGTAAGCAAAGAACTTCATGATTGGAAGATTCATATAATTAACTTGGATTAAAATAGCTAAGACAATGGGATACTAAAACACCCACATTCATTAAATCAGAGTTTGAAGTACATCCACATTTATATCTCCTACGTGCTCACAAGCACCCACACAATGATCTACCTCATATACCATACATGCGGCCCAGCATCTAAAAGGCAAACTTCATAACAGAACTCCCTTTAAAAGAAGAAGAGGTGGCGTCAAGCAATTGACCTAGTTGCAATACACCTAAGCAAATACCATAGAACCACTCAACCAATAGGATAACATAGTTCTTTTTCTTGTAATCCAAACAAGGAGATGAATAACAATCGGATAAGATAGTCCTTTTTCTTGTAATCCAAGCAAACACCATAGAAGGCAAATCTAGGAAAAAAATTGAATGAATAGTATGGAGTATGTAGCTTACCAGGGCATTAATCCCCTTCAAACACCCAAACTCCATGGTTGCACTCATCACATTCACTCAAAAGCGGCTCCTCTTGTGAGAGGACATCCACATCTTCTTCCTCCTCAACTGAGAAGTATGATGAGAAATCATAAAACATACGGTATTTATGACGTGAATTCGCCATAGCTATGGCATTCTCACAAGATATGTTCTCTGTGAGGACACTGCCACATACGCATACGCGGGCGATGTCCTTGCCCTGGGCAACATCATCCCAAGGGCACCAAACATCTGCAAATTGCTGAAGGGAGGTAGTGTCTCCTATGACAATGGTGAGAAGCTGCTTGGAGCGGGCAGTCTTCAGGATCTCGGAAAAATCAGAGTCATCAGAGACAAGGCAGATGCATTGCACACCATTGTCCATGGAGTGCTTGATCTGCCGCTTAAGAGCCCTGTCTGCTGCTTGAGGCCTGTGGTCTACAGTCCTCACACAAAATCCAGCTCTTCTGAGCTCCAAGTCAAGGCCATAGCCGCCCAATGGGTGAACTTTAAAACCCTTGTTTCTTCTCTCTCGCCTGTGAGAGAGCCTGCGGTGCTTTTTCAGCTGGAGATTGGATGCACATGTAAATCCGCACAAGGTACAGAAGTATACAGGGTCATTAAGGCTTGCATCATTAGGGTTAGGGCTCTGATTAAGGCTACTGGGCCCTCTTTCTTCTTGTAGCCACCTTGGCACGTGCCGAAAGGCGTGGCAATTTGCATAGGCCACCATGTCCACCACTTCCCCGAACTGTGCAGCGGCTCTTCTGAGATGGAGAGCTGCATGATAAGGGGCGAATTTTGGAGGTTTGTTGTCCAAATCCCAGAAGATAGACACTCTGCCCTTGCCCTTGCTGCTGTCATGGCTGCCTGTGGGACACTCCACGGCAACGCATGACGATGATGATGAAGAAAACGCAGCTTTCCCTGTAGCTTTAGACAAGGAAAGTCTAATGTTTCCATAGAAGAGGAATGAGAAACAAGCCGCCATAACCTCTCTCTGTTTCACACCAAACTCTGCCTTGCATGCTACTAATAATGAAAATGTCTTTTTGGCCCTTGTCAAGGAAACCAAACTCTCTTCACACCAAGCCAACTTGCCGGAAATAAAAGGGCATTCTAGTGTATTTGTACCGTCCATGATTAAGAAAAACCAAATGAGATATTAAGTTGCTCTTATTTTAAGGAATAGTTTTTCCTATATTTTAGTTATAAAACCAGCATATAGTAGAAATTTCGGAAACAAAAATCTGATAGATTTAAGAGTTGTCTTTATTTTGATTGGTTGAGAAAAATGTTTTTTTCAAGCACTAAATTATATTAAGGCATGCGTTGTCAGCGACGATAACTTGAACAATTCGCATCCTTTTACATGTGGCAAAATACGACGAAAAAGTGAAATACTAGGATTCTGTCAAACGTGTTGGTAGGTTCTTTTTTGTTAGCTTCTTGTTCCAGGCCCACTTCTTTGGTGTATAAGATTTCCTTTGTTTATGGGCACTACATGGCATCCTCTACCGCAAGTGGATAGACTTGTATTCACAACAATAGACGGAGCGACAAACAATAGTGGAGAGTTGTGGCTAGACAATGTTAGATGAATTGTAGCTAATTGGCTAGTTCACAACAATAGACGGAGCGACAGACAATAGTGGAGAGTTGTGGCTAGACAATGTTAGATGAATTGTAGCTAATTGGCTAGGAGATGAGATGTTTGTTGCATTCGTAGATGGGAGGTTGAAAATCTTGTGACGATTTTTGTGTCGTTGTTATGGCCCGTTTTTGCACTTTCTAGAACTCAACCACTTATTAAGAAATGCACAAACAAGCAACATACACAACAATGGTTGTGGGGGGTACTTACCTTGCTTACAAGTGTGGGTCTCTTGAAGCCATTTAAGCCTATAAGGCGTGTGTTTTCATTTCCTCGGAATGCTAAGCACCCAACAACTATGGTGGTATATTTCGGAGATTTTACTCTTAACTCATTATTAGGAGCCCTTACTTATAAGAGTCATTTTTGTGGTCCTCTAATTTGGAAATGTGAGGCGTCAAGAAAACTTGGACAACATGTGGGCAAACACTATTGTGCAAGTGGGAATATCTCTTTACTGCCTTTGAAAAACACTATCTAAATCCATGGTACTACCTATCATCGTATTGGCTCTGTAATATCTAATGAAACATGAGATACGGCTCCTCAATTTTCCCAATTATATATGTATGATACAGAGCATGAATTGGAGAATAGACTTCATGGGATGCCTTCTTTAAATCATAACGTGCTTGAAAGGTTGCAAACAATATGTATGAGCATAATCTGTATGCATGTGCACTTTGTACAATGAGAGAAATGATGCACTCAAGTCCACATGTAGATTTGAGAATGGTCATCTCACTGAAGTATGATCAACCTCAAGGCAGTACTTGGTTCCTTCAGGAAGTGAGGTAGCAGCTATCATGCTGGGTCAAGGAGATGATTTTCATGTGTCTCGCACAGGTGCTATAAAAAAATATCTAAGTTGCATCATTCATATATGTCTCTATTATATGTTCTTCTATTTTCTCGGGAGAGGATGGTTGGCATGTTGGAATTCCAGTACATGGTAGGAATAGACAAGGTTCAAATGAGGAGACAAACACTGTAACTTAACAGCAATATTATACATATAGATAAAAATGCCTACCTTTTGCGCGTGGTCGACTCTTGCAAACATTGTTGATGCATATAGTAGCATGGAAGAATCAAGATTAGTATGGATATGTAATAACCAGAAAGCATTGTGTGTTGAAAGATGGTGCTATTAGCTTTTGCATGTGACCATAGATAGCCCATAAACATATCCATAGGGACATGTTTGGCAGTAGAGACATAGATATGCATTTCCAAGTAACCAAAGTGGTTGCAGGAGTAGACATGTGGATAGGCATGTATCTACTCATGGGCTAGGAGTGGTAATCTCATTGGTGCACGTTACTCTTGATTTTCTAGTGGTGCATAGACACTATACATCACATTGACGTTGTATATATGGAAATCATCTTCGTTTTGCAAGATGTGTAAAGTGTTTTTGGAAGAATGCAAGAACTTTTAGAGAGAGAAAGGTGTAACTTTCCTTTAGACTATGTGTAAGGTCAACTAAACTTTACCACATTATAGAACAATTTGCTAAAGACTTGTAATAGTTGTGCAAATTTATTGAATTAAAGTCCATGTGGTTTCTCACCACAAGAGATAAACATCTTTGATGTCGTAGAACATGCAAAGGAATTCCTTGAATGTCGGAGCACATTCATTATTATGTTCTTGAGGATTTGAGCACTTCTAGCACATACTAAAGGCATGATGTTATTTGATACCTTAGTAGCAATTTGTGTTCTACTGACATCTTTCAATAGTTGTAAGTGGCAGCTATGGTTTGGGTGTTCTAAATGAAACACAAATGTTGCAAGTTTCCTTGGTCGTAGTACTTAAGGAAAATATGTGTTTTGTGTCTTGCTTTCCTTGTCGTAGTACTTATGGAAGTTATAGGCGTAGATGACCATATGGTCTACACACAAACACTTATTTACAACTTTCTGAACTGTTTTTGTGAACAAAAACTCTTCTCTAAGGGAAGAGTAAATAGGTTGACAAAGTTTCTTCAAACTAAAAAGATGTGAAAACATCTGAGCTTGCTAGGCTCTTTAATATCAAACATCTCTACACGAACGTTGCAAGTTTCCTTGGTCATAGTACTTAAGGAAAATATGTGTTGTGTGTCTTGCTTTCCTTGTCGTAGTACTTAGGGAAGTTACAGGCATAGATGACCATATGGTCTACACATAGACACTTGTTTACAACTTTCTGAACCGTTTTTGTGAACAAAAACTCTTCTTTAAGGGAAGAGTAAATAGGTTGACAAAGTTTCTTCCAACTAAAAATATGTGAAAACATCTGAGCTTGCTAGGCTCTTTAATATCAAACATCTCTACACAAATGTTGCAAGTTTCCTTGGTCGTAGTACTAAAGGAAAATATGTGTTGTGTGTCTTTCTTTCCTTGTCGTAGTACTTAGGGAAGTTATAGGCATAGACGACCATATGGTCTACACACAAACACTTGTTTACAACTTTCTGAATCGTAGTACTAAAGGAAAATATGTGTTGTGTGTCTTTCTTTCCTTGTCGTAGTACTTAGTACTTAGGGAAAACCTCTCACCTTTGGAATCTGTTTTTTGTTGTTCATGACTAGATTTGCTCAATTTACATTGTTTATGGAATCTAGTCTAGATCTCCTATGGCCGTAGAGCTATGCAAGGGGAAGATTCAACAAGTTAGTAGCGTAGCGTGGTAGCGTAGTCTACAAATATTTAGTAGCTTAGTCTACAAACTTGAGTTCCCGGAGAGATCTAAAGTACATCTAACTTTTGTGCTAGTGGCCTGCAAAAACTAGGGCACGTAGTTTTCCTTGAAGTTCTAGTTGAGAGATAGAAACACGAGGTTTACTATGTATCGATAGACACTTGTTGAGTGAATGGACTAGAAAAGGTCTCAAGTGAGAACAACTATATATGCGTACCAGCAACTTTCCCTAGCTTGTTTTCGTGGTGGATAAAAACTCTTTAGAAGGGGGGTAAATGACATGTGTGAGTCACTTGTAGCGGTAGCAGATCTCGATCGGACATGGAGTCCACACATCGGAGCGCATGGCGAGTGTGTCCGAGGTTGAGGAGTGAGGCGCCCGAATCAGAGGACCGTGGATAGTTGGGCTAGTGGGCAGGCAGGTTACTATATAAGCCCGGCAGTGTGGACACTTATCCACATTCCTCTATGGTTGGGTGGTGACCACGAGCTCAGAGCCATCCTTGGCTATGGCGGTGTACGTAGCGACATAACAGATTCCAAGTGGAGAGCCATTCTGAGAAGATGTCATATGTGAAGACCTCCCTGATAGCGTGCTATTTATAGTCTCGATAGTACACCCACCTAGTATGCAGATATTGTCATGATGCTCAATAGTGCCACATTCCCTCCCTCTTTATTTGCTAGGGGCAATAGGGCATAGAGTTCTTAGGCCCTATCACACCTAAATCACATCTAGGAGGCTATGAGTACATCTTGATGGAAACGGATTAAGCCATTAAGTGGGCAAAAGCAAGGGCTACAAGAGGGAAAATACTGCTCTCACAGTACCCAAATTCCTACCACTCACATTAGCCAAATTCATGTATGAGCACATGTTCATTCAATTTTGATGCCCCATCGAGTTGGTCAGTGATAGGGACACGTACTTTGTTAATGAGGTCATTGACACCCTATTGGCTCATTATCAAACCTTCCATTGGTTATCCCATGCATACTGCCCGTGAGCCCAATGATCGGCAACAAGTGGAAAGCACTAATAAAGCATTATGCAATTTGTTGCTTCAAGTGGCCAAGGAGCACTGTCACTAGGTGGGACTAAGCTTTATGGGGGTAGTTTGGGCTTACCACAGTGCTTACAAAGCCATGATGCAACCCACCCCTTTCAGCCTAGAGGCGGAGTTACCCTTTGAATTTAATGTAGGGTCAACTAGGGTGGGCAAATAAAAAGACCCAAACGTCGAAGTACCCACATATGCAACTAGAAGTATTGGAAGAGACTTGATAGCTTGCCCGCATGGCTACCGAAGTAGAGCAATGTTGCAAAGCTTGCCCGATAGCTTGCCTACACGACTACAGAAGTAGAGCAGTGTCGCCAAAGCTTGGCACGACTGCCACCACCACCTTCATCGACCACAATTAAAGAAGGTGACTTTGCCTTGGCTTACAATTTTAAGTGTCTTAAAAGGGCTAAAAAATTGATGTATGCTTGGTAGGGACCCTTTAAGGTGGTGGTAATCCTCTCCATGGGCGAAGTGTAGCTAGTGACTCTCCAAGGGTTATGGTTGCCATTGATGGTAATCCTCCCCATTGGTGAAGTGCAGCTAGCAACTGTCCAAGGGTTATGGTTGCCATTGGTCACCATTGGTCACAACGGGTCACGCGTGAAGAGGTATCGGCCGAGCAAACAACAAGTGATGGTGATGAATAGCATTTTTTTATTTTTTATTTTTCATACTTGCAGTCTTGTTCAATTTTATTTCTTCTTTCCTAAACAACCCCCCCCCCTTTTCCCATGGCCATCCCACCGCATCCTCTCTCTCAGCTCTTCCCTCGATTCTTCGCTTCTTGTAGATATGTACCCCGTGGTCTCTTTTTCTTTTTTCTAAATTTTTAATTTTTTCCATCATTTAAAAAAAAAGAGAGAGAATCCACCCCTCAGACTTTTTTCTTTACTTTTTCTCAATTTTACTTTTATTTTTCATTTTATTTTTACTTCTTTTTTCTTATTTTTAATATAAGTTTAAAACTTTTTTTTAAAAAGAACCCCTCCTTGGTTTCCTCTTTAACCCTTTTTTAATGACCATCTACTATTTTTAATTTTATTTATACAAAAAAAGAAGGGGTCCCTCCATTATTTTTTCTTTCCCTCCTTATTTAACCCTGTTTTAATGACCATCTACTATTTTTAATTTTATTTATACAAAAAAAGAAGGGGTCCCTCCATTATTTTTTCTTTCCCTCCTTATTTTAATTTAAAGTTTCACCCTACCCACGTCATCGTCATCTCTGCCATCTTCAGCGAAGCTTCCTAGACCTCACTGATCATCGCTGTCATTGCCGATGTTCTCTGTCCTCGTCTCATCGCTGGTGCTCTTCGAGATCTCCGACCTCATTGGTCGTCATTGCCGATGCTCTCTGAGCTCTTCGACCGCTACCATCACTGGTGGGTGCTCTCCGTGCCTCGCCTTTGCCACCACCACCGGTGCCCTCAACTTCTTTGACCGCCAAGTCTGAAGGCTGTGTGAGCACTTCACAACGTGTATGGTCACCATGGACTAGGCTACTCATGGCTTGCTTATCTACCTCCCTTTCCCAAGGTGAGATGAGACATCTCTTGAGCGTTATCTTCCCAAGGCGAGGGGAGATCTTTGTTGAGCACTATCTCTAACCCTAGATCGCAAGATCTTGCTTGTAATCGATATCATGACAATGTGGATATTGAGATAGCCTCCAACAGTGGATGTAACCCATTTAATGCATAGAGAGAGTGCATAACGTTAGTCCATATATGAGTTATGAAGCATTGTGCATGATGGTAGATACACTCTAAATCTCCTTAAAAGCCTATATGTATGTATTTAATATTTTAAGCACTTGATTAGGCTACAATTAGACCTTTATGTGTGGAAGATGTGAATATTTTTGGGCTAATAAAAAGGACAGAGAAAATTAGCCCAACCATTTTAAACAACTCTTTAAATCACCTTTTGGACTAATTTTTTCCTTGCTTCTTGTGCTTTTTCACTTGTTTTTATGAATAAACAAGCATATGTATGGTCAAAAGAGTAAAGAAAAAGGATGAAGAGACATTTCCTTCCACCTTTAGAGGAGTTAGTGTGGCAAATCAAAATGGCCCACATCTATCTTTATTTTTTTCGCTTTTTCCAATATGGTTAATGGTTATACCTAACTAGAGAGAGATTTTCTTCAACACCACCTCTTCACCATAGCAAATATGTTTCAAACTTCAGCTAGAGGAAGTTTCATCTTTTATCTGTAACACCATGTGGGAGCTTCTTCTTCTTTTTACTTTTTTTACCTCCACAAGATTGTAATGTTAGTGGCATTTTTCTTATGAGAGTGTCATGTTAAACATTTTCTCTTTTTCTTCCTGTAGATGGGAATCTTAAACATTATGTTGAGATCCACTTTCTACGATTCTCTTCTCTTCTCCTTGCCATTCTCATGTCACGCACTTCCATTGATCTTTTCTTCTCCTTGCCACTCTCATGTCACCTACCTACATGGATGTTTCCTTACTGCCTAAAAATTTGTTTGACATTCTCTCTATCGTCATCTTTTCTTTGGTTGCTTGCAGATGTTATGTTGTGCTTGGGAATGTAGTATGCGAAAAACTTTCTTTCAAGAGTATTAAGGCTTGTGAGGGTGGAGGAGGTAGGAGGTGTAAAACGAGAGTTAACATACAAATTTTTAATCCAACAATGAATGTTGCACCGCGGGGCTACCCAATACAACAATGGTTACCCTCACTATCGAAAGGGGCCCGAGTGAAGCAATGTTAAGACCTGATAAAGTTATGATTGGTTAAGATATGCAATATATATAAAAATGTCACACCTTTTAACCCAAAGTTCGTAAACCCAGCTCAAGCTGACTCTCGCATAAACCCCACTATTGAAAGGGATCCGAATGAAGCAACGTTAAGAACCGATAAAGTTATGATTGGTTAATACCACTTGATAAAATTGACGATATAGGATTTTAAAGATTATGATATGCCATCTCAAAAAACCACTTTATGGACTTAAATCAAGCACCTAGGCCTTGGTATAGAAAAAATGGTGAAGAGTAGAGAAGGCTCCACCCTTCATGTTTTGTAAGATCGAGACTTCCTGGTCTTTCTCAGTCTACTCTTCATTATAGATGAATTATGGGCTGTTGCATTTATTTCTTTATATTTGATTAGTGGCATATACACAGTTGTAGAAACCTAGTCTAAACCTCCAAGCAATTCCTTTTCTTTTGAGATGTATCAGTATCACTAGACCCTAGACAGATACACTAGGTGTCGCTATACATGTGCCTCACAAATCATGCCTTTGAAGCTGATTAGTTGTAGGCTTCTAACTCACACAATCACTCGTTGGTTGAAAAAGTGCCCTGAAGCTGATTAGCTGTAGCAGGCTCTTACAATTTTGCCACTAAATTCTAACTTAAGGTTGTAACTTAAACATGCTAAATTTGCAGTTTAGTAGTTTTGAGGACAGCAAACCAAAAAATTTATAACTGACTAAAGTTCAATAATCACAAAGGGGGACCTATTTGGCTGTGCGTTAGCAAAACAAAAATGTACGACATAGCATTGCATTTTCCAATACTTCAAATGATAGGAAAGGGGTAACTCGATAGGTAATCGGACTGTGCTTGAACCACCATGAATTTTTAACCCTCACCTATTACTCATGAAGACAAGCTGTGGCTCTTGGTATGCTATGGGGCTGTTCTCCCTCCCAGTCCCTTGGAGATGTTAACAACATATCTAGTGAAGAGACACGGAACATCACAAACTAAAACACTCCAGACATTCACAGCCCCAAGGTTTTCTTCACGTAGCTAAGCTAATGACTACCTCAGCTCGAGGAATAATGCAATCATGTGGAATCAACACCCTGCTGGTCCACTTTACACCAACTTGAGAGTGGAAGAGTGAGAATCAGCCCATCCCACTGCAAGGAAAGTCATCTCAAGCCTGTCTTTAGGCCACCTTCTCTCCCATGTGTGGTAAATCATTAATACAATATCAATCTCAAAGTGATAATGCCATAAATTCTCCATTCTCTCCCTTTGAGTATGACTCGGTTCTCACTGCTGGCAGAGATCCACTATTCATATATTTGCACACACTGAAAGTGAAAATCGAATGTCTGCCATTTTGTGGGGCAAATTCATTGTTTTCTTCAATTTCTGGCTTTAATTACTTTTATAAATGTAAGTCATTCTTCTTGAAAACTAGACAAACAGTTTGTAAAAAACATTATGCCAAAATAGAAGGGAAGATGGCTCTATGGGCTTACAACTCTGCTTTTAATAGCATTCGGAACATAAGATCTTCACTGACATTGGTCCATTGTTGTTTTAAAGGCAAATCTGCAAAGTGCATGGAACTCAATAACAACCCAGCCTAGGCATCTTGATTCAACCCTCACATGACCCAAAATAGCTGTACAAGACAGTGTACAGATGGCTCCAACATTGTACTTAAGTGTACAAGGCTCCAGCAACGCCAACAGCAGGCCCAACTAGCACAGTTGGCACTAGACTATTCAAAAAAACACCAACAGCAGGCCCCAAAAATGGAAGTCTCTTTACTACACCCTTGACCACATGAACCACCAAAATGCCTCCAAGCATAAACAAGCCTAACCGCTTCCCCCGGTCCACCAAGACACGTTTCAGAACCTTTTTTGCAATTATGCCAAAAGTTTCAATATCAGCAGGTTGGTCTATGCCAAGCCCAGGATCCTGCTGTGCCAGTGTATCCAGATCCTCTCTCGTAACTGACCTGAAAAAGAGTTTGCCTGCTCTTGGATCCAGCTCCTCTGTTGCTCTCTGCATCAAGCAAAACGTTTGGAATTCACTGAATAATCAATAAGATGGCATGCTCTAATAAAGAGCAAGATGCACCACTAATCGATAAAATGGCTTGCTCTACTACAGAGCAAGATGCACAACTAATCAAGTGTTGGAACTCTGCATCCAAAAAAAAACAAGTGAAAAAATTGATGAGCTTTGTATCTAAAGCATGTTACAAAGCACAAAAAAAAAACAAGACTCGAGTGGGGTTTCCTGTCTTTGGTCCTTTCCCTCGCATGATATGAATCTCTGCCTTCCAGGTTTTCACGGTCTTGACAGGGTTTCATCTTTCTTATGGCATGTCTGTCATCGAGATTTTCTGCATCTGGTCAAATTTTATATGGCATGCTATGTGCATCGTTGCCTTCCTTGTCTGCACCTTTTTCCTGCTTTTCTTTTCTTCCATAGCATGCTGTGCAACTTCACCATCTAGGTTTATATGGTCTCACTTGGAATTCCTTGTTTAGGTTTCCTCTACATTGCTTGCTGATCGGGCTTGCCTTTCCTAGTTTTGGTCCTCCCCACCCCCCCCCCCGGTTTGCACCCTTTCTTCAAGGCTGCAATCTGTGTGTCCTGCGTTCCATGGCTGCTGTTTTTTCAGGCCTTTTGTTTCTTTGGGCTTTTCAAAGAAAAAAAGACTTACTCTTAATGATGGTACAAAGAGTATCTTACTTCTATGCATGAAAAAATTGATGAGCTTTGTATCTAAAGCATGTTACAAAGCACAAAAAAAAAACAAGACTCGAGAATAAGGCTTCACCAAAAGCAATCTCTCAAGCCTTGTAAAGCAATGAAAACCCACAGTGCCAAAGTCCACACCTAGATTGCAAACAGTACGAAAACCGTACACCATAAATGAGAAGCAGCAAAAATCCTGGCATTACCATGCTAGACGAACAGCATGCATAGAAGTAAGATACTCTTTGTACCATCATTAAGAGTAAGTCTTTTTTTCTTTGAAAAGCCCAAAGAAACAAAAGGCCTGAAAAAACAGCAGCCATGGAACGCAGGACACACAGATAGAAAGGGTGCAAACCGGGGGGGGGGGGGGGGGGGGTGGGTGGGGAGGACCAAAACTAGGAAAGGCAAGCCCGATCAGCAAGCAATGTAGAGGAAACCTAAACAAGGAATTCCAAGTGAGACCATATAAACCTAGATGGTGAAGTTGCACAGCATGCTATGGAAGAAAAGAAAAGCAGGAAAAAGGTGCAGACAAGGAAGGCAACGATGCACATAGCATGCCATATAAAATTTGACCAGATGCAGAAAATCTCGATGACAGACATGCCATAAGAAAGATGAAACCCTGTCAAGACCGTGAAAACCTGGAAGGCAGAGATTCATATCATGCGAGGGAAAGGACCAAAGACAGGAAACCCCACTCAGACACTGCAAATAGAAAACTGCTGCTACAATATGGAGTAAAGACAAGAGGAGAACAAACAAAACTAGCACACAGCACGCCACATGCCAAGGAAACAAAGAACATGCAAAAAGCATGCCGTGAAAGCACAAAAACCCTAGCAAAGTACAAACAACAACAAGCTTAACTTGGATCATCAACGGGAGAACAATGGTAGATTGCTGAAGATGCACACATCATGCCATAGACCAACATATACAAAAACACCTTGCAAATGCACACAGCATGCCATGGAAACAGAACACACACAAACCCTAGCAGACAAGACGAGCATACCATGGAAAAAGAAAGAGACGGAAAACCCTACCAAGAAGAACACAGGGTACCCTAGCGTTCAGGAAACAGAAAACCCTAACAAACAGGAGAAAGGAAACACCCTAGAAAAAGCATCAACAGAAAAAGTATGACCCTAGCGAAAGTATGCCATACCTGGAAGAGGAGCTGCAAAGCGGGGAGGAGAGAGCTTGCGGGGATGGTGGCCGTTTTCGGGTCCTGGAACCTGATGAAAGCCGCTCGCAGGGCGGTGGCAAAGCCGGGGGAGGAATCCAGCAGGCGATCCACGCTGTCGGCCCACCCCACAGTGCCCCCTTGCGCCTCCTCATCGCCCTCTTTCTTTCTCTTAGACGAACCCGAAGCCTCGCCTCCAACACCGCGAGCCATCGTTTCTCCGATGTAGATATGAGCACTCCTGCACAGGAAATTAGGGCTTCCTTCTGCCTGATCGCCCTCCGCTTGATTCGCGTCACAACAAGCAGCAGATGGCAATGGCTGCAGGCAGCTGTTATTGCTCCACGTGGCAGGTCCAAATATAGAGCTTCTCCTATCCTTTTTTATGCGCCAATTAATACTATATTTTTATAAACTGAACCTAGTTGTAGATGAGGAAGGCAAAACACTATGGGCATAAGGAACAAATTCAATGGTGAGCACCTGTCATTGTAAAATTTTTCTTTTTTATTTCTATACATTTCTTGTTACAAATTTACTTTTTTGTTTCTATGTGTTTTTGCTACACTATTTCTCGCATGTTCTGACTTTTCAGGTCTCTCTTCCTCTTGCTAAAAGTGTTCACGAGTCCTCCATCTCTTTCTTCTCATCCCATCCACCATGTTGGAATTGAGATGCTATTAAAGAAGGTTTTTGGACGCCATGAAGGACCTAGTGAGACTGATGTTAACATTGATTGCTCTTTGCGAGAGACAGGCTTCTCCCTGCATGCCATGGACTCTAGCCATGTAGCCATAGTGAGTAGCCCTAGTGACCCTCCTCCTAGTTAGATCCAAGGGTTTTGAGCACAATGTTACGACTTCAACCATGAGCATGAACATCAATAGCATTCGATAACGATGACATCATCAACTATCAAAGTCAACAATGGCGGTGACACTACCACTTTCATGTTTGAAAGCCCAAGTATGTCGCCCATTCTTTACTTTAGCAAATTGGAGTTAGGGTTAGGGTTTTGGTTCTTAACAAATTCAGAATATGGTTTCTACTCCAATACTTAGGGCTATAGTTTGTATTTCAGCACATTAGTGCTAGAGCCTCCGTTCTCTACAGATTAGGGCTAGGGGTTTTGTTCTCCACAAACTTGGGTTATGATTGATGTTTTCAGCATACTAGGGTTGGGGATAAAGCTAGTAGATATATTTTACCACATATTTGCCACGTATAAGGATTAGAGCTCCTAGGAGATGCCAATTAGGTCATCTTAAATAGCTCTGAAATATGGTAGCCTATTTAGTCCAAGGTCAATTATATCTAGGGTAGTGATTGTGGTTAGGGTTTTTAAGGTTCTGAGCAAAGGTAGATATATGCTCTATCTAAAGGCTTTTTTGGACCCCTATAGCCTAGGCTTCTTTTCTAGTTCAAAGCACATGTCTTTTAAAAATGAAAAAAACCTAGTGAAGATTTAGGCCTTAACTACATGATTTGTGTCAAAGCCCTACCTGGACAATAGAATCTAAATACTCATAAGGTCAAGGTTATACACTTCACTTTGCAAGCTACATGCCCTTGTGAATTACTCAATACCATGCATGCCTACACAAGCTTATGTTTCATTTACTTCAATGTCTAATCCTAGACACTTACATTGACACTCACATTTTGGTCGACTAGGGCATATGATACCTCATGTGGGGGATCTTGTGGGAGATTTTCTACACAAGAAGTTCCACGTGCGTCCACCCAAGCGAGGTCTCAAAGTGCTCGGTTTTGATGATTTAAACCTTGCATTTTGGATGAAGTACATCTTGTTGGATGTTAATGGGCTACTACATAAATTGGATCCATTGAACGTCTTTTTAGTGTTGTGTAACTATAGTAAGATCTTCAGCTTTAGATGAAGTTGATGGACATACACAATGAACATCTCAGTATCATAAGGATGAGCCATATCAGGAATTTGCAAGAATTTGTCAGGACCTTAGCACAATTGGGAATGCTTGTGTTAACCCATGTATATTGTCTCACTTACCCGACGTACTGTAAGGCACTTTTTGCATGTGGGAAAAATGTAAGACGGTGCTAGACTTTATAAAGAGGTCTTGCACTTAGCTTAATGCGAAATGGGGAAGTGACAAACTTCATGTACATAGTTGCTTAAGACTAGAACTAGTGCTAATGGACTATTTCTAAGCTTTGTGCGCCCTAGTGTGAAAGTTAGTTATTTGTATATAAGTCAAATTTGGCATTGAGCAATACATATATTTATTCCCTTTTTCAATAGAATACTTGTGATATCTCCCTCTTCTCCACTCTTTCCTTCTTTATTGGATTCTTGAATTGTTTGCTTGAATAGGTCTAATTGTAATCTTCTTCGCGCCATCCATCTCTTGTGAGAGAGAACCACCGTGAAGAAAATTCTTTGCTTCTTCGTCATCCATCTCTTGTGAGAGAGAACCACCGTGAAGGAAATTCTCTTCTTGCCTACATCTAGGCAAAGTGAGCTCTTCCTTCACCCCTATAGCTTTGCAGCATTCTGATGTGATAATAGAGTTACAAAATTGCATTTACGACTCAAAGCAAGGCCAAATGACACTTGTTTTGTCATAGGCTAAGGTAAGCTCTTATCTTAAACATATTTGGCACTACCAGCTAGCCTAGAGCTTCACTTTGTTCTTCCATCCATTCCAAGCTATTAGGATCACCAATTATGCCCTGTGTTGATCAGGAAGTCACAATCCAAAAGAAATCCTATTTTGGAGCCTTGGATGTGTTAGTTTTTTTATTTAAAATTTTAACTTTGTTTGCATTAGGGCACTCAATTTGCATTAGGGCACTCAATTTGCACATTTTGCAAGGGTGAAACAATGATTTTGAAGTCCAAATGTTTTGATTTCATTACACTGAATCATGATATAGCTTAGCACTTGTGATTGGGAGTGTAATCTACTCTGAAAATCCACTCCAAAAACATAAGCTACAAGGTCCATTTGGTGTGAATTAGAGTGATAAAGTTGTGATTTTTGTTCATGCATTTCATAATTTTTGTTCATGCATCATTAGAATTGGTATAGAGTATATAAAAATCAACTAAAATCAATCAAAAACACTACGATCAAAAAATCTTTTAAAAACTCAAAAAATCAAACCAAACCTCTCTTGTGTTAGGAGATGTGAGCCCATAGTCCTGTGAAAAAAAGATGCGAGTCTAACAAATGTAAGCTTGGAGACGTGAGCCATGACCCTAGAGACATGATCCATGAGTTTGTAGAAGTGAGCTCCGAGTCTGTAGATGTGAGATTCCTCCAGGATTCAACCTAACACATGTGCATAAACAAGGTTAGAGAAACCGCAAAAAACAAGGTTAGAGAAACCACAAAAAAGGGGGTGCAGGCAGCTCACACATGCATAAACAAGGTTAGAGAAACCACAAAAAGGGGTGCCGGCAAGCTCACCACCCACAACCGTAGGTTCGTATCCATAAACCACTCTCGAGCCAGGGGCTAAGGTTCCACTCCCATAGGCCAAGCTAGTTAGCCCTAGCGTCCCATACCACTAAAGCCTACCCCAAGGGACCCTTGGCAAGATCACATATGATCCACATCTATGGTAGGAGTATGCCTTTTGGTCCAGGTACAAACTGCAATGAATCAATAATAACCCAAGAGTCACTTATATAGTACAATTACTGTTATATAAAAAATAATCCAGTCCATAACCTTGGATTTATTAATATTTAACCTTAGCCACCCATCTAAGCATGCTTTCGCTAATCTGAGGGCTCTCCTCATCTTGTTGGATTAGTACCTAACCCCGAGGGTTAGTACAAGGTACATAACATTCCTCCCCACTTAGAACATTTCCACTCTTGGAAATAAATGAAGGAGAAACCAGCTACCTACATCAACTACCTCCAAAATTAGGTTTAGACATGTCTATCTAATCCACATAGCCATGTATCTAAGTATGTGTGGACCGTTATCTCATCAAGTGTAGCATAAAGCCTATTTGACAATGTGTCAAATCTAATCCAAGCCGTCTATAAACCATCTGGTCTATACACACAAATCAGAAGATTTGGTCATACTCTTATGATGATGAAGGTAGAACTAACACTACTTCCCACATCCAACCCACCTGCCATTCGTTATGCCAAGTTTAGTAAAGAAATTTGTGGGTCTGCAATAACATAAAATCTTTCCTTGGTTGTCTACACAATGTCATACTTTCATGACCCAAATGGATTGTAAGTGGGTGTAACTTATGCATACACTCCATCTAACTCGCGGGAATAATCTTATGCCTTGCATCATGAGGGGAACGAGGGAAAATGCAAGGGTCAATGATAGGGCTTGCCTCTAGTTATCTATGAAGACAACCCCCTCTTGCGGCGGAAATTAGGGTTTTTACCTTGCACACCAAAGGTGTCACTCCACTGGTGCCTTTCCAAATGAGTGAGGAGTAAAGAGGAAAGGAGCTATGGAAAAGCTCACCTTTATCGCAATATTAAGGGTGCTTAGCAAGTTGGTGTGGAAAAAGAAGGAGAAGCTATGTAATGGGGGTGAGAAAGAGAGACAGTGAGAAAGAGAGGCAGTGAGAAAGCATACACAAGAACCATACCAAGTAAACATCATACAATCCACTTAAATGTATAAACAAGAGAAGGGCAGCAAGCAAGTTATCTACATATGAGAACAAGAAGACTCAATTATGAAAATGGGATTACATCCTCTTCTCATTAGTCCAAACCTCTTATATACAAGGCCCATATTCATAATGGATAATTGCCCACAGACTGTCCATGGAGCCTAAAAAGCTACTAGAGGTCTAGGTTATGTATATACAAAAATTGGGTAAGTCAACATTACACATATTGTAAGCCTGTTGGCTCATGAAACACTTGCACTTACAAGAGATGATGTAAAATGGTTTAACCGATGTATGAGGTAATGTTTATGTATGTGGTTAAGAAAGATCCATTCATAATATAGATTCCATCCTTGGCATCGGTGAGGTCTAAAGTCGAATGCCATATAGTTGGTCTAGTTGGGTGACAAACCAATGCTTTCCATTAAGAGTTAGTGGGTCAAAAGACAACATAAGGAGCCTAAAATCTTGTATCAAAATTAAAGTTAACTTCAACAATGTAGTGCCATCGTTATGGAAACTACTATGATCTTTGGTACTATCCAAAGATCTGCTGGGGTGTGGGCCCATTATTGTTAATGCTGAAAGTCAATCCATGATATATAGGATGTTAATGAAAATAATAGCATATGGTCCATCATGAAAAGGCTTTGATCAAGGAATTAATGGGACAAAAGAACTTGATGATGGCTATAATGGTGGTTTCTAGAATAGCATTGTAATGCTCAATGAAGTTTCTTATCTTATGTCATCCCCATTGTTTGGTGACTTGATGCTTGAATGGAGAAGGGTTAAAGCAGTTGGGTGGATTGATCTTTTCTTTATTGTTTGTGAATGGCATAATCTCCTAATTCTCCTTCCTTGCATTGGTCAGTTGGACCCTATGATTATGATATGATTGTGATGTGGGAAGAGGTGGCTATTGGGGGGAGGTTTTGTTATACTGGAGTGGAAATCTCTAAGCCCATTCAAGACTTCACCGATGGTGATGGAGTGGTATTAAGAAATAGTTAGGGTGGAGAGGTAGTTGTGGGAGATGGTGGTGGAGAGATAAGAGCATGGCAGGGTCCTTGGCCTATAAAGAGTAAGATGCGGCATCATGGGTTAAGTAGGCATTGAGATGGTGTTAACCACTTTGGTTAACATGGTCTAACTTGGGGAATATTTTTTTGCGAGCTTCTACAAGCTTTTTTTAAAACTTTACGAGCTTCTTTTGAACTCTAGATAATTGGGAGAAATTTTTAAAAGAAAGAAGAAGCACACTTTTAGAGAGGAGGGCTCAAGGAGTCCCATCATTATATTTAAAACTTTTTTAGGTGTAGAATTTGGCACTTATGACTTTAGAAATGAGCTCAAAAGGCCCAAAAATGGTAGAATAGACTGCAAAAATACCTATGTTTCAACCATCTTTATGTTCCAGGAAAGAGGGGTGCTACCAGCCCCTTGGCAGTGACGGTCCAGGGATTTGGCAACACCCCTCTTTTTAGAATATTGGCCAGAGGAAGATAGTCAAAATATATGTTTACAATCGGATTCTACCATTTTTAGGCCTCTTATGCTCAACTCTAATGTTAAGAGTGCCAAATTTTATAGTTAAAAAAAGTTTTCAATCTAATGTATGTATTTAAGCCCCTTAGATTCCTCTTTTTTCTCTTAAATACTGTAGCTTCTCAAATAATGTAGGCTATGTGTAAACATCTTGAGTGATCGGTAAATATATTATTGCTATCGTGTTGATCTTAATGATATAACCTTGGTGTAATGGTCTTGAGAGTTCAAAAAAAGCTTGCAAAAATTGGAAAAAAGCTCGGAACCATCATAGGCACTTTTCCATCTTACTTTGGGGGAGAGGAAGAACTTAAGCTCCTTTTGCAAGAAAAACACACACATACAAGAGAGAGCAAGACACAAGAGAGATGGATGACTGAATTTTATTCTATCTTCTTCTCTTCTCTACAACCATAAACTAAAGAGATATGAGTACATGCCATAAGGGAAAGTACTCTCCTACTATAGTATACAATGCCATAAGGAAAAGTACATGCCATAAGGGAAAGTACTCTCCTACTATAGTATACAATGGTCGATCATACTCTAGTAATCCAAACATGGCCATTAATGAGCTATTAACCAACATGCCATCCACCACTAGTGGCATATTACCCATATGTCACCAACCATGTCAATCGCATAAGTGTAGAATGAAAAGTCATTAATGTCTACAGTACTAGTTGAGCTCAATATATCGCAGCACTCCCCCTTGAGCTTAACTCCACACCTTGCACTCTAAATAATCTCCTAAACATGGGGAGCTGCTCTGTACCCAATGCCTTCATAAAAAGTCAGCCACCTAATCCTCTAGCTAGCATCTACCATATCTACATCACCTGCTAGAACCTTCTCCCTCACAAAGTAATAATGCACCTAAATGTGCTTCGTCTTAGCATGATAGACTTGGTTACTAGACTAGCTATATGCTACTCGTTGTCACATTAAATGACAATAGCCCTATCCACGAGCTCACCCATATCATCAAGTAGCTTCTACCTCACAAGCTGCCATAGAATAGCACCCTTTTATTCTACCTTTGTACTCGATAAGTCAACTATCAGCTATTTCTAACTGCTCCAACTCAGCAGCACTCCCAAAAGAAAACATAAAGCCGCTCGTAGATCTCCTATATGTGACACTACCAACCCAGTCATCGTATGTATACCCATGTAGTTGTATCTAGGTGCTAGCCTCATAGAAAAGTCCACAATCAAATCAACTATAGACTTTATGTACCTAAGAATCCATCTAGCCACATCCAAGTGTGGTTTCCTAGGGGCCTACATAAACTAACTCATAAGTTTAACAACACAGCTCAAGTTTGGCCTAGTAATGGTCATGTACATCAAGCTACCTACTATGCACCTACACATTGGGGTCCTCCGAAAGCTCATCTATACCTGTGAAAAGCTTTGTGATGGCATTGAAATTAGCTTATAGCCTATCATACCATACTTGGACAACATGTCTAAGCTATACTGCCTCTGTAACAATAAACTACCACCCATGAGGTGATCTCACTACCTGTATACCCAAGAAATATCACCCAAATCCTTCATCTCAAACTTCTACTTCAAAAATATCTTGACATCATGTTTGTTAGCATCATTATCACCAGTGATAATCAGCATGATCCCTCTATCTATCTTTTCACATAAAGTGAAAAATCTACATTCTATATATCTAATGGTAATAAGATACTCTTCGATCTTGTTTGATCGTGCTTTGGGTGCCTACTTCAAGCCATACAAGGCTTTGCATAACCTACCCACAAAATCTGGGTGTGCATCACTCTCATAACCCGATGGCTGCATCATGTATACTTTTTCTTATAAATCACCATGCATGAAATCATTCTTTACATCCATCTAATGTAAAGACCAACCGTTTGATATTGCCATAGAAATGAGAGTTCTCATGCTGAATGTTTGCTCATATTCAATACATCTCCATTTGGCATCAAGCACAGAGTAAGGCCCCTTCCTATGTTCCAATGCTATCTTACAAAACATAGGCTTCCACTATGGAAAAGCTGATGAGATATCAAGCTCAACTAGTGCTACGAACATTGATGACCTGATTGGGTGATAGCTTCCACACATGCCACTGGCATGGTTGGTGAGATTATGGTTAATATGCTACCAAAGTGGATGCTAGGTTGTGTGACAGCCATATTTGGATTAGTAGAGTATGGAATAGTTATAACACCAGCTCATATAGTCAAGTTCACACTATGGACCAACCATTGTATGTTATAGTAGGAGAGTAAATTCCCTTATAGTATGTACTCTTATCTCTTTAGTTTATGGTTGTAAAAAAGAGAAGAAGATATAAGAAAATTCAAGCATTCATCTCTTTCTCTTATGTCTTGCTCTCTCTTGTGTGTGTGTGTTTACTTTGCAAGGAACTCAAGCTCTCTCTCTCCCACGCATTTTGTTCGCAGTATCAGAGCTCTGGTTCATGTGAGAACTAAGGAGGTAAGTAAGAGGAAAGAACAATCTTGTGACTGTGTTTAGGTCTGCGTTAGGATCCACAATTGGCCTCTGAGGAACTACCCCCTACCTAGACCACATCCTCTTCCTATATAGGGTCTTCTATTCAATTCGGGTCTATTGTTGGGTCCGAGTAATTCCTCATTGTCTGGCTGCAAGTAGGAAGTGGCACATGGGTAAAGGGTATTTTTATCTCTTTCCCTCTTTGATTTTGGAGCAACTTCTTTGTTAGTTGTGAGAGCTACAGACAGACAGGGAAGTCAATGTCTCACATTGAGGCATCCTCGTGGGTGAAGGAACAAGACCATATTGTGTGCAGTTAACTTTGTTAACTCAAACAATTAACTTGTTAACTCATACAATTAACTTTACTAAAATTTAGCATGTTTGGATGTGATTTGGGCACATTTTGGGCCCCATTTTGGCTCTGTAATTTTTTCGAAGGCATTGTATGAAAGTGTCGATTTCGGCTATAAATGCCCAATTTCTCGTTGAGTGCAAAATTGCAGCTTAAATTTGGTTGTAGGAAAGTATTTGTGCAAAGAACCTGTTGCAAATAGGTGTTGGTGGATGTATGTTTATGTGACTAGTTCACACATAGTTCTAGTATAACAAGTTTACAGTACCGCTATGTTAGAGATTGCAAGTTTGCTACAAGTGCATAAGTTTTTTAAAAGCACCATTTAGTAAGTTGCTATTTGCAGGTAATCATGTCTGACATTCTATCTCGAATTGTGAGTGAAAAGCTAGACAAGAATAACTTCCAAGCATAAAATTTGGGATGCCCAATTTCCTTATTGGAAAAGGAGCTAGAAGTTGGTGAATAAAATGCCACCCTCAGCAAGTGCAAGCATATAAAGTATGGCATAAGAGAGCCAGAAAGGTGATGTATTGGATGTCTGTCAATGTGACAAACTCTGTGATTATGCATATACAAGCTGCACAAATGCCTAACGAGGCTCGGGAAACCTTGGTGAAGATGTACATCACAAACACTCAAGCTTAGAAGGTGTATCTAAAGTCGGAGCTACATAATGTGACCAGAGGGAAACTAAGTATAAATGATTACTCATCAGTGAAGGTTAAAGGTAGGGCTTGTAGATACCCTTGCTTCTATTAAATCATGATGATGATATAGTTTTGGTGATCTTGAATAATCTTGGTAAAAAATACAACTCGTTTCAAACTCCGTTGATTTCTCTCCTCATACTTGAGGAGATGAATATTGGGGGCTCTAGTAAGGGTGTGAAACAATATTTACCCCAACGAGAAGTACTCCCCATGTTAGACAACACACTTTTCCAAACTTTTGGCGTTAATCTTGAGTTGGGAATGCCCCATCTGGACTCAGCCAAGCAACCCTGTTATACCAGTGTTAATCCCGAGTTGGGAATTCCCCATCTGGCCTCGGCCAAAAGCAACCCTAATACCACTGTTGTGGCAAATGGGATGAGTCTCTTTGCACAAGTCTCTTTACACAACACCATTAAGGGTAGGCAACCCACAATCCAATCCATAGTCTGTAAGCATACACAATGGAAGCAAGAGAACTACCTCTCAAAGGAGCTTATATCAAGTTATATCAAGTCCCGAGTCCTCTCTCCGTTTAGATGGGAGTGTGGGGAAAGGATAAGAGCTCCTCCAAGAACCACTTATAGACTTGGTGTTCCACATGGGCAACCAACTTGGGTCCTCAAGCACTCCAAGACCAAAACTACAAAGCTAGCAAGCACATGCAGGATCTAAATGCCATTAGAAACCATACAACCCAACCCCGTGAGGCTTGAAACTCTAAAACCAAAGACACAAGGTTATGCAAAACCATTCCCTTACATTCCACCGCCACCACATTTATATACAAAAGACATGCTAAGGGTGGCATGGAAAATGGGAAGGGGGGTTCCTATAAATGTAGCACCTAGAGGCCCAGATATCAGGGCAAAAAACCAAGCCACATCTCAAAGATAATAACCGAATTTGATGGAATTGGAGATCCCATTTAGTACTACCTATAATATTTCATCAAGTATGCAAAGCCATGGGAAGGGGATTGATGATGCGATACTCATTCGGTCTATACCTTAAAGGTAGAGCAGGCCAATGGCTTATGGCACTAAACCCGCTTGAAAAGGCCACTTATGAGGTCTTGAGACACACCTTCGAGATTCTCATGCAATAGAGCTAGATGCAACCCTATTACTCAAATCTATATAACCTCAAGTAGTAAGAGGAAGAATAATGCCAAAGCCAAATATCTCCATATAAGATGTAGTCCTAGAGAAAGGCTGCATGACATGTCGCACATTGACTGATTCATGATTGGTCTCAAGAGCAAGGGGCCTCATTACCATCTCTATAAGTCTAGGTGTGCCATATCTCTATTGTTGAGGTAGTTGACCTGGTAGACAATCGGGACAGTTAACCTGGTAGACAATCAGCAATATAGGGTTGTCTACCTGAACAAAGCCTCCACTATAAAAGGAGCTCAACCATTACAAGAACGAGATTTAGTCAAGGATATGAGTATGGATAAGTTGGTGGGATAATGTGATCAACTAATTAGGCCAGCATTGCCAAGGTCATCAGCCACAAGGCCAACCCTAGCCAATTTTGTAAGCTAGACACCCTCTATTAATTCCACAGAGAGATATGGAATGGTGCACAGTAGCTCCTACACCCAAGCCCCCTAAGTGCTCCAAGCACTTTGAATCTAGTGCCACACCCAAATGCCATTCCTTATGGTGGTACATGTTACAATTGTGGATTCGAACATGCTTACAAGGATTATCCCAACAAGGTGATAATTACTCCAATGGAAGAAGCATCAACCACTTTGACAAGCCTTAATTTGAGTGTATAAGGAGCACTTATTCATACATCCCCCTTAATGCCATCACAAGGCTCTAAACCAAGACGAGGACGACAGATCCAAGGAAACATCCAAGGCCATAAATAAGCGTAAAGATTAAGCTTCAACCTTCAAGTAGTTAAGAAGCCGAAGGTGCAAGTCCCAAAGGCTAAGGTATCTCCAGAAAGGCTAAAGGACCAGAACCAGAGGCCAAAGAAGCCATCAAAGAGCACGTGGAAGCGTAACGTGCAATCAATCTTCAAGGATGATCATGTCATATAACCATTGACAAGAGCTCCAAAGTTGTTTTGCGAAGGGAAACAACTTCGGGGAATACCGTGAGAATCTCCCATTCAAGCCATCACTTGACGAAGAGAAGAATCCATTCAAGAATGCCTTAACAAAGAGAAGGCTAGTTCATAATTGGGACTGTCACCAATCACATTAACATATGTAAGGGTAACTAGGCCTTAAAAATCGTCGACTTAAAAACAGGTTAGACTCACCCAATGGGTACAGAGACGAGTCCAATACAACTATCCTGACTCTTAGGATCTTCTAACAAGTTATTGGATAGTGAAGATGAGGATAAGAACAACGAGCTGGTGTTGGAGTGACTTGTCTTGCAAAGATTCTTCCTTAGGGGACCTAGAACCTATATTTCCTACACGGACACTCAGGCCAAGAAAGAGGACACTACTACGAAGGCCCAAAATGTATTTCTCCCCTTTTGAAAGAGACAAGAGTCTTTCTTCAAGCCGCCTGGTTTGCCCACCTCCACCAACCCTTCCCAACCTCAAGCGAAAACTCTGTCTACAAGAATTCAAGGAGGAAAAAGAACACAGGCTATTACAACAGCAGGTTTGCTTCTCTCTCTCTCTCTCTCTCTCTCTCTCTCTCTCTCTCTCTCTCTCTCTCTCTCTCTCTCTCTCTCATCTCCCTATTTAGGGTAGGGTTTTTGTCCTCCTCATGCAATTATCTAGGGTTTCTTCTATCTAGAAAAGCAATTCTAAGTTTAAACTTAGAGGGTTTCTTATGCCTTTTTAAGGTTTATTCCATCTAAGTTATGGTGATTGCATGCAAACTTCCCTCGTGTCTTAACTTTGGTAAGTGTGCTTTTGGGCATTATGGAGTCCATGTGCAAGTGATTGATTGATACCATATGGGAACACAAAAATCAAACTCACAAATGCTAGGCTCTAGCTTTACAAGAACAAATGGAATTTTCCAAGGAAGGGCACCTTCCCTGGATCTTGAAATTTTTGGAGAGAGTGTGTGCCCCTCTCCACCCCCAAGAAATTGTGGTTATAGTTTCTATATATTTATTAAATCCATGTATATTAGTTGTTTACAATCAAATCTATGGTTCTCAAACTCACAAATGCAAGGCTCTATGTTCACAAGAACAAAAGTAACCTTCCACGAAGATTCAATTGTGATTTGAAGAGCAAAGGATCAATCTGGAACTAGTTTGTTTGGAATTGTTAAAGGTACGAGCCCTTGGCATTTCTCAAATAATGAATTGAATTTTAATGCTGAGATTATGTGTGTTACAATGAAATTATTTACTATTTTAGTTAATTAAAGAATGAGTAAGTAATGAAAATAACCTTAGTAATACATAGGTTTTTTGTATTATTAAAGCTACGCACATAGCATTAAAAAAAGCAATGCAAAAAAAAACCAAAAAAAAACAAAAACAAACAAACAAACAAACAAAAAAGCAACTTAGTTAATAAGAAAGCACGTGCTATGAAAGATAGTGGAAAAGGACAATTGATATCTTTGTCATATGCAATTGTAAACAATGTGGTTATATAGCCTAGTGGTACAGCTTATGTTTGACAAAATTAAGGTCAAAGGCTAAAGTCCTACTTAGGCCCATTACATGTCGCCATACCCCTGCCTTCCCATGCTGATGTGGTGGGGTATCCACCGCCCATAATTCATGGGCAGGCAATCTCCCATGCCCATACATGGGCGGTGGGGTATGTGTAACAGGCCTAAACCTCTTAAAGTCAGGGGTGTGGGTCGGAAAGATTGCCTAAGGTTACATAAAGCCTCGAGGCTTGTGCCATGAAATTCTACCAAATCCCACATCCACGTTTAGTTGTCATCTATTCCATCCATCACCTCAAACATAGCCTAGTGCATTTTCTCTCCACATCCACGTTTAGTTGTCATCTATGCCATCCATCTCCTCAAACATAGCCTAGTGCATTTTCTCTGTCCTGCAATATCCTTAGAAGATTACATGGTGATTACATAATTACTCTGTTGTACATGTGCACCAAAACCTCCAAAATAGACGAAACGATGGACGAGAGTTCCACCCAACAAAGCCCGTGCAGGAATTCGTGCATATATTCAACGCCACAATTTCAGCTTCTGAACCATGTTAGAATTTTATTGACTTAACTTTCTGAAAAAAAATAACCATTGATGTAGACCCATTATATGTTAGGCTCAACAATCACCCTTCCTGCTCCTAAAACCTAAGTCTTTACAACTAGATGAGACAGCTTGACCACACTTTGAAGTTTTACCACCTGTACCAATTGTTCGGCCAGGGGTTTGCCTACTGAACCTATGCTAAATGTTGGGACTCAGGACTCGGGAGATGATGTGGACATGCTTGCCCGTTCAACAATGTTGGCTCCAGACCCAAAAATCAACCTGCTTGGCAGCTTGTGAGCTGGCTACTCTGTGCCCCTGTCTTGTAGACCAGTCGAGTCTAGTCCTAGCTGCTTCCAGCTAGGAGCTTCTATGACGTTTTTGAGCCATCTAGATCATAGGAGTCGTGATCTAAGCATGCCTCACGTCTAGCCTAAGCTCAGGCGAGATGATATGTTATGAATAGCTTGAGTTAAATGGCATCAGAGAGTAATTCCTTGAACCTTTCATAAAACTCAACCGTGGACAAGGAATTCTAAGACTTCTGTCATCGTCAGTGGAGGATCATGGATGACCATGATCACAAAATTACTGAACCTGGCAAAACCTTAAATGAAAAGCATTCATGAAAGAGTAGAGGAATGTAGGAATACGAATATGATTTACCCGTCACCCTCATTACCACCTTTCAAACTGCAAGATATGCTAACTTTGAAATGTTTAGAATCAGGTATGTGACAAGTACCAATAAAAACAAACTATGTTTTCATAGACAACCACATTTCCTATAGCTCTTGAACCGATTGCAAGCTAAGTTGCCACAATTAGAGGTGTCTCAAGCTAATCCTGCTCAGTCTTGTAAGGATATGCTTTTCTTACAAGAACAGAGTAACTGATTTCCTTTGAACCCACTGATATGGAAAACCAAGGGTGGCTTTTGGAATCTTACTGTTACCCTCTTTTACCCCTAGCAAACCATGAACGTGGATGACAAAATAACCGATTTGGGACCACCACTTGTTCAATAAGCTGTCAGTGTGACTTACATAGCCTAACACTGAAAAAAAGCCTTCTTTCAAGAGCCTTGCCAATGTGCAATGATTTAGAAGAGGTATGTCAAGTAACATAAGACACGACAGTGCAAACTTTTATAGTTGTGATGCAAGCAAGTATTTGAGGTTGAAAAGATTTTACGAAGGACAAAAGCGCTTTTCTGTTGGTCGGGAGAGAGGGAGAGAAAGAAAGAAAGTCATATTAACGTCCAAAAAGTCATTAACATCCGGTAGAGAAAGAAAGAAAGAAGGAAAGTCATATTAACGTCCACAAAATGCCTTTAAGGCATATGGGACCAAAAGACATGACATCACAATCATTACAATCCACTTCGGGGTACACTTGGGCGCAAGTGTGCATAAGCACGAACATTGAAAATAAAAATAAAAAGCGAAGGGTCAACCAACTACCATGTGTATAATATGAAATGCTTGTGGTACGTAGGAGAGAGCCAGTTCGTGGGTTTAGGCTTCCGGAAGTCTTTCAATTATTGCTCTTCCTTTGCGGTAGACAGCCCACTTTCCAGTTTGGCGGGCTTCTCTAACTTTAGCAAGTTCTGCACTTTTGTTTTTGAGAGAGAGAGAGAGAGAGAGAGAGAGAGAGCAGTGCCTGACGGGGAGAGGGGGGGACAGGGAGAGAGTGCCTGAGCTACATGGCATTCAAGAATCCAGATCTTCCTGGTGCAATTTTACCAAGGACAATGCACGTTTCTTTCAGTTTTTTGGTAGGGGAAAAGAGGGAAGAGGAGGGGTGTGTGTGTGTGTGTGTGTGTGTGTGTGTGAGAGAGAGAGAGAGAGAGAGAGAGAATTGCCTGATCTTGTTAAATGGAACTCAATAATCCAGAACTTCCTGGAGCTCCTACCCAGTAAAGAACTCAATAGAATCGTACATTGGACATTCAAAAGCGAGAAGCATCTCATGAAAAGAGATTCACTCCTAGAATCTCGTCCTGTCAAACACTGATCTCAGTCCTTACTTGAGAGCATCCAAGCACTCCCTTAAAGTTCTTGTCAATGCATCAGCTACAGGAATATTGAAGGCCTGACATTCAATAACATCACTGCCAGAAAACAGCTTTGCTTCACAAATGCAGACATGCAAATCAACAGTAGCCTCCAAGAAACAGCCTTGCTACACAGCAAATGTTGAGTATAATAGTTTAGTACCCTGTTCAGGCATTAAGATCCACACACATCATCCAGACACGTACTGATGAATCGATACAACTTGTGACAAAATGATTGGCCTTTTAACAGGAAAACACATCCAAAATATTTAACATTACGATAAAATAAAATAATAAGCGTGATACAATGGTACATCGTTGAGGGCCGAATTGAAGTGTGACCACTCGGATGACTTCCCAAACATTCTTGGCTTTGATAAATCCTGTATCGATTCCTGTATCAGTAGAGGTAAACACTTTCTGGTACAATCAAAATTATGCACAAGTGATTTCACTTGTAATAAGAATGTTTGTTCTAAATCTGCCCCAGCAATAGAGCCTGGCACCAACAGATACAGGAACCCATCTAGGTAACCACCATGCCTACTGAGAGCTACCTATAGAGAAGAAGCGGCCATCCTCCATGAACCATACTGTGAATGCGTCACTAGCTTAAACAGGAGGAGGAATCCATACATTCCAGCTGGCTAATTGGTCATCATATTGTCCCTTCAGGAGGCAGATCAGCATTCTTCATAGTCTTCATTTTCCAATCTTAAGCTGTTAGTACCCTTCAGGAGGCAGATCAGAATTCTTCATAGACTTCATTTTCCAATTTTAAGCTGTTAGTATACCAAACCCTTTATGGTAAACCTTTGCACAACCACTGACCTCCAATAGAATGCCTAATCTGATGATGAACAAACTTAATGCTCACTTGATATTAGTAACTATGAGCAGCACTGTAACCCTTCGAAACATACTCCTTAAGACTCATATCTCTCTAACTTACATAAGGTCCAGGTTGGCTTTCCAAACTGGGCATAGTATCCTGAATCGGGTGCACCTTACAGCACCACCCTGGCGATTACAAATTGTATTCTGTCAAACAAGAAATGAAAGAGAACATAAAAAGCAACAATAGAGAAGGCAGAACACCGAAATTCCACCCGCAAAAGGAAAGAATAGAACTGGAAGAATCCCAACAGCCAATTTCCAAACGCACCCCACAAACAGATTCTCATGCAGCAATCTCATCCAGGTGCAACTTGTCAATCCACGATCCCAAACCAGAAATATCAGCAACCTCTCTCTGTACACTACCAGCACCATCATCACAGTTTTGAGCTGTTGTTGAATCAATATCCAAAGGCCCTTCCTTCACCAACTTCTGAACCCAAGACAAATCTGGTTCCTCAGAGCCCCTGAAACCAAAAGACGCAGACTTTCTCAACTTTGACAAATCATCTTCTTGCACACCCCAGTCTGGCTTCCCCATGGGAGAACCCCAATCAGACCACACCAAACCAGCTCCTAGATCTCGAGAGCTGTGACTGCGCTTGTCTCTCTGAGCGAAAGCAGCTCTTGCAGCAACCAATGCGGGAGATAAAGGAGCCTCACTTATGCCCCGTCTCTCTACATCCACACCTCTACATGTGGACATGCGGGAAAGGGATCCAAGGCTGAAAGAGGATGATTTTGTTGGAGATTGTAAAAGAGAAGAACCTTGTAACTGCACTTCCAGGGCAGCCTGTTGGGCTTGTAGCTGCATTTGAGCTGAGATCTGTGGAAACAGATGTCTTTGGAATTGAGACTGAGACTGCAAATGTGTTTCTAATTGTGAAAGCAAAGGTGAATCTTGCACCCCAGACCTGGGTGATGAAACACTTTCTGATGCAAACAACTCTTCAAGGTTGGTAGGCGCCACAGTAAGCCCCAGATTTCTGTATTTCCCTGCTCGAGAAGATGTCCCATTTCCAGAAGCTGCCACAGCAGCATTTAGGCGTGCTTGTGTAGAGAGAGACTGAGCGGATAAAGATTGAAACTCGCTCAACAACCGTCCCTCAAAATCAGGTGATATAATAGAATCATTCACTGAAACATCGCGGGCACTCAAAGCAGCCCTCAACCTACTTGCCTGCAGACTCGCTCCAGGAAGATGCAAAGTAGGTATATTTGCTTGTGACCATATCCCAGACAAAGAATTTGCAGAGGATGATGAGGGGGACATCGGCGGTGTCCCCAAGCTTCCCTGGATTGCATTTTGGACAGGGTGCGATGGGGAAAACAGAGGCATCATCAAGGGAGAACCTGGAGCAAGGGGTGGACTCATGGCAGACACGTCCAGAAAGGCAGTTGACCTTGGAGAAGGAACAGCAGAACCAGTAGAAACATACAGTGGCCGAAGTTCCTCAGCAGTGTGAGCGAAAAAGCAAACTCTTCTATTGCACCCTGTACCATCCTTGCAAAGCCGAGTTCGATACTGTGCAGGGTGCAACCAGCATTCAAACACTCCATGTGCATATTCACATGTATCACCTCGTCGGCAGGCACCTCTCCGAAAATCTGGACAAGGAACACAGCTATAATGATATCTTCTTGGATCCCTTCGCCGGGCATTCTCACCTGGATGAACAAAAGGGCACTCTGTCCAATCATGTGAGTAAGCCCTTGAACAAGGCCGAACTTTGAAAGAGTACATTCTGAACTCATCAGTGGTGTAAATACTATTCTTGATGTCAGGAAGAGTTGGATCTATTGAATACTCACTGGCCCTCTCACTTCCATCTCCAAACACCTTAGCTGTGGTTGAATGGGGGGACTTTGGGGAAGACGAAGGTGAATAAGTGGAAAATGATGATGGCCCTGACCCCCCAGATGCAGTAGATAGTGCTGAAGATGATGAGGAACTTTCAACACCTTCCCCATCTACTGCTGAAATTAAACCTATCTCCTCAAAAGAAGATGGCAGAAAATAATTATCAAAGTCATAAGACAAATCAGAGCCCACTCCTACAGGGGCATCTGTTGGCTTCCTTTTGTCCAAAAGAACCTCCAAAGCTACCTTCACATCCCCAAGTCGGTGTGAAACACCAATCACATCAGCAGGTCGTCTCCCAAGAGCATCAACTGCATTCAAATTTGCCCCAGAATCGAATAACACCTTGACTGCCTCTACTGCACATTCAGAACCACCTGCAGCAGCACAATGCAGAGCCGTGCAACGATCACTGCCACAAGCCTGGTCAATATCTCCACCACATGTGGCATAACAGTTCACTATGTACTTCAGCACATCCAGACTTCCATATAGAGCTGCAATCATTGCTGGGGTCCTCTGTTCCATAACCATCTGTCTTGTCCCATTCTGTCTGACATACCAAGTTCCCACCACATCTACTTTGGCCACCCCTTCCTCTACACATCTCTGAAAACCATCCAAATCATTGTTTGCAGCCAATTCCAACAAGTAGGAGCTAGAATCGCTTGAATCTCTATCCCAAACTTCTGTCTTGCCATCAACATCAGAGCTCGGCTTCCCTTTGAAAGGAGAGTTTATCCCAGCGTGAGAGGGATGTGTGTGTGACTTTTCAGGGCCTCCACACATCCTTCCGTTTCCCTTCTGCTGTTCCAGGTTTGAAACAGCCAGCTTGCTGCAGTAAAAGGGGACAACAGAAAACAGAGGTAAGAAAAGAAGCCATCAAAGCATATAAATGAGCTGACAACTTAAGAAAGAAGCCATCAAATTCCCAGAAATGTGTTGCATCATCATATGCCATCCATCTTCACTGTCATGGGGAGAGAAAGGAAAACAAAATAAAATAAAAGGCATGGAAATGACGCCCTGCGCCTACTAAAAGCAAGTCCGAAGCAAGAAATTAACCTTGATTTCCTTCAAGCTGTGAAGTACGATTGAAATATTTCTAGAATCAGAACAAATAAACGATGGCAAAGAAACTGGCTTCGATAAAAGGGAAAACGAGTGTGAACGCCTAACGCAATGCATATAATGATGAGCCCTCAAACGAAGCAGATGATGATGAACCCTCACACTAAACAAGTGATGATAAACCTCGCACTAAACCGCAAGCGTCCATGGCAATTCTCACGCAAAAACATTGATGCTGTAACATTTCTCGCATAGATCTTAGACCTCACAGAGCTACTATAGAGAAGAAACAACCCTGAACGACAAAAGCAGTGCGCCAAACCCCAAGTCGTGGCATAGCCTTTCATGTAATTGTAGAATCAACACAAAAACAGGAAGAGCTTCAACACCAAAACAGGAAACAATGATGACCCTGAACACTGAACAGCAACAATCCATGGCCATTTTCTTGCAAAAACTGCGATTTTCTTGTGCACATCTCTTAAAAGACACTACAGCCGGCTACAAGAATGACGGAATATACTAGCACACGGAAGAAATGTCACCCAAATAATGAACCGGAGAGAGAAAGAGCAAAAACACAGCAAGGAAAACGCAGAGAAAGGCGATGATAAAGCTTCTCAAACACCGGTGATCGCTCTGAACACAGAAACAAAACAGAATAACGCAAAAGTGTTTCTAAAGAGATTTCTATCAGGCCAAGCGGCAGCAACGGCTCAAAAGATTTAATACGAGGCAAGGAAACATAAAAAAACAGAAAGAAGAAAGAGAGAAAAGTACCGACCTGTAGTGCTGCGATCTCTCAACAACCGCGGCGGAAGAAGAAAGCTGCGTCCGCCAGGTACTGTTGATGCTGCCGTTGCGCTCTGCGCCTGCTGGTGTCAAGGAGAGATGCCAAAGCAAAAGCTACGGCTATGACGAGCTGGACAAGGACCCCATTTGTAACCCTAACGTTTTGCTGAGTGGAATTTTTCTTCGTTTTTCCTCGCTACTGTTGCTTCGTTTTCTTCTTCGCCTTTTGTCTGTTTTTCTTTTGATATTGAATTCCCACCCGCCCTAACGTCCTTGAGAGGAAGACGACCCTCTTGACCAAATAAAAATGGAATCCAAATGAAATGTGTCCCAAATGCAAATGCATGCCAAACTCGCACGTGGCCACGCTTTACCTGACACCTGACAAACGGGGCGGCCTGCGCCTGCCGTTATCTTTAACTCCCGGTCCATCAGTCAAACCCGGAAATATCTTTTTATTTGAAAATTATATCTAAAAGTTTGTGGCCCCCTCTAACGGCACACTACAGCCCTAAACAAAATATAGATTTATCTAATTAAGTTGCTTTGGCCTGTCCTCACCCACAAACTTCTTCTTTTGCAAGAGGAGGAATACACACTCTTTCTTTCACCCCTTTCTCTGGGAGTGAGGGGGAAGGGTGGGCTAACCCGTGCTCTATATAGGAGAAAGGTCTCCACCTTATCCACTCTGCGATTGCCCCCACCCACCCCTAATCCATAGACAATTAACAAAAGTCTAATTGGCCTTCTCATTCATTAAATAGCCTTTCACTGTCCAACTTCATCCAATTCCAAGGCCCCACCCTCAAAGTTCCAACCCCACCATTAAAGTTGTCCACTACTACTGGGGCCTCGCGACACCCTTTTACCTATTGTCACATACAATCAAGTTTTGCAAATGTCTAGCTACATGACCTAAGAGGATGTGTCCCACAGGTGGGGATAATAGCCTAGCAGTAGAAATAGGAGCTCTACCAGACATGATGCAAGTTCCAACCTACCTCATCCCTTCCCCCCACACCACCAAGGGGTGGTTTAAAAAGAGTGAGTAAAAACAATCGCAATAAAATTATATTTTAAAGAAAAGAGGTTTTCCCATTTATGGATTAGTATATTTATGTAGTTCGAAGGCCGATCCCATTTGTGGTGAGGGCTTCATAGAAAGGAAGGGCTAGAGGGTTTGGGAACTCCACCCGACCTCCTTAGATTTCTCCCATCCCACGTGCACGCCCCAGCCATTGGTTACCCTCATTATGTAGCCACTTTCTTGATCACCACTATTCTCACTTAGCTAGGCACAAAGGTTTTGAATGCCCTCGTTGCATTTTGTATGGGTATTGCATTATTTTGAAAACATGTAAGCAAGAGTAGGAACCTAGCTTTTAAACATCCCTAAGAACCATTCATTTCATATTAATTCTACCCACAATGAATTGAGAAACTACAACCATCTTTGATATAAAACTGCAATTGAAAGCAATAAGGGTTAGTGTGGAATGTGATGTCAAATTTGCATCACTCAATTTTTATGGCTCAAGGTGGAGTAGAGCTAAAATGATTGTCCCAAAGCATGATTTTAGAACCCTACAAAGTAGACCATCCTTTTTTAGAAAGTCCACAATCCGAAAGGATGTATGAGAATACATGTATTTTTTTTATCAAAAAAGCAATGAGAAAATCAACCACAAAAATAAAGTCATGCCACCTAGCAAACTTTTGAATAGAATGTGGTAGATTATGTAAGAGAATAGTGCATAATATGCAAGTAATGTGTGCAAACCATATAAGGGCACACATAGCTTTATTATTTCAAAATACTACACTTTTTAAGAAAAAGGATAAGTTACGTATGAAAGCACTCCTATGTATCGTCACCTAATTAAAAGGGTAGTAGGTGAAGGTACTCCATTGTATCTTCATCTCAGTAAAAGAATCACAAAATATCAACTATAACAAAGCATTACATGCATTATGTATAAGCAAATTTGTTATTGAAAGTTAAAGTGATGTTTAAATCATCACTTACAAGTCAAAGTTGTGATGACCAGTCCTTGTGGAAGCATAGATGTACTAGGATGATTTAGACTAGTTAACTATTCATTCCTTGACAAGTCATACATGCATGCTTATCTTAGGTAAGCATAAATGTACTAGGTTGATTTAGACCAGCTAACTATTCATTTCTCATATATGCATGCTTATCTATGGTAACAGCTCAGCTCTTTTACATTTTATAGATGTTTTGTCCTCAAATATTATTCTTAACACTATCAAATATAATTTTATGTCTATAAAGTAGATGATATGATAGTTAACAAGTTAATAGTCTCCACCTTCAAACAAATCAAGAATGACCACTTTCTTTTATATTTTCTTCATTCATTAAGCATTGTATTTTGTGACAATTACTATGCAATGCAAAAAACTTGTGTGTTGGTACTAACATATGTCTATAAAGTAGATGATATGATAGTTAACAAGTTAATAGTCTCCACCTTCAAACAAATCAAGAATGACCACTTTCTTTTATATTTTCTTCATTCATTAAGCATTGTATTTTGTGACAATTACTATGCAATGCAAAAAACTTGTGTGTTGGTACTAACATCTCATACCACATACTTGGTTTCATAACCCAAATGAAACCCAATCGACACAAATCTAGGGCTTGTACTTCATTTTTGAGGTTATGTAACTTTTGGCTAAAAATAGCAATTTTATCTATAAATGGTAGGTTGTGCATTGTATTTTGTGACAATTACTATGCAATGCAAAAAAACTTGTGTGTTGGTACTAACACCTCATACCACATACTTGGTTTCATAACCCAAATGAAACCCAATCGACACAAATCTAGGGCTTGTACTTCATTTTCGAGGTTATGTAACTTTTGGCTAAAAATAGCAATTTTATCTATAAATGGTAGGTTGTGCTAATGATCGTCAATTTCTCATTCTTTATTTTCACACTTTTCATGCCCTAACTTAAATGCAATTAAGGTGGATTTGACATCTCTACATTAGCCAAATATGAGTTCCCAACAATAAATTAGGTTGCATGATAGGAAATCAAGTTGGCCTTTATGTCAAATAGTAGGTAAAATGTAGCAATAGAAGCCCATGACGTTGGCACTAGGATATGCCTGACCGTGTGTGTATAGGCTTAACTTTGTAGAGAATAAAGGGGTAGAAGCTATACTAAAATATAAGTGAGTTTTGGGCCTAGGACAAGTGTGAAATGCCCATCACTTATCGCTTATATTATCCATTTGTATATATGATATAAAACATTTTCTCTACTTTCTAAAGAACCACTCATGCATTATCTTAAACTATGTAGTATTTCCTTATTTTCCTCTTGCTCTTGGTTCTATGGTTATGATCATTGTGTTTGATAGTGTATTAGGTCCATTTTGAAGTCATTGTTATTGAGTTTGCATGAGAATAGATAAGAGTAGCTCAACAAATAGCTCTATGATTGCCTAGAGAGAGGCTTGAGTGAAGGAGCTTCATTCTTTGTAATGAAGGGAATTATGTGCTTGGTTGCACATGCACATGTGGGATGAGGGCCTGGGCACATGCTTTTGGGACATAGGACTTGGGTTTATGGTCAACCCTAGTGCGAATGATCTTAGGAGTAAATGACTATATAAGTCGCTTTCGAGGTAACTTATGGATCTATTTGACATATTACGAATTTTGGTCATCTTCTTGCCTAGAGCAAGCTTTCATGGTGAGCTCTCCCATTTGAGAAGCTATGTGTATACTCCATTATAGGTGCAACCGGGGTTGAGTGCATCTAGCGACTCTCTGGCAATGGTCAGAGCATAGTTTTTAGATCCATTTCTTGTGAGTTTTGGTGTTGGAAAACCCTATTTCTTGCACCTATAAATCCTAATGTCTCAAAACACATTTATCATACCTCTTCATGATGTATGCTTTAGCTTGGTAAATGAGCATATTCTTGTTAAAAGCCCACAACTTTTGAGTTTGAAAATAACCATTTCTTTGTGTTTTCTTGAAATCTGGAATTTTGACAGTTTTCCCTCTTCAAACCCTAGTTCTATGGCTTCCTTCTCAACCCTATGTGTTACGCGAGAAAAGAGAGGTTAGGAACCATGGATATTCCACAAACTTTTGAACAATGAGAGTGTAGATGAAGAGCTTGAAGGTAAAGATTAATGGTAAAAGGTGACTGGTCAACGTGTGAAGGGGCCACCATTTGAATCATCTTTACAAGTGACCTAGTAGGAGCCATGAGGCAACAGGCGTACAGAGGAAGGGGCGGAAGCACAAAGTGCCATAACAAAAAGTTGCATTGTATCAACTAAGCTAGCAATATTACTTGCTCAATCTTAGAGCTCACAAAAGGTGGCAACAGCTGAGGTGTAGCAGTTTCATTCACCTTGGCAACACATGATCTAGACCAAGCCAAGATCTTTTATAGGCGCAATGTGGCATCTTCAGCATAGAAACCATACATGTTTTTTTATTAGTCCTCATTTGTAGGAACTTCATTCACTTGGGCAACGTGGCCGAATGTAGCAAGCGATGGCAATTTCGGTGTATCAATGGCAATTATGAAGGCTTAGCGATGGTGGTAGCATGACCGAATGCAGTAGGCGATGGCAATTTTAATAGCAATAGCATTTTTTAGCTACAAAGGCTCAACAATGGCAACATGACTGAACGTAGCAGTTGAGCCATTATTTTTCCCAACCCCACCTAATACTGCTAGACCAAATGCTACTCATGTAGCAATAAACCCAAACATTGGCAAGAAATCTATATAGAACATCGGGATGTTCCACCTCCGGTGTTACCATCATAGCTAATGCCAGTAGGAACCATGCCGATGAGACTAAACACATTCCAGATGAACCCCCTAGCATGTCAAAATTATAAGTTGACCATCTAGATTCAGTTCATGCGGGAGCCCACCCAAAAGTGAATACCATTTAGGATAACTAAGACCAATGATGTGGGATACACAATAGTAGCAAATAACATTAATGCAAATAGCATCGACATCATATATGCCACGGGATATTAATGGCCGGAGGAGCTCTTCTTGTTTGTTTTAGATGTCAAGGACCCCACAAAGTAGCACAATGCTCCATAAAGGCAAATCCTTAAGTGATAATGACAAACTTGCCACCTTTGGATAGATGGTGTACCAGATGTGGCATAAATCACTTGATCAGTAATGATGATGACTGCTTGCATAAGCCTACAACTCTAAATCCATTTATTGTCACACCGTAACCACACCAGTAAGTTTTAGCATAGTTAGTGTCTAATCTTTTGGCAATATGCCCTCGGAGAATCCCTAGTGGAAGGGTACGTAGAGAGGCAACCTTCAAAATGGGCATGGGTATACCATGTAAATCTAAGCCTAGCTTATTGCTGGACTGCACCATCCTACATGGGTACAGATGATGAGTTTATGACAAATCGCCAAATCTGCCATCTCTAAGGCCTACATTAAAAGGAGGAACAGGAGCCTCAAGAGTAATCCTCTCAACCCTAGTCACTATAACCATGGTGAATACTTGACATGCAAGCCTAAAGCTTAGGAGATGAAGTCGTCAATGGATGAAAGAAAAGCTTAAACCTGTCAAAGAAATTGAGGAGACCAACCAAGCCAAAGAAGAGAACCCACGATGGACATTCAAGATTTATCAATCACACTGTGGTAGGGCTTCGAAGGAGACGATATAAATGCCACAATTCCAATCAAATTGGAAGGAGTGATCATAACTACGATCCCGCGGGAGCATGAGTGAGCATTACAACCAAAGATATGTGGCAAAGATGGGCAAGCAACCCCCTCAAAAGAACCAAAATAGTCCTCAAGTTAGCGGACAGAAATTTAGGAACCCTTATGGGAATCTTGAAGGATGTCAAGGCAACGTCATGTGACCTGACCTACAAATACGCATTTGCCATTGTTGAATTCGGGAGGCTCACCAATTACGACATAATTCTTGGAAAACCATTCATGTGCCAATTGTTGATGATTCATGATTGGAGTTATGATGTTATTTATCTCCATCAAGAGAGGGAAACACCATTAACGTGAACCTAAAGGACCATATGTACAAAGAAGTCATTAGAACACCTATCGATTACTTGGGGTCAGATATGATGACTTGCTCAGAATTAATACATATGCACCACTTCACTGGACACAGTAAAAAAAGATGCAAGTTGGATGATAAAGCTTCCATAGCTTCATCACCAGGCCTTGAAGAGGAAAAAAAATCTAGATGCACGTGTTAGCTACGATGTATGTATGTCCAACACCCATGGGAACAAAGTTTTATGATGAGAATGATAGGGACATAATTCCACTCAGGACCATGATCCCAAAAACAGAGACACTAGTTCTGTTAAGAAAGGAGGAACCAAAAATTGTAACAATCAGAAGCTTTCGTCGTACAAGTCTTGCAGAGCAAGGAGCTCCTTTGATAGTGAAGATAATGAAGACAAAGAAGGATAAGTGTCACCAAAACACCAAGCCCTTCTCAAAGAATTCCTCGAAAGGAGAGAAGCTCTACTCAAAAGAGCTAAGAAACCATCTAAAATTAGAGCCAGAATCCTTCCAAGCCTCAAGGGGGGAAGAATGTTACTTGTAATATGTGGAATCCTTGAAGGCAACCAAGGAGTTCTACTCTAGTTGGAAGGATCATATGAAAAGACCCAATGCAAATGTCATGAAAATAGATCTTGAGATAGCTGAAGTGTGCTCATGACTATTCCCATTATACGGTTTCAATAGAATCTTAAAAGACTTCCAAGTCTGGAAGGAGAAAATGAAACAAGGCATAAAGGAAGGGAGAGTCGAGAAGGAGTCTAAGCCTTCAAGCTCAATAACCATTGATGATTAGGAAGAGGACTCTAAGCAAGTCCCTCTTTGATTCAAGGAGTCTAAGACTTTAAGCTTGATAACTAGTGATGTGATCAGAAAGAGGACTCTAAAAAAGTCCCTTCTTGATTCAAGAACTACAAGGTGGAAAACAGAAAGGTGTGTGCCCAACCACCAAAAATGAAAAAACTCGAGGAACTAAGAGTGTTCTATGATAGACCAGAAGATGCAAAACCAGTGTATTTAGCACTACCTAGGGAGGAAACCAAATTGGTTTAGATAGCCACTGAATTAGCCTAAGAGGAGGACATAAAACTTATAGCAGTGCTTAATGAGTACAGAGATGTGTTTGCTTGGAGCTACATAGATGTGAAAGGAGTACCTCCAGAGGTTTGCCAGCACACAATTCCTTTAGTGGATGGTGCTATGCTAGTAAACAAGTGGATTTAGTACTACCCAAGGAGGAAACCAAATTGGTTTATATAGCTATCAAGAGGAGGAGATAGAACTTATAGTAGTGCTCAAGGAATACAAAGATGTATTGATGTGTTTACTTGGAGCTACACAGATTTAAAAGGTGTCCCTCCAAAGGTTTGCCAACACTGGATGGTGCTAGGGCAATAAAACAAAGACCATACACATACAATGAGACCTATGCCAGCACACAATTCCTTTAGTGTGGATGGTGCTAGGCCAATAAAACAAAGACCATACACATAATGTGACCTATGCCAAGGCTATCAAAGATGAAGTCGACAGGCTTATCAATGTGGGTTTCATTTATGATATTCAACACACCAATTGGTTGTCATCAGTCATGATTATGCCCAAGATGAATAGAAAGATATGTGTTTACATAAAGTTGAAGAAAGTGAATGCAGCCATGGTAAGAGATCATTACTCACTGCCATACACTAAACATGTGCTAGAAAGAGTGGTAGGACAAGAAGCCTAGTGATGGTTCTTTTGGCTATAACCAAGTATCCATAGACCCAAAGGATCAACATAACATTTGTTATAGAATGGGGAACATTCGCATACAAACTAATGCCGTTTGGTTTTATTAACACGTCTATCTAGTAGAACAAGATCAGTTATGCACCATGTGCAAGGCTATTTTTTAATCAAGCACTCATAAAGGATTCCCAAGACAAGACATGGTTCTCTAAAGGGCACGACAAATACCAAGTCAGCTCATCGCGCTACTATGGGCCATACAAGGTGGTGAGGCGTGTTGGTGAAGTTGCTTATCAATTGGCACTTCCATCAACCTCAAAGATTCATGATGTGTTCCATGCATCACACCTCAAAGCTTACCTTGGTCCGAAGGTATTTGTGCAAGATGAATTGCCTCTAGTGGATGAGGAGGGAATGATTGAGTATGTGCTAGAAGCAATTTTGGGCACAAGAGAAAGAGTCCTTCGCAACCGTACATTAGTGGAGTACTTGATCAAATGGCGAGGGCTACCTAAGGAATAAGCTTCTTGGCAACCTACCTCTACATGGTAGATCTGTTTACAAAATCTCTTCAGAGAAAAAAGTTTGAAGTCTTTCGCAAGGCTTTAGGCTTACTACCATTTGGGGATTGATATGCTATTCCCTATCTACGTTCACATCATTTCTCTCTAGGGGGTTTTGTTACATGTGTTTTACATATACCTCGTGGTCATTCTGGTTCAAACGAGCACTTTTAACCTTCTTGATGGGTAGGGTTTTTTCCTTATATGACCACCCTCTTAGGTGGTGGTACTACACAAACATTTTTTACCTTTTTTATGGGAATGCTTTTTTTCCTCGTGTGACCACCCTCTCTTCGGTGCTAGTACTTAAGTATCCTAGATCTTATTATACTAACACTTCTCTTTATCTCTTATCTAGAAGAATTGTTTCAACTCTCTTGCTCTCCTGCTATGTGTGCATGCATGTGATCTTGGTCCCCCTCAACCCAACAATTATGTTCAAGAGAAGAGCATAGATTATGATAAGACCTTTGTATCTACATCTTACTTATATAACTACAATCAGGGGTATTATTACATTGGCAGCACATTGTGTGAAATATACATCAGTTGGAAATATCACTCTTATGTATCTCAACCTCTTGGTTTTATAGAGAAGGGACATGAGTCTAAGGTATGCAAGTTAAGAAAAGCGTTATCTGGCCTTAAGCATGCTCCCAAAGCTTTATCTGGCCTTAAGCATGCTCCCAAAGCATGGTATGAGAAGATAAAAACATACTTGGTTGTAAATAATTTTTGCAACAATCTAACTGAGAGTACCCTCTATGTAAAGAGGAGTAAATATTGTTTTTTGGTCATCATTTTATATGTTAATGACATGCTACCCACAAGCCCTAATGAGGAGAAGATTTTCTACATTGATGACATGTTTCTCATAAGCCCCAATGAGGATAAGATTTTAGCCTTCAAGGCTGAATTACATGTGTCATTTGATATGACAAGTTTGATCTTGTTGCATTATTAGTTAGGCATATAGTTTATGTAGTATGCTGACGGTATTGTGATATTATAGCCAAAGTACATACACATGCTACTTACATGGTTTAGTCTTGAATATTGTAAGCATGTTGCTACACTAGTAGAGACAGGTACTAGGCTCGATCTTCAGGATCCACGTGAACTATTTGATGCATCACTTATTTGGGTGCCTCATCTATCTATGAATTACGGGGCCATACATTTAGTTTGGGGTCTCCTAGTTGAGCAAGTTTATGCATAGTCTCGAAATTAGTTGAGCAAGTTTATGCAACCTTCTAAGCAATGAGTATTATAATACTTACAAGGCACTCAATCCCTTGGGCTATTCTATGCTAAGGGGGTTGATATTCAACTGCATGCTTTCAGTGACTCTGATATTGGGCTGGATTTATCACACGCAAGTGTCCACTAATGGTTTTTACTTTCAGCTCGGTGATTCATGTATATCATGGCTCACCAAGAAGTAGCCAATGGTGGCCACTTCGAGCTGTGAAGTTGAGTACATGGAAAACTTTATGTGGCTGCTGTGAAGTGTGTATATCTTTGACACCTTTTGGTAGTTCTTGGTGTTGGACAACAGTCCCCCACCATCTTCGTTGATAGCAGCCAAAGTGCATTAGCCATCACCAAGAACTCAGTGTTTCATGCTCACATAAAGAAAGTTGAGATGCAGTATCATTATGTCAGGGAGAGGCTCGCATGGTCTTTGCACATGATAATGTGGTAGATGTATTCAACGAAGACTCTCTCATGAGAGACGTTTGAAGCTTTTTACAAAGCTTTGGGCTTATTGCCATTTGGGGTTTGATCAGCCATATGATCGATGTACATGTTCACACTATAGGGGGGCTTCATAGCCATTTATATAGTGTGTGGATGTAGGCAATTAATGGGCTGAGGTACTTTTTCCCTCTGGAGAGTTTTTCCCCCAAGCATGTGTACACACTCTTATGAGTGTGTGTAAGTGACCTTATCATGTCACTTCATTTGTACTTCAATCATTCTCATCGATCTAATTTGAGTGTTGTGCTTCTTTCTATCTCTCCCTTACTTGTTGCATCTGTGTGTATCTGCTATCTTTGTCTTTACTCTAATAATATAATCTCCACTCTAGCAATGTAGCCTTTCTATTTAATTCACATCTAAGAAAGCTAAAGATAAGGTGGATAGGCCCTTATAGGATCCAAAGAAAAATTGGATCTGGAGCTTTTAAGCTCACAATCTTGGAAGGAGTGGCACTAACCAAGCTAATCAATGGGTATAGGGTGAAGCTGTACCATGGACTTGTCCCAAAAAAGTGTCTCAGGAAACCAGATCAAGAAGATGGAGTAAGGATTGGTAGTAAAGTACAAAGAGACAGTCTAGATCTTGAGTGGTGTGCATATATTCGATGTGTGTATGGAAGAGGAAGAGCCAATTGTCAGATTCATGATGCCAATGATGCCGGAGGAAATGGCCATAAATAACATGCATAAGAAAAAGGGTATTGAGGTCACATCGATGAATTTGCACCCCATACACCCTCATGATTTATATTGTTTTTTATACCTTTTTCACAGAATCTGCAAATTCAAAGATTATGCTCTAGGTTATTAAAAAATGCACCCACAGCCAATGATTGTCAATAACCATAGTCCCTTCTTGAGTTAGTTCATTGCCACCATCATGTGCCCTGCACTGTGTCAAGCCTATTGAGCGCACTGGTACTCCCTATAATCATGTTCTGTATCATTAACCTTCCTAGAAAGATAGTGGAATTTGAACACTTGCATGTAGAGAATGGCTACAAAAAGTATGCCTCATAGAGTTTGATGAGATGTCATGGGAGGAAGTGCAGCTTAATCTACACGTAGAGAGACAGGTGGCCAAGCTATAAAAATCAAGCATGATAAGGCTGCGATCTAGTAAGAATATGAAGTTCTCCCTAACATATATCGTAGAGTTATTCAAGCTTCCTCTATAGAAGGAGAAATCAAGATCAAGCCAACGGATGAGGAGGACCTCGTCCAGTAGTTTTGGCTACTAAAGGAAAGAGCCAAATAATACAAGATAAGGTAACCTAGACGAGGAGAGATATAAAAAGATGAGGTTTGTCTAGAGACCCTATTATATGTCTAGAACGAACTATGGATTAGTGAAGTCAGCACTCGGTTTCGATTATCTTCTATCATTACACAAGTCATAAGCTCGGAGATTTCCCATAATCATTTACATGAAGAGCTTTGCAAAGTATAAAAAATTTGGCTCAAAAAGTGTTCCCACGCATTCTGAGTAATGTTATACAATGTGGTTAACAATATTGAAGACCATTACCTTGGTTTTACCAAGGTTTAACAGTGAGGTCCCACTGAGTGCAAAAATCTTGTAAGGCATCCAAATTTCTATGAAGCCTCTCTAAATCTCTAAAAGGAGGCCAATGTCATCTGTATAAAATAGTATGGGGATCAATATGCTTGCTAGTGTGAGACCAATCCCACCTAATCTATTAATTGAGCTCAAGATCTCATCAATGTAGAGGCAAGAAGGAGTGGGTGATAGAGGGGAGCCTTGTTTCACCCCAATAGTGCTAGAGTGGGTGATAGAGGGGAGCCTTGTTTCACCCCAATAGTGCTAGAAATCTCTTGCACGATGTACTTCTAATGGGACTCCTATCTCCTGTAAATACTGTAGGAGGTGGGCTCACTATAGAAGGCGAGCTCACTGTAGGAGGCGGCCTTGGGGTGTAGTATCAAAAGCTTTGCAAAAATCCACAAAGTAGCAATAAATCCTTTGATATCGTGCTCTATCCTCCTTGATGATGGCACGGAGGCTGAAGAGATCACGTGAAGGGTAGAGTAGCTCCTTCGAAAGCCTGCCTATCCTGAGGCTCTACCTTCTCTTTGCAAATGAACCACCTCTAGCACTAATCCATAGAGTTTGGCCGATGTGTGGCCATTTATGATCATCCTATAATTATTAAAAACAAGTGAATCTTTGGCTTTGAGGATGGGGGTGATGGTGTTAGCACACCAAGATGGTGGGAATCATTTACAAAGGGATCTATTAAACATGTAGGCTAGTAGGGGCATCAGGGCATCATTGGCATGTGAGATGTAGTCATTGACAGTTAGTCCCTCATGATCCTAGGCCCACCCATTACATAATCTACGGATGGCCTTGAGGACCATTCCTTTTTGTGAAGAAGGTGGAGGTGGTGGGGCGGGGATCTGGTGGTGGGGGTAGGATGTGGTGATGGGGGATATGATTAAGGGAGCATGCATAGGAGTGTCATGTTTTCGGCTAAGTGATAGGTGAGAGAGCGAGATATTATATTATTGGTTATCAAGACTAAATATGACCTTTAAACCCTAATCAACATCATGTTACTTGTGTAAAACAAACATATTAAACAAATCTAGTGAGTTCCTCACAATGATGAAGCATCTATATAATGGGGGCTACAACCCTTTTCATCCTGGCTTAACCAAATATTTTCTTCAGTAACTTCATCCTCTGGACACTTCTTTCTTCCACTAACAATCCCTTTAAGTGATTCCTTCATTAGCAAAAGAACTTGAACTTGACTTGCCAAGTATGAAAGCCTTCACTACTAAACTTTTCAAACATAAATGGGGTTGCCATTATATGTAGGTGAGGTGAATGGGAAGGTCTTTGCACTTGAGTATGTCTCAAGGCCATTGTGTAGTCCTGATATAAGAGAGGTTTAATGATTAATTGAATGAAGTTATTACTAATGCTTTCCTTGGTCTTATAGAAAAAGTACAATGCTGCCTAGGTTTATATTCCTCTTGCTTAGAATAAAAAAATGCTTGTGAACACAAATCCTTCTCTCATCATGTGAACAAGATCTTGTGGAGGACCCTGTACACCAAGATTTTGAACCCTGAGGGTTTTAGCCTTACACACACACAAAAAAGAGATTTAACTTTTCTTTTTCTTCTTAGTCCTGCTTGTGGTGGCATTGACGGGCATCATCGAAGTTGGTGTACAATGGTGGACACGTCGATCGTTGTTGTCATAGTTATTACTCTCTCTTTCTCTTTATGTTGGACACCCCGCGTTGCTATGCCTTGTTGATACTGTCGTGTGTGGCTTGCTGCATGATCCTGTTGAAGCCTCTCTTTTTTTTGGAGCTATGAAAGAGCTTCACACAATCGAGACTCCACCCCCATTTATGGACGACGCTGCTGCATGGGTGTCTAAGCTTGCTAGCTCTAGCTCTTTGTGACTAGGAGAGCTGCTTCTTGTTGGATATTCAATTGCTTTGCTAGATGGACACAACCACTATTCATTGGTTTTGTAACTACAAAACCAAGCACTCTATCATAGGGAAGAAATGCCAAACTAGTGAGAGTTCACCTTTCAGTTTATCTGTGGTTGTTGTAAATACTTGAGTGGATGTTGTTTCTCTATTGTTTGCGGGGTGATTCTTGCAAGCAAGCTACCTAGCATGGACACTCCCTCTTCAAAATGAAGACTTCATCTCTTACACTCTTTCTGTCCCTAGACCTAATCAAAATGCAAAGTAAATAAACACTAATTTATCACTCAAACTAGATCAAATTCACTACTAATCATCTAAGTAACTAGCTAAGAAGTCCACCATAGACTAAGCATGCCTTGCTTTGATACCAAGTTGAAATTACCTAAGCTAAGGATGAAGGAAAATAATGAAAATCATGATTGGGAATTGATGAGAGCTATTAACTCTTCATTAAAATCACTAATCAAGGCATCAACTCATAATTAAAATGATGAGAGCAATTAACTCTTAATTAAAATCACTAATCAAGGCATCACTTGATATTAATCAAGCTTTCTAAAATGAGTGAGAGATTATATGTTTTTATATCTCTCAACAAGGAGCCCTCAAATCACAAGCTATATGCACCCTTGTGGCATCCATGTGTCAATAAATGCTCACACTCCATGTGCCACCTTGTGCTTTTTATGTGCTACCTTTTTTACCATTGACTTCACTTTTTACAAAGTGACCATACAAATAAATCTTCCTTTCTAATGTGCATTATTGCACCCTCACACATTGCTATTTCAACATATTATGGGAATGATATTGCTAAAGTGAAAGGACCATTGGGTAGCCAGTTTAACATGAAAGACTTGCAAGAGTTTTGAAAGGACCATTGGGTAGCCAGTTTAACATGAAAGACTTGCAAGAGTTTTGAGATTCTTTCTTGGCATTGACGCGGTGAGGCATATGGTTGGGTGCAAAGATAATATGCCTTAAATATGTTGGCAAAGTATGGTATGACTAGATGCAAGTTTACTTGACTATCACTAGACCAGATTTATGTTATGTGGTGGTACTAGTTAGCCAATTTATGAAGAGTCCTAGGAAACCACACTTGGATGCTCTCTAGAGGATCATGAGATATATAAAGACCATTTCTGGTTATGGTCTATTTTATGCGCATGGAAAGGATGTGATGGTTTATGGTTACACGGTGTAGATTGGGCTGGAAGTGCTTATAACATAAGGTGAATTTAGCTTGGGAATTGCTACTGTGAGTTGAAGCAACAAGAAGAAACCCATTGTTGCATTATCTAGCACAGAAGCTGAGTATAAAGGAGTCTGCTATGGTTGTATGTGAAGTGATTTGATTGCAAAAACTACTTAATGATTTGGGACATCATGTCATGATGGAGTGATTGCCATAGATTATGATAACATGAGCAATATTCAGTTAATGGCCAGCAATTCGGTATATCATGCGAGAACCAAACACATAGAGGTTCATGTCATATTAACATAGAGAAGGTGTTGGATGGACATATTAATTTGGCATATGTGAAGACTCAAGAACAGGTGACCAACATCATCACAAAGTCACTTGGGAAAGAGAAGTATGAGTATTTCAAAGAGACATACTTGGAGTACTAGAGATGGATATGATGAACTTTAGGGGGAGTGTTAAGATAACAAGTTCATCTAAATAGTGTTAGTGTGTGGTGTGTATTAGCGGTATGAGTGTGTGGACAATAATCAACCATGCCCAATGGCCAAGTGTGTGGACATTGGTGTTACATTAGTATCGTGTGAACTTATCATTATGTGTGTGTGGATTTTGAAAATGGAGAGTGTGTGAAAGAGAATGGGAGGAAGCACTAGCTTCTCCTATTCTTGTCTATGGTTGGAGAGAGAGAGAGAGAGAGAGAAAGAGGTCCATATAAGTATGCAAGATAAAAAAAGTGTTAACACACATATATTGTCGTAGCAAGCATTACATAAGGCATTTTTCATGGAAATTCATTATGCTTACTTTTAAGGTATTAATGTAGATATGTGATGTGATGTAATGCCTTTATGTTGGGATGACAAGCATCATGGTTCTAAACATAAAAGTATAATGAGCTTGCTTCTATTCTTTCTTTGTTTTTTATTAAAGAGAGATTTTACTTGGGCACACTTCAACAGGCCCTCCCCTCACCACCTTAAAAAATTAACACTGTTGATCATAGCCCATGATGACGATCGCACCCTATAGCTTTGCAATGAGACTTTAAATTTTCCATCTCTAGGCTATACATAGGGAGTCAATCTTGCTTCTATTTTATGGCAATATGTCAAAGTGTATTTCCAAATTTTGACATTTAATATTTGTCATGATGTAGTAATTATGCATAGTGTGGAGGACCATGTGCCAAAATGTTCCATTCAAGCTTGCTATCACTTAGCATAAGCAAGTTTGTGGCTTGAGTTTGCCCTTGGTGTAAACTCAAGCCACAACGAGACTTCAAAATTTCTAACGCTACGCTATGCAGAGGGAGTCAATCTTGCTTCTATTCTATGACAATATATCAATTTTGCAAAGTGTATTACCAACTTTTTACATTCAATTTTTATCATGATACAATATTTATGCATAGTGTGAAGGATCATGTGCCAAAAATGTTCCCATCAGGTTTACTATTACTTATCATGAGCAAGTTTGTGGCTTGAATTTAAAGATAAGGGAACCTAGTGCCTATAAAGCAAGGTCTTGGGTTGTATTTCATTCATGCCAAAGTAATGAATATCACTTGAGTTCTTGCAACCTTACTTCCATGTGTCTATTGTATCTCTCTCTCTCTCTCTCTTCCAAATCCATGTCTATGCTTCCACATACCATGACTTGATCTCTCTACCTTTCCTTCCACTCTCTCACTCCCTCCTAGACCTACCAGGCTCCATTCAATCACCATGCTTTACCTTCTCTCCTTTTATGTTTTTAGGGCTTATATTTTTTTAGGGTTTTTGCATTTTCAACCTTTTATGAGCATATGTGCATTTTCTCTTCATGAACCACCCCCCTTTATATGCTATGTTATTTTCTCCCTTCACATGATGTGTTTTTAGGACCTTCGATCTGCCATATACTATCCTACATACTTGCATTTTAGCTTCTTTCTACTTGCCATGTAGCATCCCTTTTTATGCATTTTCTTAGTCAGCTGACCAACCTTCACGAGATGCATTTTTCTCCTCATGTAGAAGCTCACATAGCCATATTCCGTGTGTTTTCTGAACTGATGCTCACATGCAGCTCATACAAGCACCTTATGTGCTACGTTTTCTCACCCATATAGCTGCCTATGCAGCCACCTTCTCATGCTCATGTAGCCACCTTATATCCACCTTTTGTTAACTACATATGGTGCACTTTTTTTCATATGTTGTAACTAGCCTTCTTTCCTCATATAACAACTCTTTAATCTATGTTTTCTTCTCGTGAAGTATCCATACTATGACCAGCATATAATTAGCGTTTTTCTTAGCATAAAGTACTGCCATGTTTACACAAGATGACATAAACCTATAGCCATAACATGCATTTAGCCGTGTGTTTTTCACATATGGATGCCTTCTAAAGTCATTATCAACAAGGGGCATCTACACTAATCTATAGCATGTGTGTTTTCATCAACAGATGTGTTAATTGTTAGATGACTCGCTGGTAAGATGTTCAATGGATCAATATTTCTTTCAATGTTTGCTTCCTCTAAGGAGGCACGGTCTACACGAATAGTACTTTGATTGAGGGAATAATATGGCATAGGAGGTGCACATGGCTAGGTCACCTCTTTGCAATGATGTGATGGAGTTAGAGGTTGGTTGCTTCTTTTCCGTTCGGGTCTCACACCACCTTCATTTTGGGGGGGGGGGTTGGAATAATCGAAGTCTTAGTGGTGTGAAAGGTTATTAAGTCTTGGTGTGAACACATTAGGTGTGAACCACCTCTTATTTAAGAGATTAAAGATAAGGGTGCCCAAGTGCCTACTATAAAAGCAAGGTTTTGGGTTATATTTCATTCTTGCTAAAGTAATGAGTATCACTCGAGTTCTTGCAATCTTACTTCCTTGTGTCTATTGCATCTCTCTCTCTCTCTCTCTCTCTCTCTCTCTCTCTCCTATATCCATGTCTATGCTTCTACACACCATGGCTTAATCTCTCTACCTCTCCTTCCACTCTCACTCGCTCCCCCTTGGCCTGGTCATGCTTCCAACGACAAAAACCCTTGGGTGACATCCAATATTATCAAATATTTTGCACCTACTTCATCACCTTTCCGATTTGCAATATAGAAGGAGCCCAAATTCCTCTTGGTTCAATACTTGTATTTGTTCTTGAAGACCTTTTTTGGAAAGCTATGCAAGCACATTGTTGATGGGTTAAAGAAGTCCACATCTAACACTACAAAGCATTCCACTTTTTCATAGTTTATTAGGTGCCGTCTTGAACAATTACCTATAATTACATCTAGAGGCATCAATGAACAAAGTCTACATGTGAAGAGGAAGTGTCATCACCAACCATCACACACTTTTAAGCATGGTGTGGTTATCTTACCAATATACATTTGAGTTGGTGGGTACTTCATGAGTAATATGAAATGTATGGCTACTTTCTCAGCTTGACAAATGACATTTTGCCTTTAAGGATTTTATATATTCCCAAAATGTAATGCATTTAGCAAGATAACTACTTCAAGGTTTTTGTTAATACAATAAGCAAATCCAATGTGATATAGAGGAGGATATACATGTGGTAAGCTAGCAAGCATTGGAATAAAATTACTAGATGGTAGATAAGATAAAGACAAACCTCCAAATGATAGATAAGATAAAGGCTAACCTCCAAACTACAGATATGACAAACACCAACCTAGTAATATTATGGACGACCTAGAGTCACTTCTAGAAGACAAACCTCCAAATGATAGATAAGATAAAGAAAGACTAACATCTAAACTGTAGATATGACAAACACTAACCTAGTAATATTATGGACTACCTAGAGTCACTTCTAGATACAAAGACTAACCTCCAAACCACCATAGATATGACAAAGGCCAACCTAGTAATAGTATGGACTACCTAGAGTCACTTAAAGAAGATGCGAGCAACACACAAAGCAAGAAAATGGGCAGTACTTTTCGAAGGAATTCAAGACATCCCAAAATTGACAAGCTCATCTCCTCTTGTCAATTAGTAGTCTTTTTTTAAATTTTTATTTGTTTACTTTTAGCCCAATAGACTCTTATACATTAACTAATGTTTGGGCTTATACATGGATGTGCTTGTGTGCTTTTTCCAGTAATCATTTAATCTATCTCTATAGTGCGATTTATCATGGCAAGCCTTCTCTCCGAGTTTGTGTTTGGTTGTATGCGATTGTGATAAGCCCTCACTTTTACCTTCAGGCTCTTTGTTGTGTGTTTTCTTTCTTTCGGGCTCTTTTATTTTTTTATTGGTTGTGTCTTTCCTTGGTTGATTGTGTCGTTAAAGAGGATGGAGTATTATGGGAGAGGTGTTTAGGAGCTAAAAGGGCATGTGACATTGTGTACCAAGTTTAGGAAATGGATGACAGGCTAGGTCAACGATGAAGGAGGGATCATAGCAAGGTGCTTGAGGGATTGGGCCACACCACAATGGTGGATAAGGGGGGAAGGCATGTGTGTTGAGCTAGGAGGGAGCTAAGGTCATCACATTAACCTATAAAGGTATTGCAAGGCATTGAGGAGGGAGCTAAGGTTATAACATTAGCCTATAAAGGTATTGTAAGAAGGCAAATAAATTTGCTTGTAAGGATTAGACCTACAGATCTTGCTTGTTCATCATTTGCCATGAAATAGGAGGCCAATTCAATTTGCTACGAGTCACATTAATTTATCCTCTCTCTCTCTCTCTCTCTTTAGATCAAAAAAGTCGACGTTAAGCGGTCTCGTCTCGTCTCGTCTCTCTCGATAAGTATTCCAACCGTAGCTTTGACTTTTTATTCCCAAAAAGAAAGAAAGAAAGATAGTCCACGGAACTAGGCAGCATTGCCAACCCATGACCACTTGATATGCTACGAGCATTGCCAAGTGTGAAAAGGAACACGGGCAGCGCACCTGCTTCCCTGCCATTGGCAAGCTGCCGCGTCTACCAGTCTGAAGCTAAATATCTGAACCCTTGGGGCGCGCTCTCTCTCCTTTGTCATTGGTATCGAAATAACCAGGTATGCCCGCGTCTACCAGTCTGAAGCTAAAAATCTGAACCCTTGGGGCGCGCTCTCTCTCCTTTGTCATTGGTATCGAAATAACCAGGTATGCTCAAGCCATCATCGGTCATATTATTTTTCTCTTAATCCAGATCATTAGTTCAGATCCTGTCAATCCATCGTTGGTTTAGCGATTAGGGATTAATATTCCATTTTATCTATTATTTTGACCATAATGCTCTCGGATCTGGTGCTCTTGTGTCCATCTTGTTTTCTGATATCTTTTATCCTTGAATTATGGTTAAGTTTGTATTTTAAGTTAAGTGGATTCGCTTTTTCCACCTTATTTGGACGCCCTCTGGTTTAGGCAGGCAAGCTCTGTTCGTGAAATGCAAGATTGATCAAAGCCTTTTATCAACCTGTGAAATGGCCAATTGTTTCTGCTGTCCTGCTGAAGAAGAATACGTGAAGCATTCGGACAATCTTTACAGTAATACACCCAATGGCAATCCAGCAGGTTCTCTCTTTATTTACAAAATAATAGTTTTAACTAAACAAATAAATGAATTAATCGGGTTCCTTGTGGTTACCATGCACATTAATTTGTTGTACCAGAGCTGCTGTTTGGTCCTGTGTTGCAACTTCGTCCTCCAGAGCCTTGCGCGTACTGAAAGAGACAGCTTTGTACTAGTCTCCCAGACGCTGCACACCTACTGTACCAAAGAAAGAGCTCAATGAGGTTTTTTTTAAAAATTTAAAATTTGATTTGAGAGCGACCTTTGATCACTGTGATGCTGAGCTATACAGATAGCTAGTCTCTTGTGAGTCTTTTCCATGCCTCAGTATCTCGTGGATTTGTTGTTCTACTCTTGATGTTAATATGACTCTCTCTCTCTCTCTCTCTCACACACACACACACACACACACACACACACACACACACACATATATACGGGGCAGTATTGGAGGCCGAGATCAGTTTCTTAGCAGAAAGACAAGGCCAAAGAGCCAGCGGCTAGGCAGGCTTCAAGAGAAACTACTCTACTCTAGCTCACATCTTTACTCTCTGCCCCATTATCGAGGAGGTGAGGATGGAAGCTAAAGGTATACTACTGTCTCATGGATTTCAAGAAGGCCTTTGATTCAGTCCCCGATTCTGACTCCTAGATCGCCTATAGGCACTTCAATTTCCATCAGATATGACATGCAGAGTGATGGCCCTATATGGTGATTGGCAAGGTCCGGGCACTAGGAGAGCTCTTAGAGACTATCAGTAGCCATTTTGGGGTCAAAAAGGGCTGCACCGCTCTCTTCTACAGGGTCATGTGCATCCGTTAATCCTGATGCTCATAGACATGTATATTCTCATTAGCAAATATATGGGCAGATGTAGAGCGTATTTTGTAGCCCTACAGGCTCCTGGAAGTGCCTAAGACAAAGCCAAATGGTTGGGACACCTTTTGGGCATAGTTTGGACACAAAATATGACCTTTCGAACAATGTTTTGTGGGAAAAATAGGCAAAACCGACTTGATTACGAATTCATACCTTTTTTCTATAAATAGGACCATTAGGCATTTATTAGGATCATCATTCAAAGATCAAGAGGATCCATTTGTCAGAGTCTACAAGGCAGCAAGGACACAATGGTGGATCAACATGAGCTTCTCTTGTCCGGTTGCAAGTAGAGGGCTGCAGGGATCTTTGGTCTGCATCATGAAGCTGTGAATTAGCAAGATCATTTGCATGAAGCTGTGAATCAGCAAGATCATTGTATATATAGCATGTTTTGGCAATATATAGTAGATTAGGTCTATCTCTCCTTCTCTTATGTGTCTTTGCTAAACATAGGATTAGTGTTAATCTTCTTTGCTTAGCGTTAATCAAGAACACGCTTCTGCAATGCATGTACCATACAATGTTCAACATTGGTGAGATCATATCATTCGTGGATAGATTTGGAGGGATAGGCTCATGGCTGGTTCAAGTAGTTGTGCCCATTCTGTAGTGTATGGATGACATAGTCTTGATCGGACTTAATGGAGAGACTAAAGAGACATTTTGATGCATTGCAACGGTTTTGTGACGAGAGAGACCTCATAGTTAATCTTGGCAAAACCAAGGTCATGGTCTTTTAACACTTCATACCAACAGAGAGCACGTAGGTCCTTTCTATAGAGACGAGCTCAAGTGGAGATTGTCTCATCTTATGTTTATCATAAGACTAGCCGTGTAGGCCCGCTTGACTAGAGGATATGTAGCTTTGGCCCGCATGGAGAGACAATGCTTCCAAGCCCATTTTCAAGAGCCCTAAGAGCCTTGCACAAGTGTTGGCTTTTTTACACTTCGGTGCGCCTTGCTGACTTATGGTGCCCCTTTTTGGGGGCAGATCTAGGAGAGGAGGATTGGAGGAAGATAGAGAGACTGCAGGTGATGATGCTTTCACACATGATTTGGAGTACGCTATTAGTGCCGCATGACATTATCTTCATTGAGTTTGGAGTCTCCCTTGGTCATAGATGCAGAGTCTCCCTTAGTCATAGATGCACTCTCTAGACCATCGCTTACATACAAACTTAGACAGGGCTACACACAAGTTGCACATAGATGGCCCCACACAAGCTCCTTATGAAACTCGAGTTCCACAAAGCATTTCCTATAAGTTTTTGATAATGGATTAATTATGATCCATAGAGACCTTCATTGGCACATGTCACATGCCATGTATAGCGGAGCTGAGAGTATTATCACATTGTCTACAGGTTAAATCTGGTAGAGTAGAGGGCATCCCCTCTCACGTCCAGGACAGGTGCACACTAGCATGTTTTAAGGCTAGCCGTTGGTGGTCGGACATGGGGCGCCTAGTGGGGAAATATTCCCAACGTGGGAAGAGGCTTATAAGTGGAGGCACAATTATAAGTAATTATAGGGTTAAAAGCTTATAAAAGCACTGGGGCTAATTATAAAGCCCAGTGGTCTATATAAGTGAAACCTAGGCTCACAAGTTATTATGATCGTCTGGTTTGATATCGTTGAGCATGATCCATCGGGGATGTTCACCGCGCGGCGACACCTATAGGGTGTGGCTTGGTGGTATGGGATGCTAGGTCTTACTATAGGGGAACTTCTCCAAGGATGTAGATATGGCCTCCAGCTCGGGGGAGAGTCTAGAGGACTCTATGGTTGGGAGGTGAGCCTTAAGCTTCCCTCCTATGTGGTTTCTTGTCAGATAGTTCCAAGGCCGGGTCTAGGTGGACCTTACATGGTATCAGAGCTTGGTTTTGACATGAATAGAAACTGTGGACGTGGTGGTCATGGGCATGGCTAGGAAGCCATAGGTCTTCTGGAAAGGGAGAAGGTAAAACTGATCATGTCAAGCTGACAGTGGCAGCGTGTGAACCACAAGAGGCCTTAGGGCTAGCGCATGATTGCAAGGCGGCCAGGTGTGCGGCTGCAAGCGTTGCAGGGACTGCCAGATGTGTGGTTGTAAGGAGCATTGAGGCCAACATGGCGGCTGAGCTTGGAAGGGCGCATCAGGCTGGACGGTGCTTTTTTCAGCAGTCTGGTGGTACATAGCATCTTGGCTGTCTGAAATGGCAAGTGCAAGCTGGGCTGGGTCGTAGGGCTGAGGCCTGTGCATCGACTGGGCATCAGGCCATAGTAACATGGAACACCGTTCCATAGCCTTGGGAGAACGAGGGAATGTGTTCCATAACCTGTGTCGTTCCCGTTCATATGCAACTGAACCAATCCTTCGTGTAATACGAAATGGTCCACAGTATCTAGGGGATAATTTCGGAGATTGACCTGTCCGTAAAGTCTCGGAATCTTTCGGAACTCGCAAATACACCATCGTTCCTTCAGAGAACTCTCTGGGTGAACGATGTCTATTAGAATAAAACCTCGCCTGCTGTACTCGACTGTACCTGATGGTACAGTTCTGTGCCTGCAACCAGCCGCCTGTCACCAGTCGTACAGCCACTTGTACCTGCTGTTCGTACGATTGTACCTGCAGCACAGTCGCCGCCAGAACCTACAGCGCAGCCTCTACCTGCTCTCAGCCTCTATCAGCGCCGCCTGTACTAGAGAAAACAGCCGCCTGACCTGCAGACAGCAATCGTACACAGTACGTGCTGTCCGTACAGGGCTGTACGGCCTAACTGTACGGCCTGTTTTGCACAAAAAACTCCAACAAAACACAGCAAACAGTAGTCGACGTTGCTTCTCCTCTTCTCCACGCTTGAGCTTGCACGATTCCCCAAAAAGCTAGAGAGAGAGAGAGAGATGAGAGAGGCATGCAACTCCAAAAGTGGAGTGGCCTCTCTCCAAACTTATCCTAGGGCCCCAACTTTAATAAACATTAAAGTTCCCTAGGGGCCACTAAGGCCTAGGGGCAACCATAAATAAAACATTAAAACATTAATGTTCTTGTTCCCCCCTTCACACGTGGAGATGTCCACACATCATTATCTCTGTCTGGGCACCCTAAATGTGAATCATTTAATATTTTTGCTCAACAACCACCATGCCCACACTTGTGCTGTTCCATTTTCACAGGGCCATGACATACCCCCCTCTTGAAAAATGGCAAGCGTCCTCGATTGCATTCTGGTTATACAGCAAAATATCCAAAGTGAAATATACAATATGGCAAGATTAGCGTCCCAATCTCTCTAAGCCATGCACATGTAACATCATTCACTGCAAACCAATGGCGTAGTAGTAGTCCAAGTTGTATACCACTGTGAACCATACACAACCACAATATCTCATGTGACTAGTACACATATATCATAGAAGTCCCATAAACAGATGTACTGTCAGCCATCAGTACGTTCGGGTGAGATAAAAACTGCACCAAGCGACCTCTAGATGTCATCTGATCCTGTTTGTATCAAGGGAGTGGAGGTACTACCCCCCTCTTGAGCATCAGGTAATGCTCCAGACCCATGCTCTGCTGAACCTGAATGAGCCACAACAAGAGTCGGCTCTAACTCAAAGGCATCGAGATAAAGCTGCAAAACCTGAGGTGAATCTGTTAAGTCACCTTCCTCCATCCACTTCGCATCCATCGGTTAATAGTTCTTGAAGTTCACAAGATAGCGACGGGAAACTTTACCTCGTACCTTTCTTTCCTTATGTGCCAGTATCTGCTCTGGAATAAGAACCTCATCAAGTTCCTCAACTTTCGGCTGAGCCTCATCTAATACATCCTCAGCACATCCCCATGGAAAGGTCTAAGGAGACTCACGTGAAAAGCATTGTGAATCTTCCAGTGATCTGGTAGCTTCAAACGATAGGCTACCTCACCAATCTTTTCCAATACCTGAAAAGGCCCATAATAATGCATGCTCAACTTAGGGAATAAGCGCTCTTTACCCTTCATCTTCTTGAGTCTAGCCTTTTCAAAGCGCAAAAGAACCCAATCACCCAATGCAAACTCTAAAGCACGTCTGTGACGGTCTGCGGCTTTCTTTTGCTTCTGCTGAGTTTTCTGGAGTGCCAACTTAACTCTCCGATAAGCTTCATCCATACTCTCCACATATTGATCAGCCTCAAAGATCTTATCCTTTGTATGCAAAATGGGTGGTACCTTCTTCCCTCCTTCCATAATCTCAAAAGGCGCCTTGCCTGTTGAGGTATGGACAATGTTGTTATATGCAAACTCCACCAAAGGAAGATACTTTTCCCATTGTTGCTTGTGCTCTGACACATAACACTTGAGAAGATCTAACAGTGTAGAGTTAGCCTCTTCCGACTGACCATTTGTTTGTGGATGAAATGATGATGAAAACTTGAGAGTTGTACCCATGTTGTCAAACAACCCTCTCCAGAACAAACTCGTCATCCGTGGATCACGGTCACTAATGATAGACGTAGGCAAGCCATGATACTTGAAGATGTTCGCCATGAACAACTTCACCATATGATCCACTTTGATCGTCTTACGCATGGGAATGAAATGAGCCTGCTTACTGAACCTGCATATGATAGTCCAAATGCCATCATTACCCGTTTGTGTCCGTGGAAGATCAAATATAAAATCCATGGCAATGCTCTCCCAAGGTCTATCTGGAATAGGTAAAGGCTGTAGTAACCCTGGTGTCTTTTGACGGTTAAACTTTACCTTCTGACATACGATGCATCGCCTAACAAAGGCATCAACATCTCTTCTCAAGGTTGGCCAATAAAAGAAAGTCTCCACTGCTTTTACCGCGGCGTCAATACCTCTATGACCTGCATACATACGGTGGAGCATGACTTTCAATCATAACCTTGAGTCGCAATGGCCTGGTAACACACAGTCTGCCATGCATCAATAAAAACCCATCTCTGAGAGTATAATGCGCATGCCGCTGACCCTCAGACATCTGATCATACAACCTTTCAAAGTCCGCATCATGGGCATACTGCTCTTTCATTTCATCAAGCTCATGATGATAAGCAAGTGAAACTGCTGAGACCTGTGGCTTGCGTGACAAAGCATCTGCCACTACATTCTTGTTGCCTTCCACATGCACAATTTGGAAGTGAAACATAGACAAAAAGTTTGCCCAACGCATATGCTTCTCTGAAAGCTTAGTTTGCGTGAGGAAATAACGCAAGGTCTGATGATCTGTCTGCACAGTGAAATCAGCCCCAAGCAAGTAGTGTTTCCATGTAGAAAGAGCATGAATTACAGCCAACATCTCTTTCTCATAAACCTGTAAATGCTTCTCGGCATCTTGCAATATTCTACTCTCATAGGCTATCACATGTCCCTCCTGCATGAGAACTGCCCCAATGCTACTTCCACATGCATCACACTGGACAACAAAAGCCTTTCGGAGGTCCGGTAACACCAATACTGGATCCGAAGTAAGCTTTGCTTTGAGCTTTTTGAAGGCTGTAATTTCCCGATCAGCCCATCTAAACGGAGTTGCCTTCTTTGTTAAGGCATGAAGAGGCGAAGCAATTTCAGCAAAATACCGTATGTATCGCTTGTAATAGGAACACAATCCTAGAAAGCTGCGTACATCATGCACGGTCCTCAAATCTGGCCAATTAAGAATTGCTTCCACCTTCGCTGGATCCATACGGACTCCATGCTTAGACACAATATGCCCCAAGAAATGTATCTCTTGCAAGAAAAACTCACTCTTCTTGCCATTAACAATCAACCTATGGATCCTGAGTTCTGCAAACACAATGGCCAAATGCCTTCTATGCTCTTCCTCAGTTTGGGAATGCACAATCATATCATCAAAGAATGTGCTCACAAACGCTCTATGAGGCCTGAAAATCCTGTCCATCATTCTGTTAAATGTGGCAGGTGCATTTGTCAAACCAAAGGGCATAACCAAGAATTCATACAACCCAAACGTGGTTCGAAATGCTGTCTTATGCACATCCTCGGGTCTAATACGTATCTGATGATACCCGCTTTTCAAGTCAATGCGACTAAAGACTGTGGAGCCCTGTAAGCGGTCCAAAATGTCATCGATCCTCGGAATGGGGAATCGATTCTTGATGGTGTTCTTGTTCAGCGCCCTGTAATCAATACACATGCGCCAAGAACCATCCTTCTTTTGCACTAAGAGTACAGGTGAGCAAAAGGGTGATGAGCTAAGCTGTATCAACCCTTTATTCAAAAGCTCCTGTACCTGACTCATAATTTCTTCCTGTTGGGCTGCACTAACACGGGACGGCGGTCTATTTGGTGGAGTACTACCAGGAATTAGATCAATGGCATGATCTTTTGGCCTCTCAGGAGGAAGTTCTCCTGTCAATGACTCGGAAAAACAATCTTGGGACCCACATAAGAAATCAGTCTTGTCCTTATCTAGCATAGACAAATTAGACTTAGGCTTATCATCTTGTGCATCCTTTACATAAATCAAGTACGCGGAAAGATGCTTTCTTATTACTGATGAAATTGCCGAAGCTGATACAATAGGAACAGATTCCCCTTTAAGTTTTACATCCAAAACATGTTCTTTCCCTCTATGAGTCAGAGTAATTTTCCTATTGTATGTATCCACCATCGCATGCACTCTGTGGTGTTGGGTTTTATGCTGTGTACGCACACAGAGGAGTGCTAGTGATCATCAGTAGATTACTGGGAGTCTGGGACACTTTTTACTTCAGTTAGTGGAGGTTTTTTTTCCCAGTTTAGCTTAGTTTCACTTATAATAGTTTATAAGTGATTTGGTCCACCTGGCACACTTTATGGCCGGACATGAGAGAGCCGAAGTTCCTAAGAATGTACTTCGGGGGAAAGGTCTTCCTTCATTTCTGAAGCTTCCCGTCTCCACATTCTGATTAGGACCTTGGTGTCTCTTTGGAGGCGGAAAGTTGGAAGAACTTCCCGGTGTCTGAAATCTTTTAAAGGATGAGGGAGCTGGCTTTGGCGGGACTTTCGACGAAAGGCTTTGGCAAAGTCCTTCGCCATTCTGAACACATCTTTTAGGTCACTTCATTATGTGGCTATTGTACTTCACTTTATCATAACTGAATACAAGAGCTAGTCGTGTCCTCTCTTTGTGCCTCTCACGTTTCTGTTGGAAGTACCTTCAAACCCTAACCCTGTTGGGGTAAAGGCATTATGCCCACCCTTATAGTGTGTACTAGCCCATAAGTTTTATAGTACATAGTACACTTAGTACTTTTAATGTACTAAGTGCACTATGTGTACTAGAGCAAATATACATGTGTGATAGGGGAGTCACACACTTATACTGTGAGTTGACTTATCCCCACATGTCTCTCTCTCTCTCTCCCTTCTTCTCTGTGTATGTCTCCCACATGAAACCCTAACTCTCTCCCTTCAACTGGTATCAGAGCCTACTGTTTTTCGTGTTCGTGTCCACCTGTGAAGGCACCCTGTCTTGAAACTCGGCTTGCTCTTCTGTGTGTTTTCTGCTACTCGCCCACTCTCCTCCTCTTGTGTCTTGCGCAGAGCCCTGGTTGTGGGAACCCTAGCTTTTCAGCACTACACCTGTTCGCAGGAGTCTAGACAAGGTGCAGTTATGGCGGAGAAGGGTACCCTTCAGACGAACGCGGATTCGAACGCTTCATTTACAAGGCACATCACTGCGACACCTGAGTGCGTAGCAGCAACGTGGTGAGGCCGGAGGAGTGCGGAGCGGAGGGGTTGGGGCTGGTGACCCACCAGCGTGCCGTAAGCCTTTGGACCCGACGTCTTCTGCACCTGTGGAGGTCCTGTCGCCCACGAGGAGAGCTACGCACCAACGCCAACATCGCACGCATACGCCTGCTTCTCGGGAGATTCACCCGCGAGCTTCTACGGGAGTTTCGAACCTGGAGAAAAAGCGACAAGGCATACGACCAGGTGTGTGCTGGTTCTTGTGTGCTGGGCACAGTCTGTGTGTGCATTGGCCAGAAGCGACCAGGCATATGACCAGGTGTGTGCTGGGCGCAGTCTGTGTGTGCATTGGCCAGAAGCGACCAGGCATAAGTCAAGGTGTTGTGTGAGGTCCGCCATGGCGTGATCACTGCAGAGCTCCTCCGCTACCGTCCACCTGCACGAATACAGCATCAGTACCTGCAAATCGCAAGAAATCAGAAATTTGTACGAGGTATTTGCTTCAATTTGTACGAGGTATTTGCTTCAATTTTTTTGGGATTTGCATGTCCATTTTCATCAATTGAGCAGGTACAGGTCCAAATGGCTCAGATTTTGAGCAAAATTGGCAACATTGCGTGACATTGGTCACATTCCGGGTCAATTTGCAGGAAATTGGGTGTCAACATTTGGGGCTTTTGATGTAATTGTGCCATTGGGCATTCATACATGCTGTATGATGTGAGCAATCTCACATTCGGGGCAAAATTGCAGGAAATTGGAGTGCAAATCAAAGGGCTTTTGTGTCAATTGGATTGATTTGCATGCAGGCGCTGGCATTTGATGCTTTGGGCAATGTGTTGATGCCTGTCAAGCACTCAATGTGTCAGTAAATCAAAGGGCTTTTATGTATTGGTTGTATATGTGGCCAGGGGGAAGCATTGTGAAGACTCTGGATGCCTTCATGTGCATTAATGTACCATTCATGATTAGAAATTGATCTTGAATCAAGGGGCTTTTCAAGATTTTGTGCTTGTTGAGCTTGGCAAAGCAGCAGGGAAGACTTTTATGCCTTGAATCCTCAGAAATCCACTTGCAGTCAAGGGGCTTTTGCCCAATTTCTGCCCGGGACTGTTTTATGCAGTGGTGGGGACTGTCAAGGTCTGATTTTCACTCATTTGGACAGCCAGGAGAGCATTTATTGTTGCTGTACTTGCTGGTACAGATTTGGTACAACTTTGTACAAGTTTTGGCATGGCTGTACATTGATTTGAGTGAGGAAAAGGTTCATTTTCAGCTGCTGTACTTGCCGGTACAGATTTGGTACATCATTGGTGAGCACTTAGTACTGTTGTATAGTACTTTGGAAGGGGAACAGAGCACATCTAAGGTGCTGTCATAAATCTGCAGCAACCAGATTTTGGTGTTTTTATCACATTCAGTGGGAGGAGAGTTGCATTCGTGCTTCCGCAGTGGGAGATAAACTTTGGGAGAACAACAGTGAGCACTTTGTGTGCTTTGGTGCAGTGTTTGCACATCTTGCAGGGAGTCAGGCATTGACTGTGTCAAAGGTTGCATATTGCTATGGCAACCACGATGAGAGCTCTTCATTGCTTCACATCAAAAAGCTTGAAGGCTCACATAATTATGACATTTGGCAAACCCAGTGCTATAATGTGTTGCTCCAGAAGAAGCAGCACAAGCCCATCAAAGAAAGGGGTGTAATGCTCGCTTCTCTTACTGCTGAAGAATGGGAAGATATGGATGAGCTAGCAAGATCCACTATCATGTTGTCTGTGTCAGACACTTTACTTTTCAGCATACGTGAAGAGAAGACAGCTTGGGGAATGTGGCAAAGATTACAGGACTTGTATGTCCAGCAAAGTGCCTCAAGCAAAGTGTATTGGTTGAAGAAACTCATAGGTCTTCAAATGAAGGAAGGGGCGTCTATGACAGCCCATCTAAATGAGTTTAATGGTGTTGTCAGCCAAGTCATCAATCAAAAAGTGGCAATGGACCTTCATTTGGTATCAGAGCCATCTGTACAAGCCATCGCCATGAGCTGTCCGTACTATCAGAGCTGGTTCGCCTGCAACTGCCCATACCCTGCAGCTGTCCGTACAATTCGCCGACAGCTACACAACTCCGTACAGGCTATTGCCCTGTTTCGTACACTGTGCCTGCCCTGTACGTGCTGGTCCTCGCCATCAGTTGCAGCTTCTTCAGCGCAGACAGCAGTACAGTACTGCGCAGACAGCCGTACAGCTGTCCGTATAGGCGACCTACACCTGCTGTGTACCTGCTCGCCCTGCACAGTTCAGTACCAGTCGACTGTACCTGCTGCGCATATCTGAAGTCAACCAGTCGACTGCAGTTTCCGTACTGCATCTGCTGCGTGTACCTGTTCCGTACAGTCGTCGTATAGTCAACTGTACCTGCTCCGTACAGTAGACCAGAACCTGCTACGCCTGCTTCGAACTGCTGTTCACCTACAGTCAACTTGTACCTGCAAAAATCACAGTTGTGGTAAGCTTTACAAGTTTTGAAATTTGGGCATTTTTCTCTATGAAAATTTTTGGCAGATACAGGCAGATTTTCTTGCAAAGAAATCTCTACATGTTTCTTGCAAAGTTTTGGGTGCAGTAACTTTGGGCATTTTTTTGGGCATTTTGGCACTGTGTAAGCCATTTTTGCTGCTCTACTCAGTCAGTGGTGCATTGTGTTGCACATTCAGAGGATTGAGAGTGCAGGCATATTTGGGTTAGCTGTATTCAGTGGAGTACAATTGCTTTCAGGGTTCTTGCTATTGGGTTTCTTGATACACAGGTACAACATTGTGCATTGGCATAATGGCAAATCAACAGCAGAGTGATGTATTCACGTATTTGTCTAAGGAAGACAAGTTGGACGGCATGAACTACTCCTTGTGGAGTTTTATGCTGAGAAATGTGCTCGTGGCAAAAGGTCTTTGGGATTTTGTTAGTGGTGATGAACCACGTCCAGGTCCATTGGCTCCAGAGACTCCTCCCCAAGGGGGTGCTCGTGGACGAGGACAACAGGTGCAGGCACCAGGTCAGCCATTGCCTGTTTAAAGAACAAATGCTCAGAAGACATGGGATGCCAGAGATGCACAAGCCTTGTCACTCATTGCATTGTCAGTACAGAGGTCTATTATACCTCATATTCGTTCAGCTGGCTCTTCACGGAATGCATGGGTGACTTTGGAGCAGATGTATGTTGCTCGTAATGAGGCTCGGATCTCATTTTTGAAAAGAGAGCTGGAAAATCAGAAAATGCATGAAGGAGATGATATGTCTAGCCACTTAAACAAGTTGCAGGATTTGAGAGAGCAACTCATCAATGTGGATGAGATTATTCCTGAGACACAGCTTGTCTCCACCATCCTGAACTCTTTGCCAAGATCTTACTTGGCCTTTCATACCTCTTTGAACCTCAGCATGAGGAATGCTGTTGAACCCCTTAAGTATCAGGAACTTGTTGCTCTCTTGCTACAAGAAGAGCAAATCAGGAAGAATATGAATATGAACACAAGTGCTGAACAAGCATTTACTACAAGTCAAAAAGGGAAAGGCAAATCTCAGCCAAAGAGTTCAAATCAGAATTCAGGTGATGGTGGTTCATCTCAGGATACCAAGAAAGGTGATGGACAGCCCAAGAAGAAGGGCAAATGCCATTACTGTAAGAAGCCAGGTCACTACATCACAGAGTGTAGAAAAAGGATTGCCAAAGAGAAGGCAAAGGAATCTCGGATGTCTGTAAATGATGCCTCTAAAGCTCCTCTAGAGACTGCTTCTTTTGTTGAGGACAGGGATTACTGTTTCTATACATGCAGCTATGATGCCTCTTGGTCTTCACAAGCACTCAGTATGACAGAGCATGCATGTACTTGGTATTTTGATAGTGGTGCTTCAAAGCATATCACATCTCCTAGGGATTTGTTTTGTCATGTAGGCCCTGCCCCTGTTGGCAAAACTATTCAGTGTGCCAATAATGCTTCATATCCAGTTCGTGGCATTGGGGAGATTCAGCTCACAGCCATTGATGGCTCTATTCTTCGCCTTACAGATGCCTTATATGTACCAGGGATTAAGAAGAATTTGTTGTCCATTTCTTCTTTAGCACACTGTGGTATGCAAGTCCACTTTGATGATGACAAATGCATGGTCAGAGACAAAGCTAATGCGATGCTTACTGGTACATTATGTCATGGACTTTATCAGTTGGATGCATTTCAGCCAGTGGATCAGTTTGCTTATAATGCATTCACTCTTACTCCAGCTATGGTTGATGCGGAGTTATGGCATGCTCGCATGGGGCATGTAAATTTTGGTAGTCTTATGCTTATGCAGCGACATAACATGTTCACAGACCTACCTCTTATGGAGAAGCCTCCAGATCACATTTGTGAAGGATGTATTTTGGGAAAAATGCATCGGTTTTCCTTTCCACGTGATCAGGCTCTACGAGCAACTGCAAAGTTGCAGCTTATACACAGTGATCTTTGTGGTCCCATGCAGACGAAGTCATTAGGAGGTTGCTTCTATTTTGCTACATTTATTGATGACTTCTCTCGTATATATGCTGGGTCTATCCGTTGACACAGAAATCACAGGTATATGATGCATTTTTGGCCTTTGTAGCACTTGTTGAAACAGAGTCAGGATGCAAGGTTAAGACTCTCCGTTCTGACCGAGGGGGGGAATATATGTCACACATGTTGAATTCCTTTCTTGAGAGTAGAGGTATCAAACATCAGTATACTACTCCTTATACTCCACAGCAAAATGGGGTTGTAGAAAGGAAGAATCGGTCACTCATGGAGATGGCCAGATGTATGTTAAAGGCAAAGAAGCTACAACATATCTTTTGGGTGGAAGCTGTTATGTGTGCTTGTCATATTTTGAATCGATGTCCCACAAAGGCATTGGTTTCCATTACTCCTTTTGAGGCTTGGCATGGCCGCAAGCCTTCGGTATCACATTTTCGTACTTTTGGGTGTCTTGCATATGCACATATACCCAAAGAGTTGAGGAGGAAGTTGGATGATAAAGCCACAAAATGCATTTTTGTTGGGTATAGCCGTGAGAGCAAGGGCTACCGGTTATATGACCCACTGTCCAAGAAGATATTCACTAGTCGGGATGTGATTTTTGATGAAAAATCAGAAATATCCATGGCTGGTTATGATGCAAATCAGGCTGAAAATGATGTGTTTGAAGGTCTACTACCTATGGAGTTTCATTCCACAGTTGGTGATCCAACTCATGAGGGTACAGGACAGCCAGCCAATCATGAAGGTGGTGCAGAAATTCAGCAGCAAATTGAGCCAGAAGTTGAGCCAAATATGGGGCAGCAGGCACAGGTCAGACACATACCTAGATGGTATTTGAGGACATTACAGGACAGCCATCTAGAGGGTCCTCTTGTTGGTCGTACTCGTAGGGAGACAAGGACCAATGAGCATGCACACATCATGGATTTGAATATGGTTATGGCAGCCAGTTTACAGGATGATGATGAGCCTGATTCCTTTGTGGATGCACGAGACAATGTGCATTGGAATAAAGCCATGCAGGATGAGCTTGATTCTATTAAAAGGAATCAAACATGGGATTTGGTTGATCTGCCCAAAGGCAAGAAAGCCATTGGTACTAAGTGGGTCTATAAGTTGAAAAGACATGCAGATGGATCCATTGACAGGTACAAAGCCCGTCTAGTTGCAAACGGCTATGCACAGAAGAAGGGCATTGATTATGAGGAGACATTTGCTCCTACATCCCGTATGTCGACACTTAGGTGTGTCATTGCATTGGCTGCACATCGTGGTTGGGTTGTTCACCAGTTGGACATCAAGACTGCTTTTCTACATGGGGACCTCGAGGAGGAAGTTTATGTATATCGGCCCATAGGTTTTGCAGAACATGGTCATGAAGGTAAAGTATGCAGGCTGAAAAAGGCCTTGCATGGTTTGAAACAAGCTCCATGAGCTGGGTATGCAGAGATAGATGCTTTCCTACTCACTCAAGGCTTTGTGAACAGTCCATCAGAAGCCACTTTGTATGTAAAGAAAGAAGAGAAAGATCTGCTGGTCATCAGTCTTTATGTAGATGATCTTTTGCTCATGGGATCAAATGATGACAAAATTGCAGCTTTTAAAGAGATGCTGTAACACACATTTGACATTTCTGATTTGGGGCTCGTACACTACTATTTGGGCATACAGTTTGTGCAGGATAACAGAGGCATTGGGTTGTTGCAATCTCGATATGTTGCTAAACTTCTGGAGAAGTTTAAATTTCAGGATTGCAAGCCTATTAGCATTCCTATGGAGCCTGGGATGAAACTGTCTCTACAAGATGACAGTATTTCCTTTGATGCCACTACATATGCTCAGGCTGTTGGGTGCCTTATTTACTTGTGTACTACACGGCCAGATATTCAGTATGCCGTATCTCAGTTGAGCAGATTCATGCACAGCTCGCGATTGTCACATTGGCAAGCTGTGACGCGTGTATTCCGGTATTTGCAAGGTACCTTGTCTCTTGGATTGCTTTATCTTGAGGGGAGTGACCTGCAGTTATATGCTTACAGCGATTCAGATTGGGCTGGTGATTTTGATACCAGACATTCCACTAGTGGAAATTGTTTCTTTCTTGGCTCTTTATGTATTTCTTGGCTAAGCAAGAAACAGACCAGAGTGGCCACTTCGTCTTGTGAGGCAGAGTACAGAGCAGCCTACACTACTACTGTTGAGTGTGTCTGGCTGCGTCGTCTCATGACTGATATGGATATTTCAGTGGAGGAGCCTACACCTATCTATACTGATAGTCAGAGTGCCATTGCTGTGGCCAGGAATCCTGTGTTTCATGCTCGCACGAAACACATTGAGATTCACTATCATTTTGTTTGGGAGAGACTCCAGGCAGGTGATATCAGTCTGATCTACTGTCCTACAGATGAGAATGTGGCAGACATCTTCACCAAGGCATTACCACGTCCGAAATTCGAAGCATTCCGCATTGCTTCGAATTTGTTTCCTTTTGGTGGATGATGTACAGTGATCACATATCACTCCAGGGGGGTTTGTTGGGTTTTGTGCTGTGTATGCACCCAGAGGAGTGCTAGTGATCATCAGTAGATTACTGGGGCACTTTTTACTTCAGTTAGTGGAGGTTTTTTCCCCCAGTTTAGCTTAGTTTCACTTATAATAGTTTATAAGTGATTTGGTCCACCTGGCACACTTTATGGCCGGACATGTGAACACATCTTTTAGGTCACTTCATTATGTGGCTATTGTACTTCACTTTATCATAACTGAATACAAGAGCTAGTCGTGTCCTCTCTCTCTGCCTCTCACGTTTCTGTTGGAAGTACCTCCAAACCCTAACCCTAACTGTTCAGCACCTTCATGTGGCACCATGGCATATCCAACAAAACATTACAGCCATCAAGTGGCATGATGAAAAACTCTTCGTTGTCCACATAACCCTGCAAATGAAGCCTTAGCTTCCGAATGATAGGAGTAACGGGTTCTGCATACCCTGGACAAGCCATGTTAGCCTTATATAACGGCCCCATCTCCTCTGCACGAATCCCCAATCGGCCAGCCAAATCCGGTGAAATAAAGTTGACTCTAGCACCTGTGTCAAAGAATATCAAGGCATTTTGATCTCTCACTTTGCCCCAGGCCCTGCACAACTCTGTCTCTTCACCACCTAGCTATTCCCCAACAAGATCAGGAACTAACCCTGCAGAAGGTTTTGGTTTCTTTGACTTGGGCTCTCCTTTATTGTTAGAGTCCTTTTGGGACTTTCTCTTGGGACAATTGAATGACATATGTCCCTCTTCAGTACAGTAAAAACATTTCCGAGCATCTCTCAAAGCCTGTCTTTCCTTAGAAGATCTCTTGGGCATTGGCAACTTCTTATACTGCGTCTCTGAAGACCCTTTAGCATCACGTGAAGCATGCCCAGATTTTTCAGCTTTCTTGCTCGAGTTCTTACTTCCTTTAAACCCAGATGAACCTCCAGTGAGAAATGCATTAGCTGTCATAGCATTCTCTATCATCTGTGACATGTTCATTACTCGAGTCTTGATACAATAATCACGCACCTCTTTGGGCATCATGGAGAGACATTGCCTTATGCAAGAAAGTCACATGCATCTGATTTTCAAGTTCGTGGAGCACATGCCACCGTGCTTCATGAAACTTTTCCATGATGGCCCATGGAGCCCATGCAGATAGGGTTGCCCCGTTGGATAAGGGGAAAAGAAAAAGAGAAGACCATGAGCCTCATGCCAGAAAGCTCAAGGAATTTAAAGCAGGTGACAAATCTGTTAAGTTTGATGTTTTTCATGGAGAGCATGATGCTTCCAAAGTGTTAGCATTTGTGGCACAGTTTGACATTGCCTTTAGCGATGAGGACTTCACTGAGAAGTCAAAAGTACGCCATGCTAGCATGTTTTTGAAAGGAACCGCTGCTCATTGGTGGATCACTGAAAAGATCACCAAGGACCCCATTTGCACCTGGAAGGAATTTAAGGATAGATTCTATGCTCAGTTTTTGCCACCAAATGCGGAGCAAACTCTCACCCAAAAGTGGGATAGACTTGAGCAAAGAGATAATGAAAGCGTGCAACAGTATGTTAACAAGTTTTGGAAAGTGTTGCTGGAAGTAACTCCTTTTATGCAAATCACGGAGGATGAAAGAAAGAGGAAGTTTCGCTCTGGACTGCAACCAGCATATCGTTCGGGCATTGAATTGCACCTGAAACATACTTTGCAACAGCTCACAGCTTCTGCTCTTGCTACGGAGCAATTGGTGCTCAAAATTAAGCAGGATCAAGGCAGTTCAAAGGGGAAAGACAAGGCTGTCCCAAATCTGCAAAAAGGTGGACAGCCACCTAAAAAGAACTTCTGGGAGACCCACAAGGGTGGTAAAGCTGAAAATACCACATCTAAAGATCAGGGCCCAAAGAAGAACAAATTCGGCTTGAACCTGGAGCAAAGAGAGCAATATGCCAAGGAGGGAAAATGTTTTTCTTGTGGTAGCAAAGACCACATGTTTAGACAATGCCCTAACCGCAAACCAAAGCACGAGGACAAGCAGACCAAGGCTAATGTACATGCAATTCCCGATGTGCAGGGAAACACAAAACATGATGCAAAAGAGCGAATGGTATGCAAGGCTTGGGGGCAAATCAAGGATCAGCCCGCCTTATTCATGTTTGATGACTGTGCAACCGATAACTTCATCTCTATACAAATGGCAGCTGCTTTGGGTATTGAGGTTGAGAACATGGGACCTCAGATTGAAGCCGAAGCTGCATTTGTTAGTAAAGAGGTGCAGGCTACTCCATTGATAGGGAAGTTGCGCATACATATCTAGGGCTACCTTGATAATGAACGTTTCCTAGTTGCACCACTAAATGGATGTGATGTATTGCTGGGCAAGCCGTGGCATCATAGGCTTGAGCCCCGCAAAGAGTACAAGACCAATATGATTTCTTTTATGCATAAAGGCTGCATGCATTTTATTGATGCTGGCAAAGAAGGGGATTCCTTCCCACCTGTATCACACATCCAAATTAATAAAGCAATGAAAAAGAGTCTTTCTGCGTACTTGGTTTTTGTTCGTGATAGCATTGTACCAAGTCATCAAAATGTGGATGCTATGACTAATGAAAGGCTGAATTTTCTTCATGCATTCAACGACTGTTTTGCTGATACATTGCCAGGTGAATTACCTCTCCAAAGGCCCGAAGATCATCGCATAGATCTTGTGCCAGGTAGTTCTCCACCCACCAAACCCGCATACCGAGTGAGTGCTGCACAACAAGAAGAGATCATGAAGCAGGTAAATGAGCTTTTAGAGAAAGGCTTGGTTCAGCCCAGTTCCTCACCTTATTGCTCTCCTGTACTTCTTGTTCAAAAGAAGGACGGCTCATTCCGCATGTGTGCACTATAGAGCTTTAAACAAGCTTACCATCAAGAACAGATTCCCAATTCGGCGTATTGATGATATTTTGGATAAGCTTGATGGTTCGGCTTGTTTCAGCCGACTTGATTTAAAGAGTGGTTATCACCAAATACGAGTGGTACCACATGATGTCCATAAAACTGCATTCAGGACAGCCTTTGGATTATATGAATTTTTGGTAATGCCTTTTGGTCTCACCAATGCTCGTGCCACGTTTAATCGTATGATGGATAGGATATTCCGACCTCATCGCAAATTCACAGGAGTATTCTTTGATGATATCTTGGTTTTCTCCAAGAATGAGTAGGAACACAGAACTCATTTGGTCACATTTTTCGAAGAGTTGCGGAAGCATAAACTTTTCATTAATGCCAAGAAAAGTGAGTTTTTTTTTTTCAGAGATACATTATCTGGGTCATATTGTATCCAAAGATGGAGTAACAATGGATCCTGCAAAGATAGAGACCATTCGTAATTGGGCAGAATTGCAAAACGTACATCAAGTACGTAGTTTTCTGGGATTATGTTTGTATTATAGGCGTTTCATAAGGCATTTTGCTATGATAGCCACCCCTCTACATGATCTCACAAAGAAAACAAAAGAACAAGATGCTTTCTTGCAGCTCAAGCATGCTATTATATGTGGTCGAGTATTGATTGTTCCCGATTTGCACAAGTCATTCGTAGTTGAATGTGATGCTTGTGGTGATTGTATAGGAGCTGTCCTAAATCAAGAAGGGCATGCAGTTGCATATGAGAGCCATCGTTTACATGATGCTGAGCTTCATATGGATATCTATGAGAAAGAGCTCTTGGCTGTAATTCATGTCTTCAAGATATGGAAACATTATCTTCTTGGGACTGAATTTGTAGTCAAGACAGATCATCAAAGCTTGAGATACTTTCTATCTCAAACAAAGCTTTCAGAGAAGCAGATGAGAATGGCAAACTTTCTTTTCATGTTTCATTTTCAGATTGTGCATACTCCGGGAAAGAAAAATGTGGTGGCAGATGCATTATCCAGGAGGCCTTATGTAGCTGCAGTCTCAGTGGCCTCTCATGGGGACTTATCTGCTATGCGAGATTTGTATCATTTGGATGCTGATTTTTGCCATATATGGACTGATTTGATGGCTGGTCATTCACATGCCTCTTATGTTATCAATGAGGGTTATCTTATGAAGGATAATTGCCTATGTGTGGTGAAGGATTTGTGACCAAAGGTTATGGAGGAATGTCACGCTCCACCTTATGCTGGTCATAGAGGTATCATGCCTACTACACGCATGATTGAGAAAGATTTCTTTTGGCCAAGTATGCGTAAAGACATTGAGGCTTATGTGCGTGCATGTATTACTTGCCAAAAGGTGAAATTTGATAGGCAAAAACCTCCAGGTTTGCTTCAGCCATTGCCTATTCCCTCGCAACGTTGGGAAAGTATTACTATGGATTTTATTATGGACTTGCCTAGATCCCAGCATGGGAATGATGCTATTTGGACCATTGTGGACAGGTTTAGCAAGCAAGCTCATTTCTTGTCCGTCAAGAAAACCATTAAAGTTGATCACATGGTAAAGCTTTTTCTTGCTAATATTTTCAAGCATCATGGTATGCCTAAATCCATTGTTGGGGATAGAGATCCCAGGACTACCAGCCTCTTTTGGAGGGCTTTATTTGATAACATGGGTACTAAACTTGAGTTTTCATCAGCTTATCATCCCCAAGCGGATGGCCAAAGTGAAGCTGCAAATTCAGCTGTGTTGGATTTGTTGAAGTGTTTTGTGGCAGATCAAAAGACTGCATGGGAGAAGTATCTTCCACTTGTTGAGTTTGCCTACAACAATATGATCCATGTCTCCACGGGAAAGACTCCGTTTGAGATTATTTATGGCAAAGTGGTATTGCCACCCATCCTTCGTACAAAGGATGAGATTTTTGCAGCTGATGAATATGTTCGTGACTTGGATGTAGTCTTTGGTCAGGTACGGACAGCCATTGCAAGGTCACAAGATAAGCATAAAATGGCTGCTGACAAGCATAGAAGGGACATGCAAGTCAAAGAAGGTGATTGGGTTTTGCTGAAATTTGAGAAGGCTAGGCTTCGGAAGAGGCCAGGACGAGAAAGATCATATCCTAAGCTTTCTCCTCGCTATTATGGACCCTTCAAGGTGATTCAGAAGATCAATGAAGTGTCATACAGGCTTGCTTTACCTAGTCACTGGAAGATTCACAATGCATTTCATGTGAGTCTATTTCGGAAATATGTGGGGCCAGATCCTGACGAGTCTGTCACGGAACATCCCCCAGAGATTGATGATTTTGAGGAGATCCTCCAGCCAGAACAGATTGTTTTTCACAAGGAGCGAAAGCTACCTGCAGGGAAGCTTTGCAGGAGATACCTTGTGAAGTTTAAAAATTATTTGCCTATTGATGCAAAATGGGTGAATGAGGACTATTTTGTTTACTACCCACAGTTGTTGCAGGCATATCTTGAGGCTTTTCAGTTGAGAACAACTCTTTAGAAGCCCGGGGGGATGTCACCAATTGGTCGACCATTTGACAGGAGCTAGACTGGTGCCACCCGTGTGTTAGCAGGAAGGTGTCGCATGGACGGGAGCCAGACTGGTGCCACCCGTGTATGACCTGGACTGTGTTCTATCCATGGGATTGTCACGCCATGGAAGAGCCAATATTCGTGCCGTGTCTTGCCTATGGGACTGTCACTCCATAGGGAGGCTCGTGCCTGGAACTGTCTTACCTATGGGACTGTCACTCCATAGGAAGACCAGGATTTATGTTTTACTTCGTGCCATTTTTGTGCCCGACAGATATTTTGTACTTGTTCCATGAACGGGAGATATGTCCATGATACTATTTGCACATGCACTCATGTTTTGCATGTTTGAAACTGTTTTCGCATGACTTGTTTTTTTGTGTTTGCCTGTTTGACGTGTCACTTACTGAGCGAGGACGCTTGCCAGTGAGTCGTGAAGTTTGCTCTGTCTTCTGACGAGTTTTGTTGCGTGTGAACAGGTGGTAAGTGTATTGCACATGTTGGTTTAATAGTTTATTTTCTAACCTTTCATTTTATAAGCTTGTATGTTCACATTCACTTAAAAGTGGGCACCCCCTTTGGGCACCCACTTAGGGGCCAAGGTGGGGAGCCACACTTAACTTGTGCTTGTGTGTGTGTGGGGGTGGGTGCATGGTCACCTACTCACACCACCATGGAGCTGGCCACCCACATGCAAACATGGGGAGCCAGCCAGCTCTAATCGTTTACTTCTCTCCTACCTCTACAAAAGAAAGCACCACGACCACCTCAACACACAATCGTGCGCTTCCATCTCCACCACCTTAGCAGCCGGCGACTCTGTTCCTCCACACCTCTTCAGGCTGCAGCCAGGCATCTCCTCCCATACAAGTGGCTGCTTCCTCTGCACAGTGGTTGCTGCCCCTCCTCCTGTACAGGCTGCGCTACCATAGCAGGCGGTTGTGTTTGCGCCTCTAGACAGGCAGCCAAACAGGCTGCGCTGCCTATCATAGCAGGCGGGTGTGTATGTGCCTCCAGACAGGCAGCCAAACAGGCTGCGTTGCCTACCACAGCAGCCGGCTGTGTGTCCACCACCAGCAGGCTGCGCTCCAGCTCCAGCAGGCGGCTGTCGACTGTGCGCTTCATCTCCTCTGCGGGCGGCTTCTCTTCAGAGTGGCGGCTACTACTCCTCTTCCTTCCCCACAAGAAGGTGGCTGCTGTTCCTTCAGTTGGTGGCTGTGGCTTTGCTGCCAGACAACTACGCCTCCTCCTCCACAGAAGGTGGCTGTGTCCTGCACAACAGAAAACGTAGCACTCTTGAGGAAGCCTCTTCTCCAAGATAAAAAACGCAGCACTTTCTTGCTTGTAGGTCAGATTTGTCTCTGATACCATGAAAGAAAGAGAAAACACATGTTGTAGGCCCAAGTACAAATTGTAGAAGGCTGTAGGTAGATGTTTATTGCTGAAAATGAGCATGAGGGAAGCCCGCAGGTGCTTACAAGTATAAGAGACTGTTGCAATAGCCAATGACCTCTAGCAAATATGCAAAAGTGAGATGAGATATGAGGAGAAGGGTGTGAACCCTTATATATCTCTCATATGAGTAAGTCGGCCAGTTGCAGCAGGTTGACAGCAGTCGTGAGCCATAAATATGCCATAAATAGCCTAAAAAGACTCATAAGAATGCTAGAAAAAGACCTAAATGATGTCTGCTAGCTATGCTAATGCAGAGCTTCATAGAAATGACCAGTACAAGCATGCTAGGGTACATGAAGACCATTTGGAGATGATATATTTTCCAACAAGGCCGTCTTGTGTACATCTTGTGGTGCCACACGTACTTGGTGATACCTACTCTTTAGGTCAATGCGGCTGAAACATGCAAACCCTTCAAGTTTATTGAGGATGTCATCTATGCGTGGGATTGGAAACCAGTCCTTGATAGTAAGTTTGTTTAAACTTTAAAGCCCGGTAATCCACACACATGCAGAAAGAACCGTCCTTCTGCACTAGCAAGATAGGCGAATAGTATGGCGAGGTGCTTGGCTAAACTAAACGTCGGTCCAATAATTCAGTTACCTATTTTTGTAACTCGCGGCGGTGCCCGGGGGACTAGGTCCTTTGACACACTTGTTGATATCATCAATGCATATTAAAACATTTAAACATGGCCACAGCTTTAACACATATCCATCATCACTTTGCATAAAACATAAAGCTAGACAAAACATCCACAAATGCTAAAAATGGAGCTTGCACGTGTGACACTGCATAGAGGCCGGAATGGGCCGACCCCCCTCTTGGAGTATTTTATTACCCAAGGAGAATAATATCATGTACAAGCTTTGCGGGCCTTACTCTCCCCACGGGAGATGCCGGATTATCCATATACAAATGTCATAACACAGCCCAACACGAGGCAACCAAGCCGGAACACAGGCTGTAGAAATGCCGAGCCAACAATATAATCCATATACCTCCGTGTGGGTACCGATTCTTTCCCAAAAACCACGGGTCTTCATGCAATAGAGCTGGTACAGCAAGTACAACTCTCCATTCAGCCGGTACAGCAGGTACAATGGTTGGTACAGCCGGTAACCTATTCTATGTGAAATATATTTTTTTAAATCAATTTGAAATTTGGTTACAGTTTTGCAAGAAATGCTTTGATTTGTGTATGGTGCACACTATTTTTACATAATGTAAAGAAAAGGAACGGTAAACAAAACAAATTTTTACATGCTAGCTATAATGATACAGAGAATTTTTCTATGGCACAGGTTATCCGGGTGCCCAAAAGGCTAATCCGGCAGTTCGGAACCCAGTTACACAAACTGTCCAGCCTATAGAAGCACCGGCTATATCATTGGATGAATTGAGAGAGGCGACTGAAAATTTTGGAGCAAATACTTTGATAGGTGAGGGTTCGTATGGACGGGTTTACTTGGCGAGGCTGAATAATGGCAGATCTGCAGCAGTTAAAAAACTTGACGTCAGCAATCAGCAGGAGCCTGATAACGAGTTTTTAGCTCAGGTAGGTTTTGCTTGTAGTCATGAGGTCATAAATGTTTTTTTTGCTTGCTATATTATCTATTGGTGAAGTGGTAAGACCGTCACACTGAGACCTGTCCTATCACATTTGGTACACCAAACAATGAGCTGTACAGGTGTCAAGGGTTTCAAGGCTGAAGAATGAAAACGTCGTGGAGCTTATTGGATACTACGTTGATGGCAATCTGCGAGTATTGGCATATGAATTTGCAACGATGGGTTCTCTACATGATATCCTACACGGTAAAAAAATTGTTGACATTGTCCACACTGTGAGTTTCATTGACTAATTGTTCTCCTTTGCTAAGTATGGAGAATAATACTCTAAAGCTTGTACCAATTGTTCATAATATCAACTGACTTGGTAATATGTGCTGATTTATAAAGGCCGAAAAGGTGTCCAAGGTGCCCAGCCCGGTCCTGTCCTTGATTGGATGCAACGTGTGAAGATTGCAGTGGGAGCGGCAAGGGGCTTAGAATACTTGCATGAGAAAGTGCAGCCTCTCATAATCCATCGTGACATCAGATCTAGCAATGTTCTACTCTTTGATGACTACACTGCAAAAATTGCCGATTTTAATCTCTCAAATCAAGCACCTGACATGGCAGCCCGTCTCCATTCTACCCGTGTTCTTGGGACCTTTGGTTATCATGCTCCAGAGTAAGGGGTCAGAGCTTTCTTACTTAAATGCCTCGCTTGCAGTGCTTTAGACGTTCATAGATCACATATTTGTCTACATGTTTTTTGTCCTTTTTTTATGTAGATGATACTACTTTCTGTCCACTGGATTCTTTTGTGTGCTCAGTCACTTTAGCAACGGACCAATTAATGCATGGACAGTTAAAATTCCTGGGTCAAAAACCAAACAAAAATGTTATGCTTTAGATTATTTGCAATGATTGTAAGATCAAGACAAATGATAAATAAGGTTCACATGCAAGCCCCCAAAGGAACAAAGATTTAGGATTGGCTAGATAGGTTATCACTTGTAAGTGGGAGAAGGGAAATGGCGCTACCAGCTAGGGTTGTGTGAAAGAGAGTAAGTATATTGTGGAAAGACATCTTGTGCCATCTTGGCTCACATTGTGGGGTCTTCTGATTTTGTATATGAAAAAAGCAAGGATTTGGTTGGAAAGTGTCAAGACTTTGATTACAGATAGATGCCAGATCCATGCTCACAAGTGATCAAGGTGTGTTTGCATAAGTTCTCTTTTCTACAGGCTGACAAATCTTTACCTTCAGGTATGCGATGACAGGACAGTTGACACAGAAGAGTGATGTTTACAGTTTTGGAGTGGTTTTATTGGAGCTGCTCACAGGGAGAAAGCCAGTCGATCATACCCTACCACGTGGACAGCAAAGTCTGGTTACATGGGTGAGACATGCATTCCCAGCTAGTTCATAAATTAGCACTACTGGACAATCATTATAACTATCAGTGCTTTTTGAGAAGTGAGGATGTGTTAATGCAGGCAACTCCAAGACTAAGCGAAGACAAAGTTAAGCAGTGTGTGGATCCCAAGCTTAAGGCAGATTACCCAATCAAGGCAGTGGCCAAGGTGATTTACCTTCTTCAGTTTTCATTGATTTTTTGGACTGTAAATCTTGGTATCCTTTGGTCATGTAGTATGTTCTCCAAAACATGCACAGAGTGATTAGGGTTACTAACTTTTAATTGACTGATACTTAAAACAGTCTTATGAACCCATCATTAGAGCCCAACAACTAGCATTAACTCAGCCAAGTTATGGTGTGGGAGAACAAGCCTTATCCAAGTATAAAAGCATAAAGGCATGTGCACACACTCTTGTAAAAGAGAGTGGATAAAATACAGAAAGTAACCACAAGGCAAAAGTCAAAGGGGCATCTACCTCTCGTAGAATCAAGGAGCTGATTCAGGGAAAAAGGTAGAGAGAATCATGGAGCCACCCACTCATGCCTAATCACTCACCTAATCACAAAAGCTAAGCGGTATTAGTAGCATGTATGAAGCCTATTTAAAGGCACTCTTCTCAATGATAACTAAGAAAGCATTTGAATCATTTTGTCACTCTCATATTGAGGTGTGTTTTATTTCTCTCTCTCTCTCTCTCTCTCTTTTTGCCATAGCCATAGCCATGTTTCTCTATTATCCACCATAGCCTCCACTTCATTGTTTCCTACATTTGGTATCAAAGCTATAAGTTGATTCTGCCTCGAGCAATAGTGTCTTGAATCCGATTTTTTTAGTACATGCTCGTACACCCACGCCGCCATCCGTACAACAGACCGTACAGGTGCAAATAGTCTGTACAACCTCTTGTGTTGTGTCAGTGGTAGTAGTAAGGTGGCCCAGTCTTGTGCATGCATCTTGAGTAGCAACCAACAACGCGCACAAATCAGCGCACACATCAATCCATGAAGGAATCTCAAGAAAGTAAAGTCGATTTGTGCCTTTTTCTAATTTATGTAAATCCTACTTAATCCAAGTAATTAGTCTTAATTACTTTTTTAATTTTCACAATTGAGAGTGCAAATCTAGCATTCAGGTGTTGCTATAGTATGCTAAAGCATTATTAATCAAAACCCCCTTGTTTGGAAATCCTAATTTTAGGAAATCCTAATTTTTGAAAATCCTAATTTTTTCTTGGCCATTATCTGTAAGGGATTAGATAGTGGCATTGGAAGCTCTCCTTTGTTAAGACGTTCCAGATTTATACTATACCATGGCTACCCACATGTTCATTGAAAAATTAATGGAGAAATTTTCCACAGCTGGTAGACTAAGTTGAAGTTTAGTCTTATGAGGGAGGGCCTTTGGCCTTTCATTGAAGGGGAAGAGATGATGCTCGAGAATAAAGATGAGAAAGCATGGAAGCTGAGAGATCAAAGAGCCTTTGGCCTCATAGCCCTAGGACTCTTTTGATAATTTTATACACCATGTTGCTGATCTCCCAACCTCCAAAGAAGCATATGAAAAGTTGGACAAGCTTTTCGGGGCTCATGTAAGAAACTCTAAAGTTTCTTTGCAGATAGAGTTATATGGCCTTGTAAATGCAACCACATGAGAGCTTTGATGCTCAGGTGAATAAGACGAAGTCCTTAATGAACCAGCTTGTAGGTCTTAAAGCTAATGTGGCCCTAGTAATAGTGCTTATAAAGTGTATGCCTGAAGAGCTTTACGGAAATCTCCTCACCACACTAAAGAACCTACTAAACCTTACCTTGGAAGGGGTCATAACCTCCTTCAAGGAAGAAGAAAGGAAGGTGCAAGAATAAAGCAGCGGAGGGAGACAACTTTTTCACAAAGAACTTCAAAGGTAAAAAGTGTTCTTTTTGTGGTAGGAACAATCATACTGAGAAGGACTGTCATGCCAAGAATCCTTGCAAACATTGTGGGAAAAACAACCACAATGAGAAGTATTGCTTTCACAAGAAAGCATAGGCCAATGTCACATAGGAAGAAGAAACTATAAAGGAGATGCAAACTTTGCAGGGTATGAACACTTATGGGGCTTTTAAAAGTCTACTACAAAGAAGATGGCTTGACTACCATTAACTCTACTCCAAGGTCAGAAAGAGACACAACTTCTAGTGAAACTATGTCATAAGCATAGATTAATCCAAACGAAGTGTGTACTAGGGTAACACTTGAGGGGGAGTGTTGGAAAACAAGCCTTATCTAAGTATAAAAGCGTAAACGCTTGTGCACACACTCTTGTAAAAAAGAGTGGATAAAATCTAGAAAGTAACCACAAGGAAAAAGTTAAAGAGGCATCTGCCTCTTCTAGAACCAAGGAGGTGTTTTAGGGAAAAAAGTGGAGAGAACCATGGAAGCATCCACTCACACATAATCACAAATGATAAGCTGTATTAGTAGCATGTATGGAGCTATTTAAAGGCACTTTTCTCAATGGTAATTAAGAAAGAATTTGAATCATTTTGTCATGTGCACCCTACACTAGGGTACACAAATACACACTAGCATCATCATCAATGCAACATTTGTACAGGAGTAATACCTTTTTCTAGGAATATTTGTAGTACGCCGTGATCCCATTGTGAGCCCTCAGTCTAGGGACATTCAGGCACGAGCTATGTAGGTCAGTCTCTGAGCCATAGAGGCTAGTCGAGAGTGAGTCCTGTTTACCCACTTGGAGAAGTCATCAGGTAGGTGCATGTAGTAGTCAGCCTTAGCCTAGGTCTTGCATTAGAAGCACATAACAACATATAGGCCAGAATGGCATGCCCAGCCCATGGCTGATAAGTCTGTCACCAGTTTGGTCAAGGGCTGATTACAGATTTGACCAGTCGACATCAAGCAGGGGCAACATATCCTTGTCGGCTCTAGCAGAAGGGGCAGCCATAAGACAAGCAGCAGCTTGCCTTGGGGCTTTGTGCAGTTATCGAGCAAGCTGGCAGCTTTAAACAAACAGGGGCGAGGATTTAAATAACATTTAATGCTATTTTGTTGCTTTTTTGTCCAAACAGGAACTGGCCGACATTTGTTGGCCGACTAGTTTCTCCTAGGACTATATAAACAGGCGCCTAAATTCAGCATCAATCATTCAGAAAATGCAGCAAGTCTTTAGCAAGACACAAGCAGAATTCAACAGTAAATCAGCGGATAAGCGTCCTACTTTGTCCAGGCAAATATTGAATCTCCTTTCATTCTCAACTAGCATATGTGCAGTCCTATAGCTATCTGGACTTGCATAAGTGGCCCGAAGAGTCTTCTGTAGTGCCTTAGATTGGTGGATACTCAGCTGACGTATGGTCTTCCTTGTCCTTGCGTTAGGCAGCATATCACTTGTTCTCAAGCATTGTACAACAGTTCTCCAAAGAATTAATACTCGTGCTTGCAGGGGGGCCGTTCAATGGGTAAAATACTGTGTCATCTACTTCTCTTCTCTTCTCCCCTCTCTCTCTCTCTCTCTCTCTCTCTCTCTCTCTCTACTTTGTGAATTGGATGCTAAAGATCTCACCACATAAAGGTATGAAGAAGACTCTGTTGTGCGTTACCACGATCAACTTCAGTGCATGTAACATTTGTTGGGTTTTATGCTGTGTATGCACCCAGGGGAGTGCTAGTGATCATCAGTAGGTTACTGGGGCACTTTTTACTTAAGTTAGTGGAGGTTTTTTCCCCCAGTTTTAGCTTAGTTTCACTTATAAAGGTTTATAAGTGATTTGGTCCACCTGGCACTATTTATGGCCGGACCATGTGAACACATTATTAGGTCACATCCTTTTATGTGGCTATTGTACTTCATTTTATAACAATCAATACATGAGCAGTCGTGTTCCTCTCTCTGACTCTCACGCCTCCTGTTGAAGTGCCTTCCAAACCCTAACCCTAACAGCTCAAACCCTTCATTTGGTATCAGAGCAGGTTAGCCTAGCTGTCCGTACAGGCCATAGCCATCAGTTCGCCTGCATTCAGTTCAGCTACAGCCACTCAGTCAGTCGCCATCAACTGCCTGTACAAGTTCCCCTGCAGCTGTCCGTACAGCTCGTCGTCAGCGGCACGTACAGCTCTTCGCCTGTTCTGTTCCGTACCTTGCAGCTGCTCTGTACACAGTCGCCCGTACAACCAGTTCGCCACTAGCTGTCTGTGCAGGTTCTCCACCAGCTGCCCGTACAGGTGCACCACCAGTTGTCCGTACAGGCCATAAGCTGCCTGTACTGGTTCGCCTGCTCTGTCCGTACTGGTTCGCCATCAGACTGCTTTGCTCCGTACACAGTCGCCTAGTACTTGCAGCTCCGTACAGTACCTGCAGGCGACCAGCAGCACCTGCTGCGTATACTTGCAGCAGACCAGCACCTGTCTGTCCATACAGGCGACAGCTGGTTCCGTATAGTAGCTACTGACTATTTCCGTACAGCAGTTGATCAGTACCTGCAGCCTCATACAGTCGCTTCTACACCGAGAGCTGTTCCGTACTACTGTTCCGTGCCTACAGCCGAGTGTACCTGCAAAATCTTTTGGGTAAAAATTTACATCTTTACATGTTTTGAAATTTGGGCATTTTCTCTGTGAGAGTTTTTCTGGCAGATACAGGGAGGTTTTCTTGCAAAGAAATTTCTACAGGCTTTTGCAAGGCTTTGGGTGTAGTAATTTTGGGCATTTTTTGGGCATTTTGGCACTGTGTGTCATTTTTGTTGCTCTACTCAGTCAGTGGTGCATTGTGTTGCACATTCAGAGGATTGAGAGTGCAGGCATATTTTGGTCAGCTGTATTCAGTGGAGTACAGTTGCTTTCAGAGTTGTTGCTTTTGGGTTTTTTGATACACAGGTACAGCATTGTGCACAGGCATAATGGCAAATCAACAACAGAGTGATGTGTTCACGTACTTGTCTAAGGAAGACAAGCTGGATGGCATGAATTACTCCTTGTGGAGTTTTATGCGGAGAAATGTGCTCGTGGCAAAAGGTCTTTGGGATTTTGTTAGTGGTGATGAACAGACCTACCTCTTATGGAGAAGCCTCCAGATCACATATGTGAAGGATGTATTTTGGGAAAAATGCATCGGTTTTCCTTTCCACGTGATCAGGCTCTACGAGCAACTGCAAAGTTGCAGCTTATACACAGTGATCTTTGTGGTCCCATGCAGACGAAGTCATTAGGAGGTTGCTTCTATTTTGCTACATTTATTGATGACTTCTCTCGTATATGCTGGGTCTATCCGTTGACACAGAAATCACAGGTATATGATGCATTTTTGGCCTTTGTACCACTTGCTGAAACAGAGTCAGGATGCAAGGTTAAGACCCTCAGTTCTGACCGAGGGGGGGAATATGTGTCACACATGTTGAATTCCTTTCTTGAGAGTAGAGGTATCAAGCATCAATATACTACTCCTTATACTCCACAGCAAAATGGGGTTGCAAAAAGGAAGAATCGGTCACTCATGGAGATGGCCAGATGTATGTTAAAGGCAAAGAAGCTACCACATGTCTTTTGGGTGGAAGCTGTTATGTGTGCTTGTCATATTTTGAATCGATGTTCCACAAAGGCATTGGTTTCCATTACTCCTTTTGAGGCTTGGCATGGCCGCAAGCCTTCGATATCACACTTTCGTACTTTTGGGTGTCTTGCATATGTACACACACCCAAAGAGTTGAGGAGGAAGTTGGATGATAAAGCCACAAAATGTATTTTTGTTGTATATGACCCACTGTCCAAGAAGATATTCACTAGTCGGGATGTGATTTTTGATGAAAAATCAGAAATATCCATGGCTGGTTATGATGCAAATCAGGCTGAAAATGATGTGTTTGAAGGTCTACTACCTATGGAGTTTCATTCCACAGTTGGTGATCCAACCCATGAGGGTGTAGGACAGCCAGCTAATCATGAAGATGGTGCAGAAATTCAGCAGGAGGTTGAGCCAGAAGTTGAGCCCAATATGGGGCAACAGGCTCCACAGGTCAGACATATACCTAGATGGTATTTGAGGACATTACAGGACAGCCATCTAGAGGGTCCTCTTGCTGGCCGTACTCGTAGGGAGACACGGACCAATGAGCATGCTTACATCATGGATTTAAGTATGGTTATGGTAGCCAGTTTACAGGATGATGATGAGCCTGATTCATTTGTGGATGCACGAGACAATGTGCATTGGAACAAAGCCATGCAGGATGACTTGATTCTATTAAAAGGAATCAAACATGGGATTTGGTTGATCTGCCCAAAGGCAAGAAAGCCATTGGTACTAAGTGGGTTTATAAGTTGAAAAGACATGCAGATGGATCCATTGATAGGTACAAAGTCGGTCTAGTTGCAAAGGGCTATGCACAGAAGAAGGGCATTGATTATGAGGAGACATTTGCTCCTACATCCCGTATGTCGACACTTAGGTGTGCCATTGCATTGGCTGCACATCGTGGTTGGGTTGTTCATCAGTTGGACATCAAGACTGCTTTCCTACATAGGGATCTCGAGGAGGAAGTTTATGTACATCAGCCCATAGGTTTTGCAGAACATGGTCATGAAGGGAAAGTATGCAGGCTGAAAAAGGCCTTGTATGGTTTGAAACAAGCTCCACGAGCTTGGTATGCAAAGGTAGATGCTTTCTTGCATACTCAAGGCTTTGTGAACAGTCCATGAGAAGCCACTTTGTATGTAAAGAAAGAAGAGAAAGATCTGCTGGTCATCATCAGTCTTTATGTAGATGATCTTTTGCTCATGGGATCAAATGATGACAAAATTGCAGCTTTTAAAGAGATACTGTAACAGACATTTGACATGTCTGATTTGGGGCTCATACACTACTATTTGGGCATACAGTTTGTGCAGGATAACAGAGGTATTGGGTTGTTGCAATCTCGATATGTTGCTAAACTTCTGGAGAAGTTTAAATTTCAGGATTGCAAGCCTATTAGCACTCCTATGGAGCCTGGAATGAAACTGTCACTACAAGATGACAGTATTTTATTTGATGCCACTACATATGCTCAGGCTGTTGGGTGCCTTATTTACTTGTGTACTACACGGCCAGATATTCAGTATGCCGTATCTCAGTTGAGCAGATTCATGCACAGCGCGTGATTGTCACATTGGCAAGCTGTGAAGCGTGTATTTCGGTATTTGCAGGGTACCTTGTCTCTTGGATTGCTTTATCCTGAGGGGGGTGACATGCAGCTATATGCTTACAGCGATTCAGATTGGGTTGGTGATTTTATACCAGACATTCCACTAGTGGAAATTGTTTCTTTCTTGGCTCTTCATGTATTTCTTGGCTAAGCAAGAAACAGACCAAGGTGGCCACTTCGTCTTGTGAGGCAGAGTACAGAGCAGCTTACACTACTACCGTTGAGTGTGTCTGGCTACGTCGTCTTATGACTGATATGGATATTTCAGTGGAGGAGTCTACACCTATCTATATTGATAGTCAGAGTGCCATTGCCGTAGCCAGGAATCCTGTGTTTCATGCTCTCACGAAACATTCACTATCACTTTGTTCGGGAGAGACTCCAGGCAGGTGATATTAGTCTGATTTACTGCCCTACAGATCAGAATGTGGCAGACATCTTCACCAAGGCATTACCACGTCCGAAATTCGAAGCATTCCGCATTGCTTTGAATTTGTTTCCTTTTGGTGGATGATGTACAGTGATCACATATCACTCTAGGGGGGTTTGTTGGGTTTTATGCTGTGTATGCACCCAGGGGAGTGCTAGTGATCATCAGTAGGTTACTGGGGCACTTTTTACTTCAGTTAGTGGAGGTTTTTTCCCCCAGTTTTAGCTTAGTTTCACTTATAAAGGTTTATAAGTGATTTGGTCCACCTAGCACTATTTATGGCCGGACCATGTGAACACACTATTAGGTTACATCCTTTTATGTGGCTATTGTACTTCATTTTATAACAATCAATACATGAGCAGTCGTGTTCCTCTCTCTGACTCTCACGCCTCCTGTTGAAGTGCCTTCCAAACCCTAACCCTAATAGCTCAAACCCTTCAACATTGGTATCAGAGTATCAGGTTGGTGATCCGACTCGGCTACCTAAAGAAGTGAGAGCATCCGGTGGATGGCAACACTGCGGTCCGGAAAAAACACTGAGGCCTCCACCATATTGGGAGAGACATCACATCAAGAAGAAAGCTAGCAGGAAGTTATGGAGGCACAAAGCTTGGAGGTTACCTCTAGCAGGATGAATAGACATGGTATAAGATAGAGAACCGTTGTTTCTTTTGTCACAGTGGGGGACACGAGAAGAAGATTGCACTAAGTTCAAGCTGAAAAGTTTGCCAGCGCATCCACTTCCACATTAGCGACGGTAGCATTTCCATCCACACCTCTGTCATTAGCCTCTTATGCCGTTCAAGTATTGATTGCTTTGAATTCAGTACCACCAGTGGTATTTGATGATAAGTAGGAGGGTGAGGCTGAGGGATAGAAGAAGGCTCTCATCCGTGCCTATGGCACTGCAAGGGGACAACAGTTCATGGTCCTCTTCGACATGGGCAGTTTTGAGGATGCCATCTCTCAACAGTTAGCAAACAAGATGAGCTGTATCTTGGTTCTTATCATTTAGATGTGGATGGCTTTACACTTGGTGTACGTACACACCTCTCTCATAAAGCTCAACAGTATGAGTTTCAGGTTCAGAAGGCACCCCTCTCTTAGGATGTGACATGATCCTTGGGATATAGTGGTTTAGATAATATGCACCTATTCTTGATTGGAGGCAGGAAAATTTCACCATTGTTGAAGGTTTTCTTGAGCCCATCATGATTCGCGGGGATCGGAGCATTCTTGAAATACCACTCATTTTTCATATTCAGGTCCAACGAGCCATAAGAAAAGGAGTAGAGTGTGCGTTACTATATGTCCGTTCTCCATCTAATGCAGTTCAGAGAGCACCCGTAGTGGAGGAGAGAATGGCTTGTCTTTTGTCTCAATACATCAACATTATGCTGCGAGATGACCTCCAACCTAGTAGACCTGAGGACTGGTTCTTGGATCAGAGTCTCCCAGCAAGTTCACCTACCGCCTTGCTAAGGCATTGGAGAGCAAGCTGGAGTAGCAGTTATCGCAGCTACTCCAGTTTGGATTTATCCGATCTTCCTCCATTTGCCACTCCCATCCTATTTGTCCAAAAGAAGGATAAGACCGCACGCTTATGCGTGGATTACAGGGTGCTAAATAATCTAACAATTAAGAATAGATTCCACATGCCAAGAACAGAGTACATCCTAGAATGTCTCAAGGTGCTAGAATTTTGTCTAAGATAGACCTTAAGAGTGGCTACCATCAGGTTCGGATCATTTCAAAAACTGCCTTTAGGACCAAGCATGGTCATTGTGAATTTGTGGTGATGCCATTTGGACTCACCAATGCACCAACGATGTTCAACAAGATGATGTCTCGGGTTTTTCGGGATCTTATTGGCAAATGCTTCTTCATCTTTCTAGATGACATCCTTATCTTCTCAAGGACTGCAGAACAGTAGGAGTGAGATGTGGCACAAGTTTTGCAACTCTTGCAAGACAACGAGTTATTTATCAATGCCAAGAAGAGTGAGTTTGGAGTATTGGAAATACATTACCTAGGATACATTATTAGTTCATCAGGTATTAGCCTCAATCTTAAAAAGGTAAGAGGTTTTTCTCAATTGGGATATTCCCAAGATAGCTGAAGGAAATCAGCTCATTTGTGGGTCTTTGTCAGGCCTATAATACGCACATGGACAAGTGTCATTGGAGCTGTCCTTCAGCAAGATGGTAGACCAGTGGCTTACTATAGCTGCAAGTTGAATAATGCCGAAAAGAATTATTCGGTTTATGACAAAGAGCTTTTGGGGGTGATGACCGCGCATAAACATTGGAAGCACTTCCTTTATGGAAGAGATTTAAGACGGATCATCAGGCACTTAAATGGTTGCAAACCATGTCCAGTGCCCAATGGAGTGACAGGGAGTCCGGATGGAGTCAGTTGTTCCAACAATTTGGGGGAATGATTGAATATGTTCCATGGTCAGAAGAACTCTTGTTGTTGATACTCTCAGTCGAAAAGGCACAATTCAAACATTGCAGGAGACTAGAGTTCACTGTTGTGGAAATTCAAGGCAAAGACTTGGATAGCATGAAGGCACAGTATTCGGATTCGAAAGAATTGGGGGCTCAGTATTAGTTGGTCCTCAGTTCAGAACCAGGCCACTACAGCATACATGATGGTTGGTTGTTTTTCAAGTATACTAAAAGAAAAGTGCCAAGTCCTTCTCCATGATGCCCATGATTCTCTTGTCGGAGGTCATAGGGGTATCATCAGTACCTTGGAGAAGCTAGAATGGTTATTCTGTTGGCCCAAAATGTGACGGGATGTCTATCAACATGTCCAAGCATGTCAGATATGTCAAAAGGTGAAAGTTTCACATACGAAATAGGTAGGGTTCCTTTAGTCTTTGCCTATTCGAGAGGGACCTTTTGACGACATCAGTATGGACAGCTGGATCTAGAAACACACAGCGTATGATAATTGTGGATAGATTCAGTAAGTTTTGCATGCTCATTCCATGCAAGCAGACTGTCACGTGCGCCCTGCACCGGGGTTCACAGTGACACATTTTCATGATCATCAGTGCAACATTTGTACATAAGTAGTACCTTTTTCTAGGAATATTTGTCGTACGCCGTGACCCCATTGTGTCGAGGGACAGTCAGGCACGAGCTACGTAGGTCAGTCTCCGAGCCATAGAGGTCAGTTTGGAGTCAGTCCTCTTAACCCACTTGGAGATTTCATCAGATGGTGCATGGAGAAGTCAGCCATAGTAATAGGCCTTGCATTAGAAGCATGTAACAACATTTAGGGCAAGATGGCATGCCGATGGGCTAGCCAAAGGCCAGCCCATAGCTGGAAGGCTTGTTAGTAGCCTGGTCAACGGCTGTTCATAGCCCTGACCCTCTATGTGAGGCAGCCGACAGCAAGCAGGGACAACATATTCCTGTCGGCCAGCAGCAAGGGCAGCCATAGGACACAGTTTGCAACTTGTCTTGGACTCTGTGCTGACAGCTAGGCTTAGGGACAACAAAGCGCAGCATTTACTGCTGTTAAAACAGCAAATCGCAGCATTAAATTGTTGGCTTTCAAGAAGCTAATGTTAGGGTTTGCAGGGCAAAGAAAGCTCACACACTCACACAGGAAGCAAAAACGAGATGGAAAGAGAGTGGCAGAAGAGCTTGCATGTATGTTCACTCAATAATAATCAAATAGACAAGCACAAGTGATAATGATAAACCTAGTCTAGGTGTCTTGTCACACCAAATGTTCGGGGAAAAAAACCTGTAGGATAAAAAGTGCCCCTAGTAAGTGCCTGTTCACATGTAGCACTACACATACGCAAAGAGTGCCTTCAAATCCTCCTTGTAGTGGTAATGTGAACCTGCATAAGGATGCAGATCACTCTCTATAGGAGAGCAAGCCCAAAGCTTTGCGGAAAGCTTCAAACTTCTCTCGAGATAATGCTTTTGTAAACAGATCTGCGATGTTATCGTGTGTAGAGCAGTAGGTCAAAGTGATCTCCCCTGCATGAAGCCTCTCCTTGACATAGTGATAATGTATCTCTGTGCTTGGTACGAGCATGGAAAACTGGATTCCGTGCCTCGACCATAGCACTCTGATTGTCACTGAGTATGCTAGTGGGTGTTTGCTGACACTCACGAAGATCTACAAGTAATCTTCTTAGCCATACACAATCTACCGTAGTAGAAAAGGCTGCCTTGTACTTAGCTTCACAGGTAGACGTGGCAATAGTGGGTTGCTTTTTAGTTAACCATGACATGCATGAATTGCCCATAAAAATACAATTCTCACTGGTAGATTGCCGAGTGTCATAATCACCAGCCTAGTCTGAATCATTGTATGCATGGAGTTGCTAACTGTCCCCGCTGGGATAGAACAATCCAAGATCCAGATTGTCATGAAGATATAGCGAAAAACGTGTTTCACAACTTGCCAATGCTTTGTCCCTGGGCTGTGCATGAATTTTCTTGATTGGGACACACCAAACTGAATATCTGGGCATGTATTGCACAAGTATATGAGGAAGCCCTTTGCCTGGCTGGACAGGCTCATGTTATAAGGCTCTCCTGCATCATACATGTTCAATTTGAGCCCAGGTTCTATAGGTGTAGAAATAGGCTTACAATCCTGGAAGCCAAACTTATGGAGGAGTTTTTGTATGTATTTGGATTGAAGCATAAAAATGTCTTCATCCATCTGCACAAATTGTATGCCCAAGTAATAGTGCAATAATGAAGGGAGAGAGTTACGGTTTCATGTGGGAGACATACACAGAGAAGAAGGGAGAGAGAGAGAGAGAGAGAGAGAGATGTGGGGATAAGTCAACTCACAGTATGAGTGTGTGACTCCCCTATCACACATGTATATTTGCTCTAGTACACATAGTGCACTTAGTACATTAAAAGTACTAAGTGTACTATGTACTATAAAACTTATGGGCTTGTACACACTACAAGGGTGGGCATAGTGCCTTTACCCCAACAACCTCCCACTTAAAGGCAAAGTGCCCTTAAGTGAAGGAAAAGAAAAAATCAGCATGTACATGATAATATACAAGGCCATATCAAGGCTGAAACTGGCCTCATCCAATGCCCATCAAGTGTCTGCAATGAGCAAACCGCTCTGGAGGCAAATTCTTTGTCAACAGATCAGCCGGGTTGTCATCTGTATGAATCTTGACAAGCTGAATCAGCTTGCTCTCTATCACCTCTCTGATGAAGTGATACTTCACATCCACATGCTTCGTATTTGCATGAAAGACAGGGTTCTTTGCCAACTGGATGGCACTCTGACTGTCACAATGCAACAATGGAATATCCCCTGTATAACCCAAATCAACCACTAACCGAGATAGCCATAATGCCTCCTTGCAAGCGTCTGTGGCTGCAATATACTCGGCCTCTGTAGTAGATAAGGCAGTGCACTTCTGCATCCTGGATATCCATGACACAGCACCTCCTGTGAATGTAAACACATAACCGGTAGTAGACTTCCGGTTATCTGGATGACCGGCATAATCCGAATCCGTGTAACCATGCACTAATGCATCCTGTTTGCCAAAGCAGATGCACATATCTTGTGTGCCCTTCAGGTATCTCATGACACCTTTCACTGCTTCCCAATGCTTCTTGCCAGGTTTGGCCATGTATCTAGTAACCACTCCCACTGCAAATGCAATGTCCGGCCTGGTAGCGACCATGGCATACATGAGACTGCCACAAGCTGAAGCATATGGAATCTTGGCCATATCAGCCCTGTTACTATCCGACCGTGGGCTGTCCATAGCACTGAGTTTCACATATGGAGGCAAAGGAGTACTAGTCTTCTTCCCCCCGTCCATATTGAACCTCTGCAAAACTTTGCCAATGTATTCCTTCTGAGACAAATACAACACATGCTGATTTCTGTCCTGAAGTATCCGCATACCCAAAATGTGATTTGCATCACCCAAATCCTTCATATCAAAGGTTTGATGCAGCCTCTTCTTCAAGGCATCCATCTCTTTACGAGATTTCCCGGCAATCAACATATCATCAACATACAAGATGAGGATCAATAGACTGCCATCCAAAGCTTTCTTGGTGTATAAGCAGTGATCTATGTCACTTCTCCTGAAATCTTGGGATTTCATGAATGTATCAAATTTATGATACCATTCCGTTGGTGCCTGTTTGAGCCCATAAAGACTCTTTTTCAGCTTGCATACAAGCTTCTCCTTTCCATTCACTGCATAACCCTCTGGCTGTTGCATATATATCTCCTCATGGAGATCACCATGAAGAAAAGCAGTCTTCACATCCATCTGAATCAAATCCAGATCATCATGAGCAACCAAAGCTAATATAGCTCTAAGTGTGGTCATTTTGACCACTGGAGAGAAGATGTCATCAAAGTCCACACCATATTCCTGCTTGAAGCCCTTAGCCACTAACTTGGCTTTGTATCTTGGCTTTGCATCAGGTGCAACTTTGAGCCTGTAAACCCACTTGCATGGCAAAACCTTCTTGCCTGTAGGCAAATGCACCAACTTCCATGTTCCATTTTTGTGCAGAGAATCCATCTTTGACTTCATAGCACGCTCCCAAAGAGCCTTGTCTGCCCTCTGTAAAGCCTCCTTATAACAAGAGGGCTCCCCACAGTCAGTGAGCATCAAGTAGTCAACCCCTGGAACAAACCTGTCAGGGTGTCTGGAGGGTCTTGTGGACCTCCGTACCCAATGACCATCATTTGCAGGTTGCTGTCCAGCCTGCATATCATCTATTAGTGGCTCCTGTTCCATGCCATAAGGTTGAAAGATCATGCCCGTTATCACCTCTAACTGTGGGATATCCATAGGGATATCTTCTGCCATCTCTGGCTGTCCATTTGGACCATTTCCAGCACCATTTAAGGGCTGGTTTTGTTGCTGTAATGGCTGATTTACAGCCCTTGGTTGTTGTCCATGATGTCCATCATCATCAAAGATGACTCTGCCAGGCTCCTGTTGCCTTGCAGGCTCCTTATACATGCATGTTTCATAAAAAATGACATCATTTCTGCGTATAATCTTTCTATTTAGTGGATCCCAAAGTCTATACCCCATTTCACCTCTGTCACCATATCCTAGGAATATGCATTTGTGAGACTTAGGATCATAGTTTTTTCAAACGTCAATCAAACGTCAAACGCGAACGAGTATGAAAGTATGATACGAGTTTGATTCAAACCCTTGACCTGAATCAAACGCAACCCTAATTTTTTAGCATTTTTTAAACAAATCCATATGTACTTGAACATTAAAACATCATAACATGAAGCACCTCAAAACTAGCAATTGAATTGAAGCAAATGAAAATTGAAAATTGAAATGCGCATTGTGCACTGCGCAAAGTTCAAACTGCAGTGTAGACTCTAGAGTGACTAGTGTAGAGTCTAGACTCTAGAGAACAAAAGCCAGCTGATACAAAATGATAAAGCCAGGGGAAAAAACCCCTCCTAAAGAAGGTAAAAAGTGCCCTGGCAACTACAGAACTAAACAACAAGGAAGGAAGGGGAGATGGTCATGACTCATACAAACTAGACTCTACGCGAGTCTTCACCTAAATGAATCATGATAGATCATTCTCTGAAATAGAGTCATCCTCCCCTTCTTCCTCCTCCTCCTCATCATCATCATCATCATCGTCATCATCATCATCATCATCATCATCATCATGCTCACCAAGGGAACTGGTGCCAACGATATCACTTCTGCTTGCCCCCGTATGCGATAATGAGGCTACAACATCCTCTTGCTCCTCTTCTTGTGTCTCTTGCAATGCAAGAAATCTATCATCATCATTCTCCTTGTTAATCATTTCCAATGTGACCTCCATCTTTTCGTAGCCTCCTTGCTTGATCTTGTTGATAAGGCGAAGGTTGGTGTGAATGTATACAAGATGCTCTGTTCTTTTTGGAAGCAACTTGTTCCTTCTCTTTGTTTGGATAAGAGAGAATGTGCTCCAATTTCTCTCACATGGGGAGGCACAAGTCCCTTGTGAGAGCACCCTTATAGCCAGCTGTTGCAATTTGGGTGTCTGGGCCCCAAATGTTTCCCACCATTTGACAGCTTGATGCATTCTTTTCTCATCTCTAGCCACAGCACGAGCAAATGCACCTGCTTCGGACTTATAAGTGTCAAGTTCATCACATAGAACACCTTGCATATCCACATCATATTTTGTATATCTCTCCATGACAGTCATCCAACCTTCATGCACCTCTCTGTCACCACCAGGATTCTTAGCTCTCCAAATAGGATGCAAAACATAGGCTGCAGCATGTAAAGGTGAATGCATCATATCCCACCTATCCACACTAAGATTCTTAATGTCTTGCAGTTTATTTGCATCCACTCCTCCTACAACCTGCAGCTTCTCAACCATGCGATCTGTCATCTCATACATGAGACCCATGGTGGCGCCTTCTCTATCTGCAAGACGAAGGATCTTTAAAATAGGTGCACAAATTTTCACAATCACTTTAGCCTCCTGCCAAAAGCTTGCACCCAATATAATGTTAGCCACATCCAAGCCTTTCACGGTACGTGAGACCTTTTTCCTTGTCCAAGCTTCACTAACAACCATACGACGCAACCCATTGTAGCATCTGTCATCCAATAAATTCACCAGCATTATAAAAGAGTAAGCAAAGCGCGTCATCGATGGCTTCAATAATTCCTTTTTACTAAATTGACGATACAAAGCCAAGATTGTGTGCTTCCGTGTAACAAATGTCACAATTAGATTTGCTTGAGCCAAAATAGGAGCAATCCATTGAAGCTTGCCAATATCTTCCAACAATAGATCCAAACAATGACAAGTGCATCTAGTGAAGAAGATGTTAGGCCACTCTTGCTCGATCAAATCACCAGCCCGCAAACAATTTGAGGCATTATCCATACACACCTGCACTACATAATCAGGGCCAATATCAAGGATTACATCTTTCAAGATGCCAAAAATATACTCGCCAGATTTGAACTCCCCACTTGTATCAACTGCTTTTATGAAAACAGACCCATATATGGATGTAGCCATTACATTGATAATTGGCCTGCGCCTTGCATCTGACCATCCATCACAAACAATGCTGCATCCATATCTCTTCCACTTTTCTCTAATGTCTAGCAAGTCACGATCAACGCATTTGACTTCATCCACAAGCTCTTTTGTACGCAAGCTGTTATATGAGGGAGGCTTATAGCTTGGCCCAACTTGCCCAATTGCCTTCACCATGTCAAGAAAATATGGGCTTCTAACTTTCCAAAAAGGAACATCTTCCGCATAGAAGAAGCGACGAAGAGCAATGTTTGCCTCTTTTCGTGCTTGTACATCCCAAGCTTTAGCTAGAGCACCCTGTGTCTTTGACACCTTCTTTCTGCTCACGTGCTGTTGAGAGCTAGAAGGCCCAATACCACTTGCAACATTTGATGCATGTACATCGACACTACCATGAGAAGCCTCTCCCAAATCAGATACGCATGCATCAATGTTTGCCATGGAGTCTTGCACTCCACCCACATGCAATCTGCGACATACATCTTTTACATTTTGGGGTGCAGCATTACATTTTCCCACACCATGACCTGATAAACCAAGAATATGTGCCCTTATTCGCGATGGACCACCATCCCAAGTGTGCCCACAATATTTGCATCTACATGTAGTCTGGCCTTTTTCAGTTGTTTTCAAAATGGAAACATGCTCCCATTCAGCTTTGCGCTTTCGTCCCATTTGCACAAGTTAAAACCCTGTTACCAACTTACCTGTATATTCGTCCCGAGTCCCGACTCCCACCTGCTGAGTCCCACCAGTGGAAGGTGCTTGCTGCTGCTTGCTGGCGAGTGGCAGTGCTGGGCCTTCAAATTTCAGTAGAGAAAGACTGCTGCTCGAGAATCGATGGGCTGTGTGCACTGTGTGCAGGGCTGACTCAGCCTGCTGTGCCTGCACAGTCACGCAAGAGAGAGAGATGGGCTGTGTGCACTGTGCAGGGCTGCCTCAGCCTGCTGTGCCTGCACAATCACGCAAGAGAGAGAGATGGGCTGCCCGGCTGTGTGCACTGTGCAGGGCTGCCTCAACCTGCTGTGCCTGCACAGTCGAGCAAGAGAGAGACTCGAGAGAGTCTAGACTCAAGACACGATGGGCGGGCAGATTCGTCACTCGAGAGAGAGTGGGCGCAACTTGCAAGAGAGATACGCTCGACTCCCTTGACACGATGGGCGGGGCGAAATAGAGAGAGACGGTGGGCGGGGGCGCAAGAGATGCGATGGGCGACGAAGCGTTAAAAAAAACCCCCAAAAAAGTCCACGTTTGAAATTTTTTTCAAACGTTTTTTTTTCAAACGTTTGTAAACGTTTGCTTCGCGTATCAAACGCGTTTGAATGCAACTATGCTTAGGATCAAGTTTGGTGCGCATTTCCCTGCGTATGTGCACGTACGCAACACAACCAAACACTCTCAAGTGCTTGTAGGACGGAGGCTTCCCTGTCCATACTTCCTCTGGCACTTTCCCACCAAGCCTCGTGTTAGGTGACTTGTTTATAAGATGAACGGCTGTCATAACAGCTTCAACCCAAAAACCATGAGGTAACGCAACATGTGACAACATAGAACGGACCTTCTCCTGAATGGTCCTGTTCATCCTCTCTGCTGTCCCGTTTTGTGGAGGATCATAAGGAGTAGAGAGCTCCCTCTTGATGCCTTTAGCATCACAAAAGTCCTGAAACTGTTTGGACATATACTCTCCACCATTGTCGGAACGCAAAGCCTTCAGTGTTTTGCGAGTTTGATTCTCAACATGAGCAACAAACTTCTCAAACACTGAGAATGTATCACTCTTCAAACGAAGAGGATAAACCCACACCTTGCGTGTGGCATCATCAATAAAGGACACAAAATATTTTGCCCCTCCCAAAGAAAGCTGAGGCATCTCACATACATCTGTATGCACAAGCTCTAACTGAGCATCTTTCTGTCCAAGAGCTTTCTTGTGGGGGCACTGGAGTTGCCTGCCATATATACAATGCTCACAAAACTGAAAACTCGAGAACTTTAGAGAAGGCAAGTAACCAAAACGAGACAATTGCTCCATTCCTTTGACACTCATGTGTCCCAACCGGCTATGCCACATAGAGATTTCCGGCAGCTCGGTTGCATTTACATTAGCATGGTGAGTCGTGACAAACATTAGCATACATGAAGTAAAGAGTGTCCACCTTAGAGCCTCTGGCAACAACCAGTGAGCCCTTACTAATCTTCCACTTTCCACCACCAAATGTGGTAACATAACCAGCATCATCAAGCTGTCCAGTAGAAAACAAGTTCTTCTTGATCTCAGGCACATGCCTGACATCATGGAGCATAAGCTGTGAGCCATTTGAAAACACAAGCCTCACATCACCTCTGCCAAGAATCTGGCATGCATGGTTGTCACCCAAATAAACTACTTCTTCATTGCCAGCGGTATACCTGACAAACAAGTCTCTGCAACCTGTGACATGAAAGGAGGCACCTGAATCAATGATGCATGAGTGCATATCATGACCATCTCTTGCATGGAGTGAATGGGCATCAAGTGAAGACATGAATAGGACTTCATCCTCACTGTCACCTGCATGTGACACATTGACTTCTTCAATCTTGACTCCACTTTTGCCCTTTGGCTTTATATCTTTGGCTTCATCTTTGTCTTTGTCTTTTCCTTTGCCCTTTTCCTTTTGGTCATTCTTCCATTTGTAGCATTGCTTTTTGAAATGTCCCTTCTTGCCACAATAATGGCATTCCAAGTCCTTTTTGTAGCGGGACTTGCTCCTTCCCCGTTCTTGGCTTTTACCCCTTTGCTGGGATCTCCCACGTGCATTCATTGCATTGGACTTTCCAACAGAGTTGTTCTTCCTGTTCATCTCCTCTTGAAGGAGAGCACCCTCCACATCTGCATATGACAGCATAGCATTTGAATTGCTAGTGGCTGTCCTGAATGTGTCCCAACTCTCTGGCAAAGTGCATAAGAGAAAGGTGGCTTTGAACTCATCGTCCAATATGAAGGCATCCAGAGTCTTCACAATGCTTCCCCCTGGCCACATATACATCCAATACATAAATGCCCCTTGATTTACTGGCACATTGAGTGCTTGACAGGCATCAACACATTGCCCAAAACATCAAATGCCAGGGCCTGCATGCAAATCAACCCAATTGGCACAAAAGCCCTTTGATTTGCACTCCAATTTCCTGCAATTTAGCCCCGAATGTGAGATTGCTCACATCATACAGCATGTATGAATGCCCAATGGCACAATTACATCAAAAGCCCCAAATGTTGACACCCAATTTCTTGCAAATTGACCCGGAATGTGACCAATGTCACCTAATGTTGCCAATTTTGCTCAAAATCTGAGCCATTTGGACCTGTACCTGCTCAATTGGGACATGCAAAATCCCAAAATTGAAGCAAATACCTCTGAAAATTTCTGATTTCTGTTGCAATGGCAGGAAATTGATGTTGGACACAGGTGAGCCATCATGGACAGTCTGAGAAGAAGTCGTCAGAGGGCAACGAAGCAGGAGCTCCTCCAAACACGAGAGAACTCCCTCAACGATTTTGTCAGAGATGTAGAGCTGCTGTGTACTTCCGGGATCGGAAGGCGATGTCAGTTGCGTGGTTCCAGCACCGAGTGGCCGCGGTTGTGATCTGCAGGCAACGGATGCATCGAGGAGCAATCCATGCAGAATCTTAGGCCTTGGAGAGGGGCGGCCCATATAGCTTGGCGGAGAGACATGAGGACCAACGTGTCGGATTCTGAATCGCCTCTGTGCAAGGGAAGCTCCAGCTGGCAAACACTTGATTGGGCAAGGGCGGCAAGAGGTGAACTGCTTTTACGTGTCCGCCTGAGTGTGCATACCCGCCTGCTTGCATGCGCATATCCGCCCACCTGCCTGCGACTGGTTCAACGCAGGGACACACAGTCGTTGCCCAACGCAGGGGGACAGACTGGTTTCAACGCAGGGACACACAGTCGCTGCCCAACGCAGGGACACACTGGTTTCAACGCAGGGACACACAGTCGCTGCCCACTGCACACACAGACTGCGCCTTACACACACGCAACCTCTCTCATGGGACTGCTGTGCTAGACCATGCGTTGACTCTACACCTGACAACACACAAGGCTGCAAGGGTACTACTGGAAGACGCCTGTCTTGCTGTCTCAAGACCACACACAGAGCTCTGATACCAGTTGAAGGGAGAGAGTTAGGGTTTCATGTGGGAGACATACACAGAGAAGAAGGGAGAGAGGGAGAGAGAGAGGCATGTGGGGATAAGTCAACTCACAGTATGAGTGTGTGACTCCCCTATCACACACGTATATTTGCTCGAGTACACATAGTGCACTTAGTACATTAAAAGTACTAAGTGTACTATTTACTATAAAACTTATGGGCTTGTACACACTACAAGGGTGGGCATAGTGCCTTTACCCCAACAAATAAACCCAAATTTGACATTTCAAATGAGGTCTTTAATGTAGCTTTGAAAGCTGAAATTGCATCCTCATTATTTCCAGTCAAAAGCATGTCATCCATGTAGAGTATGAGCATAATCAAAATACCATGATCCTCTTTGACATAAAGGGTGCTTTCAGTTGGACTATTGTTGAATCCGTGGCTGGTCAAGTATGCACGAATTTTCTCATACCAAGCTCTTGGAGCTTGTTTGAGGCCACAAAGTGCTTTGTGGAGCTTGCATACTTTGCCTTCTTGACCATGCATCATAAATCCAATAGATTAACTTACATAAACTTCTTCCTGCAAGTCTCCATTAAGAAAAGCTGTTTTTATATCCAATCGATGCACTTTCCATCCATGATGGGCAGCCAATGCAACAAGCCGAGAAGCAGGTGCAAAAGTCTTATCATAGTCTATGCCTTTTTGTTGGGCATAACCTTTGGTCACAAGACGGGCATTGTACCTGTCAATAGTACCATCAGATTTCCGTTTGACTTTGTACACCCATTTTGCCAATGGGTTTCTTCCCTGGAGGCAAGTCAACCAAATCCCAAGTGTTGTTCTTATGGATAGCATCCATCTCTGATTGCATGGTTTCCATCCAATGCTCATTCTCTTGAGCCTCTTCAAATGAATATGGCTCATCTTCATCACAAATAGTACTCATGCATAATACATTTACTTGTTCTTGAGCACTTCTAGAGCCAGCTCGTGTCCTCCCAGGTAGAGGAGCTGAAATTTTGCTCTCTTGCAAAGTACGAACCAGCCAACAAGGCAGCGTTCTAGCTTCTTGCATGGCTGTCCGCTCTTCTTGAATAGTTTCTTGTACAATGAGGAGTAATAGGCTGATTTAGGGGCTGGTTTTCAGTACCCATAGGCTGTCCAATATGCATTTCTTGCAGTTGGTCTGATGTTCCATCTATGCCCAATGGAATCAGCCCCTCAAACATATCTTGTGGACCATTTTCAAAGTGTTTGCTAAACTCTGCAAGTGGCTGTGCTGAATTTTCAGCAAATACGACATCTCTGCTTTCAAAAATCCCTTGACTATATGGATTGTAGAGACGGTATCCCTTGCTACCACTGTTGTAGCTCACAAATCTGCATTTGACTGCCTTGTCATCTAACTTGCCTCTAAGCTGTGAAGGCACATGAGCATATGCAAGGCAACCAAAAATTCTGAGATAGTCAACCGTAGGTTTCCTATCATACCGGGCCTCAAAAGGAGTGATGGTCTTCAAAGCCTTCATAGGGTACCTGTGTAGTACACATAATTGCCTCCATCCAAAATTTGTGAGGCAGATTCTTGCCCTTAACCATACATCTTGCCATCTCCATCAATGACCCGTTCTTCCTTTCTGCTACACCATTTTGCTATGGTGTGTAAGGCAAAGTACATTGATGCTTTATGCCTCTTTCTGCCAAATATGCTTTAAATGCATTTGACATGTATTCCCTCCCTCGATCTGAGCGGAGGCTTTGTACTTTGCAACCTATCTCATTTTCAGCTTTAGCAACAAAATGCTTAAAACACATGAATACTTAGACTTTGCCCTCAAAGGGTAAACCCAAGCAAATCTCGAATAGTCATCAATGAATGTTACAAAGTATAGATGCTTCCAAAATGGTGGTGTCCCCATGGGACCAGTGTATGAGCTGTAATTTTCGGACAAGCCTTACAGATCCATCCTCGGGGAAAGCATTTCTATGCATCTTGTCCAAAATGCACCCTTCACATACATGTTTAGGTGGCAACTCAACATGTGGCATACTTTGCACCATTTTATGCCTCTAGAAGAGCAACATCAAACTCCCAAAATTTACATGCCCAAACTTGGCATGCCATAACTCTGCCTCTTGCATGGTAGAAGTATAAGTGGTGGCCAAGCATGCATCCTGTCCATTCTTCTCATATGTGTTCAAATGATACAAGCCTTGGTACAATGTGCGAGAAGTGACTATAGCATAGTCTTCCTCTCTATTTCTCACTGTGCATCTGTCATCCTCAAAGTTCACAGCATAGCCTCTTTGAGCAAAAGAGGACATTGACACCAAATTCTTCTTGATTCTAGGCATATACAACACATCTGAAATGCATAGGTCTGAACCATCTGCGACTGTGAGCATAACCTCACCAATGCCTTGTATTAGATATGAAGAATTGTTTGCACATGTGACCTTCTTCCCTTTTGGGGTAGCCCTCAATGACATGAAGAAATCCTTCTTTGATGTAACGTGTCTTGCTCAATTATGATAGAGATTGTGTGTATATGAGAGTGCATAGTGTGGGAGCGCACACACACAAGCTTTTGCATGCACACACAAGGAGACTCTGCCGGTGTGCCGTCGTAGAGAAGGTCATCTTCATCGTGTAAGCTCGCACGAGACGCTTGCGTGAGGAGGGAGAAACAAAGGAAGAGGCTTCCCGAATCCATAAGAGGTATTTTGGTGATGCTTATTGTTGTTTTAGGGTTTGATTATGCTCAGCCTTGCTTCCCCTACCCATCTCTATCACTCCGTCTCCATGAAACATGCGGTCTAAGTACTATGCGGGCAGGAAGGGGAAGAGAGAGGAACAAAGGAAGGGCCGTCTCAAGGCCGAGTTTTGTGATGAGGATTCTTCTTCTACTCTCTTCTATCAAAGTACCAAATGACTTGTTTTTCATTCACATTGAGAGGCAAGTGCTCCTGTGATGCATCATAACTACATACCAAGAATGCCCAATCATCTTGCACAAAGTGAGCTAAATCCTGAGCCTTTGCTGCAGGCATACTGGAAGAGTCCACTGACAAACTCCATTCCTTTTTCTTCTCTTTATCGTGTCTCTTCCTGCACTTACTAATGTAGTGCCTTGGTTTCTTGCAGTAGTGAAACTTGCTCTTCTTCTCGGGCTGATTTGCATTATTTTTGCCTTTGTTTGATGGCTGTCTAGAATTAGCCTTGGGCTAATAGCCACTCTTTGCTTTTCCCTTGCCCTTATCGTGAGCAACTAAAGCTTGATCATTGCCATGTGCCATGGAAGACATATTCTTCCGTGTTTGTTCCTCATGTAATAGCAAACCAACCAACTCCTCAAACAATAGGGGTTGAGGGTTGCCCCTCAATGATGGCAAGGTGAGAGAAGTGTGGAAGTTGAGGTACGACTCTGGCAATGATGATACATGGTCTCCAAGACTTCCCATGCACGCTGTGACGTTTTACATGACCGAATGTGTGGGATAATTGATCTCTTCATTGATAAAGAGATTACTGCCATGGCCTGGGCATCACGTGCATCCCACCTTTTTTGCTCCGGAGTGGCAACTATAGACTGTGCAGCCTGTTGAGCGCCTCGCCCTAGAGTGGCAGGTGCTGTCTGCAAGATGAGGTTCATCCCCGCTCACATAACCCCACAGACTTTTAGCCACAAGAAGATTTTTGACCATAAAGCTCCAAAGTGAATAGTTGGTGTCATCCAACTTATCCTCTTGAGTGAGTACACTAAATACATTAGTTGCATTTTGTGCCATAGTGATTGTATGCACAAGCTGCAAGTAGACCAGACACACCTGTAGGCAAAAACCAAAAGCACTGCTGTGCTATGCTGCCACACAACCTAGAAGTTCCCGTGCAAAGATTTACCCACAAAAATGCAAATAGAGGCTATAACCTCCTTCCAATGTGCTGATTTTGCGCCCAAATGGCACCAAGCTTACAACCCAATATTAAATGCATGCAATGGAGCACTAATGTGGCTCCCAAATAGAAAAGTCCCAAAATTTTCAAATTGTAAAGTATGGAAATTACCTGTATCAATCAACGGACCTTCTCCTGAATGGTCCTGTTCATCCTCTCTGCTGTCCCGTTTTGTGGAGGATCATAAGGAGTAGAGAGCTCCCTCTTGATGTCTTTAGCATCACAAAAGTCTTGAAACTGTTTGGACATATACTCTCCACCATTGTCGGAACGCAAAGCCTTCAGTGTTTTGCGAGTTTGATTCTCAACATGAGCAACAAACTTCTGAAACACTGAGAATGTATCACTCTTCAGACGAAGAGGATAAACCCACACCTTGCGTGTGGCATCATCAATAAAAGACACAAAATATTTTGCCCCTCCCAAAGAAAGCTGAGGCATCTCACATACATCTGTATGCACAAGCTCTAACTGAGCATCTTTCTGTCCAAGAGCTTTCTTGTGGGGGCACTGGAGTTGCCTGCCATATATACAATGCTCACAAAACTGAAAACTTGAAAACTTTAGAGAAGGCAAGTTAGCCAAACGAGACAATTGCTCCGTTCCCTTGAGACTCATGTGTCCCAACCGGCTATGCCACATAGAGATTTCCGGCAGCTCGGTTGCATTTACATTAGCATGGTGACAAACACCAGCATGCATGAAGTAAAGAGTGTCCACCTTAGAGCCTCTGGCAACAACCAATGAGCGCTTACTAATTTTCCGCTTTCCACGACCAAATGTGGTAACATAATCAGCATCATCAAGCTGTCCAGTAGAAAGCAGGTTCTTCTTGATCTCAGGCACATGCCTGACATCATGGAGCATAAGCTATGAGCCATCTGAAAACACAAGCCTCACATCACCTCTGCCAAGAATCTTGCATGCATGGTTATCACCCAAATAAACTACTCCTTCATTGCCAGCAGTATATCTGACAAACAAGTCTCTGCAACCTGTGACATGAAAGGAGGCACCTGAATCAATGATCCATGAGTGCATACCATGACCACCTGTAAGAAGTGAATGGGCATCAAGTGAAGACGTGAATAGGACCTCATCCTCACTGTCACCTGCATGTGACACATTGATTTCTTCAATCTTGACTCCACTTTTGCCCTTTGGCTTTACATCTTTGGCTTCATCTTTGTCTTTGTCTTTGCCTTTTTCCTTTTCTTTTTGATCATTTTTCCATTTGTAGCATTGCTTTTTAATGTGTCCCTTCTTGCCACAATAATGGCATTCCAAGTCCTTTTTGGAGCGGGACTTGCTCCTTCCCCGTTCTTGGCTTTTACCCCTTTGCTGGGATCTCCCACGTGCATTCATTGCATTGGACTTTCCAACAGAATTGTTTTTCCTGTTCATCTCTTCTTGAAGAAGAGCACCCTCAACATCTGCATATGACAGCATAGCATTCGAATTGCTAGTGGCTATCCTGAATGTGTCCCAACTCTCTGGCAAAGTGCAGAAGAGAAAAGTGGCTTTGAACTCATCGTCCATTGCCAACTTTTGATTTATAACTTGGCTGACAATACCATTAAACTCATTTAGGTGGGCTGTCATAGACGCCCCTTCCTTCATCTGAAGACCTATGAGTTTCTTCAACCAATACACTTTGCTTGAGGCACTTTGTTGGGCATACAAGTCCTGCAATCTCTGCCACATTCCCCAAGCTGTCTTCTCTTCACGAATGCTGAAAAGTAAAGAGTCTGACACAGACAACATGATAGTAGATCTTGCCAGCTCATCCATATCTTCCCACTCTTCAGCAGTAAGAGAAGCGGGCTTTACACCCCTTTCTTTGATGGGCTTGTGCTGCTTCTTCTGGAGCAACACATTATAGCACTGGGTTTGCCAAATATCATAGTTATGTGAGCCTTCAAGCTTCTTGATGTGAAGCAATGAAGAGCTCTCACCTGTGGTGGTTGCCATAGCAATATGCAACCTGTCAATGCCTGACTCCCTGCAAGTGTGCAAACACTGCACCAAAAGCATACAAAGTGCTCACAGTTATTCTCCCAAGCTTTATCTCCCACTGCGGAAGCAAGAATGCAACTTTTCTCCCACTGTATGTGATGAAATCACCAAAATCTGGTTGCTGCAGATTTAGTACAGCACCTTAAATGTGCTCTGTTGCCCTTCCAAAGTACTGTACAGTAGTACATATGTGCTCACTAAAGATGTACCAAACCTGTACCGGCAAGTACAGCAGCTGAAATTGAACCTTTTCCTCACTCAAATCAGTGTACAGCCATGCCAAAACTTGTACAAAGCTGTACTAAATCTGTACCAGTAGGTACAGTAGCAATAAATGCTCTCATGGCTGTCCAAAAGAGTGAAAATCAGACTTTTACAGTCCCGAACACTGCATACAACAGTCCCGAACAGAAATTGGGCAAAAGCCCCTTGATTGCAAGCTGATTTCTGAGGATTCAAGGCATAAAAGTCTTGCCTGCTGCTTTGCCAAGCTCAACAAGCATAAAATCTTGAAAAGCCCCTTGATTTAAGATCAATTTCTGATGATACATGGTACATTGACGCACATGAAGGCATCCAAAGTCTTCGCGATGCTTCCCCCTGGCCACATATACATCTAATACATGAAAGCCCCTTGATTTACAGGCACATTGAGTGCTTGACAGGCATCAACACATTGCCCAAAGCATCAACTGCGAGTGCCTGCATGCAAATCAACTTAATCGGCACAAAAGCCCCTTGATTTGCACTGCAATTTGCTGCAATTTTGCCCGAATGTGCGATTTCTCACATCATACAGCATGTATGAATGCTTAATTGCACAAATACATCAAAAGCCCCAAATTTCGACATCCAATTTCCTGCAAATTGATCCTGATTGTGACCAATGTCACCCAATTTTGCCAATTTCGCTCAAAATTTGAGCAATTTGGCACCTGTACTTGCTCAATTGATGATTGTACCTGCTCAATTGTAAGTCCCCCAAAAAAAAAAATTGAAGCAAGATACCTCTTAATTTCTGATTTTCTTGTTGCAGGAAAAGGGGGTGATGATGCTGTGCAAATGAAGGACTCCTTTGCAGCAGCTCGTGCGGTTAAGCATTGGGAAGTACGCAGGTTGATGTTGATGCGCCTGCTCGTTGCTGTGCGTGTACGGATGGCTAGGCTGCGTAGCTCTCCTCAGCAGGCAGCGTGTGGGCTGCGTAGCTCTCCTCGTGGGCAACACAGTAGACGGCGCCTTGGAGAAGGTGACGTGGAGCTGAGCGCCGCCCGCCTGTTGACGCCTTGTGGCTGCGCCTGGGTTCCCCTCGTAGCCAGGCGTCGACCAAAGCCTTGTGTGTTCGCTACGAGCTCGCCTTCATGGGGACACGTGTTCGTTCGTTGACGCCGCCTCCGACTGGTAGCTCTACGCCGTCTAACGCCCAGCGCTAACACCCCTGCGTTACACGTTGACTCTTCGCCTTCTTCTCCACGTGCGCCTGGGAGATCTGAGGGCAGCTATGGTACCCGCACTGGTACCTCTAGCCCGAACCAGTTGTAGAAGTGGTGCCGCTATGGCACAGCTGCTGCTGCCCCTGGCTCATCCTATGGCAGCACTAGTGCTAGTGCATCAAGCTATAGTACCCCCCAATCTCCCCAAAGCCCTTGCCACAACCGGCACGGTACCAACCTATGGCAGTACCCAATCAGCACCCAGCTATGGAAGTACTACAAGCTCTGATACCAGTTGAATGGGAGAGATAATTAGGTTAGAGATTCATGTGGGAGACATACACAGAGAGAACAAGGTAGAGAGAGAGTTGTGGGGATAAGTCAACTCATCAAGATGAGTGTGTGACTCCCCTATCACACATGTATATTGCACTAGTACACATAGTGCACTTAGTACATTAAAAGTACTAAGTGTACTATGTACTATAACTTATGGGCTTGTACACACTATAAGGGTGGGTATAATGCCTTTACCCCAACAGACCTATAGCTAAAGCTGACTTCTACATGCACTATCCGATGAATTCTCCAATTGCAGCACCACCTTTTACATTCTCTTTCCTACCTTTATCGAGCCTCCACTTTGCTTTGATGACGACCTATCGGACCGTGAGCAGCACCCTCAACCTGATGGGGAGCCTATTGAGGTTGCATAGGAGGAGGTTGAAGGAGTGGAGGAGGCTCCTCCAGGCAGAGGACGAGTTACAAAAGACCCAACATTTCACAATACTCGTGAAGTAATTGTGTCATGGAATAAAGATAAAACAGTCTAGCTAAGAAACAGAACATCCATGTTGTAGCTGAAACATGTAGTGAGAAAAATTACGTGCCTTTACAATAAACTAAAAGAAAAGAACCAGAGAAAAGTGGCTAGGTGTGTCTGCAGTTGGCCCACTCTAGGCAGCAAAGAACCTCCTTGATGAAAGTCTTTCTCTTTGTTGGAGAGGAATGCCACATTCCTCAAGTTCGTGGATAAAACTTATGCAGAAGGCTCTGATATCAAAGTAGGACAAACTGTATAGAATGTTTTAGTATTGAAGCATCCCTTAGAAGCCGTTATAACAAGACCATAGAAGGAAAATAAACATATGGCCAAGCATATGACAAAAGTGAAGCATTATTACAGGCTAGGTGCACACTGCTCTTAACCAAGGTTGTGTACGTGGATGTAGATGGCAGCAGTGGCAGCACTTTGTGTGCAGTATGAAGCAGATTTTCGCCCGAATATGAGCATTGTTGTGAAGGCTTTACAAGCATTGCTCACTCCTAGGCCGGCAGCTGCGAGTGTTCCTCCAGCCTGAAGCCTAGTCAAGATTGTGTACTGTTAACTTAATTCTGTTCCTATTATGTAATCACAAGAATTTCCTGAGCCATTTTTTTTTGGTTTTCTCACGTGTCCCCATATTGATTATGGTTCTAAAAGCTTGCCTCACCTATTTGTGAGAACACTAACATCTATGTACACCAAGTACGCATCCAAGAGGAATGTTTGGATGCTCCTTTTGTGCTAGTGTTGATTTGTTCTTGTTTTGGATAATTATATTACCAAGTTCGTGTGCTAGTTGGATTGCCAGGGTTTTGTCCAGAACTCTTATTGCTACATGTCATCCAAGATTGGCTATGCATTTAGGTTATCCAGAAGCTACAACCAATGGTTGCGGTGGTGGCCATTTTCTTTTTATGGCTTAAACCCATTCTTGGTTCTTCAACTTCAATACATTAATTAATGGTCTGGGCCATGGGGGATCAATCCTGAAATATAGTTAATACTTTCGTATTTGGATTGACTTACTTTGGCTTCCACCAACTTAGGTGAAAAAATGAGGGACAAGTTCTTACATAGACATCAGTGTAGCACGACTATTGCAATTTGAGGGGTGTGCATGCATGTGTGTGCGTGTGTGTGTGTAAAGGCAAGGATGTAAACCTTCAAAGACTGCATATGCTGATGTGGTGTCTTGATTGTATTTATCTTATTTCTTCTTTTACTAACAATCATGTAAATTTTAATGAAGTGCTCTTGGCAAGTCCACTCAAGAGTGGTGCTTCAATTCAGTGTAGTTCTGCATAACCAAGAATGTATTCTTTGTTAGAGGTCTGGATTATGTTATGTTATGGTTATCACATGTAGGTTACGATTCAATTCAATGCTACTTATGCCTCATTTCAATTGGGGGGGGGGGGGGGGGGGGTAAAGTGAAAAAGGTTTGGGTTTGAAAGATAACAAACTCATCAATGCAAGAGATTATTTGATCATGCAGCTCTTGTTATGATTTAAATATAGGAATACAGTAGCTCTTTATATTCTTCTCATGTATCCATCACTTACTTGCATGTATCTTGACTTAGAGTATAGTGTGATCGAGGGTTTCAACTTTAATTGATCATTTCCAAGTCCAATTAACAACTTAAAAATATCTCAAACTCATCTTATTGCATGATTTTGGGCCGAATATATTGTCTTACTAAATGAGAAAGTTTACTATCAAATGAGAAAGTTTACTATCAAATGATAAAACATTTGGTTTAGAACCTAGCATGACGCATTAGTGTTTGTCTCATCTAATTAGGTGTAATGGTTATCCTTAATTTTAATAAAAATGTGGGGGTTAATCTCTTTGCACCATTATGATGTTAAGGACACTTCCACAAGGAAAAAAGCATGAGTTGCCAATAGGATGGCTTGGATAGCAACCAGTTAGAATGGTAGAGATATGAGGTTCAATTTATTTTGTCTTTCATGCCAAGACAAAGCACATTGAAGTGCATCACCACTATGTCAAAAAGAGGCTCCATGCAAGAGAGATCAATCTGATCTATTACAATACACATGATAATGTGGCAGATATTTTTGCTAAAGAGATCAATTGGTCTCTCCATGCATGAGAGATCAATATGATCTATTTCAATACACATGATAATGTGGCAGATCTTTTCACTAAAGCCTTTTGCATGAAAATTTTGAGGCCCTTCATAAAGATTTGGGTATCTTCTCTTTCAAAGACTGATTTACAATCTTTGTAAACCTCATATTTGTATTACAAGGAGTTTTGTTAGATATTTGGTATTACTACATTGTGAGGTCATGTACTTATGCCATGGGTACTTTTCTCCCTTGGGTTTTTTTCTATGGCCATCCAAGTGTGAAGGGATACTTTAGGGTTAGCTAGGTATATAAGCACTTAGTAACCTCATACTTTCTCATTTATACTTGTAGAGTGCCTCATCTCTCTCCTTTGAGCTTACCAATCTCTCTACCTGTGTGTTCTTGTCTTTGAGCATTGTGTATGTGTGAGTCCAACTCTAGCTCCATTCTGTGAGCCCACATACCTCACATACAATGGAAAATTTGAGTTATACACCAAAACGTTTACAGATCCGACCATTATATCTTACATACAAGTGGAAGCATACATTAAACCATTTAGTATGTTATGTGAATTATCTATCATATCAAGCGATTTATATAGGTACAATTATAGATTTAGAAAAATTTTGGTCATTGAGTTTTATTTTGTACTTCGTGGGATTGAATAAATCTTCAAACTTGTTGCTCTTGCATAATCCATGCATCTCTACCTTGGAATTCTACTATGTTTGGTCATTTAAAACTCTTGAAAATTGATACCTACTGCATAGATGACCATCAAATCTCTGTTGTGTTTTGTTTTTGTGCTCCACCCATTATTTTGGGAGGCTAGCTCGTGTGTTGTGTTCGTTTTTACCATGCTACCGGTGATTCTCCCACGTTGTTTTTGCACTTTATCAAGTTGTTGAGTTGAGATTTTCACTTGTGGGCTCATTTTTTTTAAATTCTTGTGGTACCATGCCTTTTCTAGTTCACAGATTTATGTCTTTCTCTAATGGGATCCTTAACCTTCTAAAAGCAGGCGTTTTAATGTATTTTACCCCATAGTTTATAGTTTCTTATGGTAACTCACCACATTTGGTAAGTGTTTTTGTGGATCTCTCATAGGGTTTGACTTTAGAGAATGATTGCTTGTTGATTGAGTTTAAAATTACATTTGAATGATGTTCCCAATAGCTCCCTATAGATTCTTTCCTTCTTTTGGGAACACAAATCTATTGATGCCCTTGGTAAAAAGCTTAAACTTAAAGAATATATTCTTTAGTGTACTCAAATGTGTGATAGACATCTCCATGTTTTGAACTCCTTCCAAAGATAGTTGGAGTCTTTCATGTTTCTTGACTAGGGGTTATGGACCTTTATACATTAACAAAGGTTGGACATGTGTGGAAACAATCTTACATATGTGTGTGGAATTAGTTTTAGGAGACATGGGCAAGTTGATGGGCAAACTAGTGTGGATACACCTTGATCTAGTCTAATTACCAATGGTACTAGATTATAGGTGCTACTGGGGTAGATTCAAACCAAGTACCATATGCACTATCACTAAGCTATAGCCCAATAAAGGATCCTTCTTTCCAACACATTGTTTTCTATTGTAGTGGTTATTTTCAATTTCCATGGAAGCATACTTCCATATTTGACTATTAGACGATTTTATTTCTTCTATCTCATGGTAATGGATGCTTAGGCTATCACCACTATTTTTATGCATCCAATTAATGTGCTCACCTCAAGAACTCCCTCTTAAGAAATTAGAGAATAGTTAAAAAAAAGGTATATATACATGGTACGAATATACACATTGTTTTCTATATGTATACATTTTGTTTCATATGAATGTGTATGCCTACTATAAGTTGAATACACTACCTTCTATAAATTTAATATTCTTCTTTTAAAAAAATATCAGGTGCATGTGTGATGTGTGATATCATACATTTTAACAAGGGCCATTGTAAAAGGACCTTCTTAAAAAATTTGTTGAGATATCAAGCCCAACTAGTACGATATGGATGATACTACACCTAGATGAAGCTCCGCACTTATGCCACTAGCATGGTCAGTAAGATTATGGGGTTGATATGAAACTAGTGGTTAATAGGCTATGTGAAATAGCCACTTTAGTTTACTAGACATCATCACCAATTTGGAGACTTCTTGAATATTCAAAATTGCTTATCATGCTATATATCATTGGAAAGGTCTCGAAGAGTAGATTCCAAATGTCCAAACTCTGCTCACTTTTGAGTTGATTTGTAAAAATTTCACCACCCCCCATGAGCCCATTTTTTTAGAGAGAGGTGTGGAAATCCTTAAGGGGCAAACATGAGAGTCCATATTTCACCTAATGGTTTTGGCATAGTTATAGCACTTGCTCATATAGCTAAGTTCACACTATGGACCTTGTTTATTATAATAGTATATTACTTTCCCTTATAGAATGTACTCTTACCTTTATGGTAGAAAGAATAAAATATAGACAATCTCTCTCTCATGTGCTTATCTACTCTTGTGTGTGTGTGTGAAGAGTTTGCTTGTAAGGAGCTCAAGGTCATCCTCTCCCATGCATTCTTCTCAAAATTATCTTTTGTTGTGCACACGTGTGATATCATACCTTTTATTCAATGAAACCCTTGCATATTATTGATAAATCCTCTTTGTTATTTTAGAGCTCTCTAGAGATCTTTAAGCAATATCCAAAGCCATGACGTGGCTAAATTAAAAAAGCTTTGTTATCAAAGTATAAACATCCCATGTAATGTCTCTTTTTCGATTTCTCGCTTTTATTGTTGAGGTCCTTCCATTGGACTTGGTTGCCATTCAGCTCCATACATGTAGTTATACGCCTCATAACCACCCTATATATATATATATATATATATATATATATATATATATGTGCGTACGTGCGTATGTATGTATATATGTATGTATGTATATATATATATATACATGATATCTCGTTATCCTTGAGAACCAATGTCAATTCATTATATGATTACTTGTATAGATGGGGTACCATCATACATACATACTCCTTGTTTGGTTATGACCTAGGTGACTTTGAACTTCAGTCACTTGTTGGAATGAATCTTGAGTTATTCTCGGAGTTAATCTTAAGTTATTCTTGTAAAATCTTGAGTTGAAGTGCAATTCCATTTATATTGTGTGTGGACTATACGTGATCTAGGTGACCCTTCGTGATAACTATATGGTAGGTGCATAGTGAATTGATATATGATCTAGGTGACCCTTTATGATAACTATATGGTAGGGGCATAGTTAATATGTATAGTCAATCTGACTTCATTGGCTAATACTTGTCGTCACAATAGATCTATCATCTAGCCCCATTTAAAACCATCAGTGCCCATTTGTGCCCAACACCAACTTGAGGGAAGTCTTTGCTCGATGGGTCTTCAAACAAATGTGTTGCCAAAGAGAGAAGATCGTCCTCATCCATCACATCAATGGAAACTTTAGGAAGAGGAGACTCCTATTCTTCATCCACCTCTTCAGTTGTGTCACCATCAATACCTCACCCAAGCTCAAAGTGCCTCAATTTAACAAAATCTTCATCTATAACAAGGTCCATAGGAGGATCTATACTCATATCCATTTTGGAAAGAAATGTCCATGAAACTATTACCAAGAGCGTCCAAGAATTCGTCAATCATATCCATATCTCCAAGTGATTCATTCTCAACTTTTAAAGCTTCATTAGAGGTAATTAAACCATCCTTACATGATTCATTCTCAACTTTTAAGGCTTCATTAGAGGTAATTAAAACCATCCTTACATTATTCATTCTCAACTTTTAAGGTTGCATTAGATGTAATTGAAACCACCCTTACAAATGGGTCTTAATTTTAATTATTATTTGAAACTGCCATTGCACTCTAACTATCAATGAGAATACAAGTAGGTGTGTTTGAAGAGACACAAAGATCTTCAATCACTCTTCTCAACCATACACATTCAACTGTCACACTGAATGCTGCTCTATATTCAGCTTCATAGGATAATGTTGCCATAGTTGGTTTCTTCTTGTTGATGACCCAAGAGGGTCTAAGCAGTTCCTAGATATGGATTGTCGAGTATCATAATTGCTTGCCCAATCATAATCGTTGAAGGCTTGCAGTTGTAAATCACTCCCCTTGTTGTTTGCAAGTATCTTAAGATACATTTAATTGCTTGCCAATGCGTAAGTGCCTGGGAAATGCATGAACTATGAAAGTTATGACACACCATATTAGATGTCTAGCCGTGAGTTACACAAATAGATTAGGCATCGAATAGCTTGATCATAAGTGGTTATGTCGAATGGTTCACCGACATCTTGCAAACTAAGCTTTAGACTAGGTTATATCTATGTAGAGATTAGTTTGCAACTTTCTATATTGAACCTCTTGAGGAGTGCCTTGATGCACTTTGATTGCTTAATGACTATATCATCATCTTGCTATATAAATTGCATACCCACGTAGTAGTGTAAAAGGCCAAGATATGGCATCATAAAATTTGAGGCAAGTTTAGCCTTAAAAGCTATAATGAAATCCGCATTGTGCCTAGCATGTCATCTACATAGAGAATGACAACAAGCAAATCTTGCATATTCCTTTTCACATATAAAATGCATTTTATAAGACTTTTGAAATCTTTGTCTAGTCCAATAGGCATGAATCCTCAGGTACCAAGCTCGGGAGCTTGTTTCAAACCATATAAAGCTTTATTAAGCTTGCATACCTTCTGTTCTTGACCAGGTTGGGCGAGTCCAGATGGTTGACTCACATAAACTTCTTCTTTGCAAGTCACCTTTGCAAGTCGCCATTTAAGAACGTTGTTTTGATGTCCAATTGGTACACTTTCCATCCATGATGGCTTTCCAAAGAAATAACAAATTGGATAGTGGTCATATGTAAAGTGGGAACAAAAGTTTCATGATAAGCAATGCTAGGCATAACCTTTTGTAAACAAGTCTGGCCTTGAATCTCAATAGATCGATCTTCCTTTCTCTTGACTTTAAATCCCCACTTAGTTCCAATAGATTTCTTCCCAAGTAGTGGATCCACTAAATCCCCACTTAGTACCAATAGCTTTCTTGCCAAATGGTAGATTCACTAAATCCCAAGTACCATTTTTTTGAATGGCATGAATTTCATCTTGCATGGCATTTGCCCAAAGTTGGATCTTCTTGAGCCTCTTTCTACATCATGTAGAGAACTAAGAAATAAAAAATCAAGAATATTTGTTGATAAAGAAGTGGTTCAAGTAGCACCGGATCTGGTTCTGCTTTGCAAAAGAAGCAAACAATTTACTATCTCTTGCAAGGTGCTTCTAACCTATCTAGGCATAAGTCTAGATTTATTGACTACCGATCTTTTAGTATTTACTGCGCATCTTCTAGCTTACTTGAAGTTGATGCATCTACTACTGCATCTTCTAGCTTATTTGAAGCTGGTTCATCAAATCCTTGAGCATTTTTCCCTTGCAACAAACAAAGGTCAATTATAGGCAAAATCTACTAATAAGCAACAAATAATGGCACATGTAATAAACCATCAAACATGTCTGGAGAATTGGCATAGGTATGCGTATTGAATTCCATCATTGGATTGATAGAATCCTCTGCAAAAAATGACATCCCTACTGATAATAATCTTCTTTGTGAGAGGATCATAGAGATGATAAACTTTGCTTTCAACACTATTGATAATAATCTTCTTTGTGAGAGGATCATAGAGATGATAATCTTTGCTTTTAACAGTACCACCAATAAAAATGCATTTCACTACTCAGTCATTCATTAAGCTTAGTTTTGCTTTGTATTGGCACATGTGCATATGCCAAAAAACCAAAAACATGCATGTGTTCAACCTTAGGTTTTTGATTGAACCAAGTCTCATAAGGAGTGATAGTATTCAAAGCTTTAGTGGGGCATCTATGCAGTAAAAATAGCTTCCATCCAAAACTTGTGTGGAAGTTGCTAACCTTTAACCATGCATCTAACCATCTCTATGAGACTTATGTTTCTCCCCTGAACAACAATACCATTTTTCCTTGGTGTATAAGGAGATGTACATTGATCCTTTATGAATTTTATGCCCAAAAATCTTTGAATACATTAGATATGTATTCCTCCCCTCTTTCTGAACTGAGAGTTTGAACGTTTAAGCCTCTACATAAATGGGTATATTTTCTAGATGAGAGGTAGGGACATGTTGAATGTATAGTAAATATTAGACATCATACACAAAATTTAGAGAAAAATATCAATTATCTAGATATTACTTGTTAAGATTAATTACCTTCTACAATATCAAGAATTGTTGATTTGTTGACTTTGCTCGTTTTTTTCTCTCCTATTGACATCCGTCCTGTAAAAAAACTATTAAGTAAATATTTTTACAGATTAGAGTGTTGGAATTAGGGTTAGGGTTGCAACAATGCACACACACAAGATAGATAAGCTTGAGAGTACACAAACTCACTAGATTCGAATGAACAAATGTGTGCTAGATACAAAAGATAAGTACACAACCCAAAATGAGTAGATAAGAGGGTGTACATACACATCAGGGAAAAAACCTCCTAGTAAGGGAAAAAGTACCCCGGCGGTCCTAAGTGTGTTCACACACATTGCTACCATATAATGCTACAAATCCCCCCTAGAGTGATGATGTGAACATGTACAGGGTATGGCTGATCAATCCTGAAAAAGGAAGTAAGCCCAAAGCTTTACGAAAAGCTTCAAACTTTTCACGAGGAAGAGTCTTCGTGAATAAATCTGCCATGTTATCATGTGTAGGCACATAGAGGAAGGTGATCTCTACTACTACAGAGAGTCTTTCCCTGACATGGTGGTAATGCACCTCAATGTGCTTAGTGCGAACATGAAACACTAGGTTCCTTGCAACTGCTAATGCGTTCTGGCTGTCAGTGAAAATCATAGTACTAGATGAGTGTCCAACACCTAAATCAGCCATAAGACGTCTGAGCCACATACACTAACTTGTAAGTGTAAAAGCTGCCCTCCTGTACTCAACTTTACAGCTAGAAGTAGCCATTGTAAGCTGCTTCTTGCTGAGCAATGATATACATGAATCACCAAGGCAAAAGCAAAACCCACTAGTGGACACTCGTGTGGCATAATATCTAGCCCAATTTGAATCACTAAAAGCATGCAGCTGTGACTCACCCCCTTATGGATAAAATAATCCAAAATACTGAGTGCCCTGTAAATAGCGCCAAACCCACTTAATAGCCTGCCAATGCTTCGTACCTGGGCTATGCATAAATCTGCTCAACTATGAGACCGCATGTTGTATATATGGCCTTGTGTTGCACACATAAAGAAGGGACCCAACAGCCTGCTGATACAAACTAGTATCAAAAGAGTCTCCTGCATCTTGAAGACTAAGTCAAGTACCTGTCACCATAGGTGTAGCCCCACAGGTTTACAGTTTTCAAGATTAAACCTCTTCAATAGCTTCTGTATATATTTAGACTACTGCAAAATAACAATGCCATCATTGTGCTGTATAAATTGAATCCCCAAATAGTAATGCAAGGGTTCCAAATTTGACATCTCAAACAATGACTGCAAATAGCCTTAAAGAGTGAAATCTGATATATATTGGGTCCTGTGAACAGCATGTCATCAACATATAGAATGATGACAAAAAATGTGTCCTTACTCCTCTTCACATAGAGGGTACTCTTTGTTGGAGTGTTGCAAAAATCATTTGCAACCAAATATGCATGAATCTTCTCATACCCATGCTCTAAGCTGTAATTTCTTAACAACTCTGACAGATCCATCCTTTGGAAATGATGCTTGATGCATTTTCCAAGAATACACCCCTCACATACATGTCTAGGAAGGGTCTCAAGAGTTGGCAACTAAGACACCATATCATGCCTTTGAAGGCATAATAAACTGCCATAATTCAGATGGCCAAATCGTGCATGCCATAATTCTGCATCACTCATAATATGAGTCGTACAAACTGAGCAAGCATCATCCTCTGCAACTTCACAAATACATCCATCTTATATAGGCCATGAAACAAGGTACCTGAGGTAATGATAGAATAACCATTATTTCTATCCTGAACTATACATCTGTCATCCACAAATTTGACCATCAAGCCTGACAAGGCTAAGGCTGAAACTGACAGCAAGTTCTTCTTAATGGCTGGCACATATAAAACTTTAGAAAGAGTAAATGTGCCCCAAGTTGTAGAAGTGAGTACAACTCTACCCCAACTCCTTTGATAGGATATGAGGAACCATTTACACATGTGACGGTTCTTGCACTTGGGATAGATTCCAGAGATGAGAACATTTTTTTTTTTTGTGAAGTAATGTGCTTACTAGCACCACTGTCAAAGTACCAAGCATTCGATTTTACCACTAACATGCATACATCATGACTAGAAGGGTCATAACTGCAATGTACAGTCCATGCCCAATCATCTTGAGCAAAACTTGCAGATTCCTTCTTCTCTCTACACTTGGTGCAGATGCATCAGCCCCACAACCATGCCCGATTCTTTCTTTGTATCCTTCTCTAGCCTTTTCTTGAACTAATTTATGTAGTGCCCTGGTTTTCTGCAATAGTGACACTCGCCGTTCTTTTTAGGCTTATCACCTTCTTTCTCTGCATCCTTACTCGAGGATTCTGATTTTGGCTTATAGCCACCGCGTGCGAACAAGCTTTACCTTTGCCTTTCTGACTGGCAACAAAAGATTGGTTACCAACTCGCATAACAAATCTATTTTGCTTTGCTCTTTTTGCAAGAGTACTGAATCTAGCTCATCAAATATAAGGGCATTTGGATTTCCCTTCATCATGAGTCTAAGGATAGAGACAAAACTCTGATAAGAATCCGGCAATGCATTAAGAACTGTGGGCACCAATGTACTATCAAGATATATCTCATCCACACTAGCGAGCTACTTCTTAAAATCTTTGATCTTGGTCAAGAAGCTGTCTATATTGAATCTCCCTCGTTCATGTGCTCAGACTCCAATTGTTTGTGTAGATATGCAACACGTGCTTCATTGCGTACCTGGTTTAATGCAGCAAGTGCATCCCATGCCTGTTTTAAAGTCTTACATGACCGAATATGAGGAATAATGCTTTGCTTTCACAGAAAGTGCAAGCAATGCATGTGCCTGTGTATCTCTTCCATCCCATCTTGTTTGAGCAATAGTGGAAGGTACTGGTGGTGCATGTGGAGGAGCCATATCTGTATTAGATTCCACTTCAGATGTACCTGCAACACCTAGTTGCACTGATAGTTGTGAAACAGGATGAGTTTCACTACTACTGACCACATTCCAAAGGCCTTTAGCAACCAGTACATGCCTTATCAGATAGGACCACAATGGGTAGTTAGTCTCATCAAGTTTATTCTCATTAGACAATATGTTGAATACATCACTACTGCCAGCCATGACTGTTCTACCAAATGCAAAATCTTTCAACACACTTCAAGTACTCTCTATTCACACTGAATGCAACCCCGGATGGTTGCCAACTATTTGAATCACCTGCAAAGTGTATGAAAACTATTTGAATCACCTGCAAAGTGTATGAAAAATAACATAGAGTAGAAAATAGAGTGTTACTGGCAAAAGTACGATGGTTGATGTTGTTGAAGATATTTTAGATGCTGTTGCACACTAAATCTTTGCTGCTCCTCCATAGCCCAAACATCCAAAATCGAGCAGAACCAATCCAAAATTATGCCTCTCTAGAGTGTCTGCAGAATCCTTGCAGTGCCCAAAACGCATCCAAATTGCACCACAGACCTCAAAAATTTTATATACTTCGTATACATCATACTACAGTATATACCTTCTTCTCCTAAGAGGGTATCTCAATTGGAGACAAAAAAAAAGGTCTTGAGGAGAGAGGCAGACTACTAGATCAAGTGTCAAGGAAGCTAGCTCTGATACCAATTGCTAGAATTAGGGTTAGGGTTGCAACAATGCACACACATAAGATAGAGAAGCTTGAGAGCACACAAACTCACTAGATTAGAATGAACAAATGTGTGCTAGATACAAAAGATAAGTACACACCCCAAAATAAGTAGATAAGAGGGTGTACAAACTGTTGAGATATTGAGCTCATCTAGTGAGGCGGTGGACACTGATGACCCGCCTGGGAGATAGGCCCCACACTTACACCACTGGCATGGTTGGTGAGATCATGGGTGATATGCGGCCAGTGGGATGACAGGCTGTGTGACAGCCATTCTAGAAAATAGTTATAGCGCCAGCTCATTTTAGTAGGGTTCACACTATAGAGAACCCTAGTATGTATTTGGTTGAGTAGCTTTTCATATTGTGTGTACTCTTATCTTTGTATATGGTGTGTTGAGTGTTGTGTGAAGAAGAAGAAGATTTTCAGCCTCTCACCTTGTGTGTTGAGTGTTGTGTGAAGAAGAAGAAGATTTTCAGCCTCTCACCTTGTGTGTTCTCTTTTAGGGTTTTGGGACTGTGTGTGTGCTTGCAAGAGCTCAAGCTCTCTTCTCCCCTGCATCTTTTCATGGTATCAGAGCATGATTCATGCTAAGGGCTGAAGCACAGGAAGCGGTACGAGGGTAAGAGCTTTAACTACTCTTTCCTATTTGTGTTGGCGACTACACCCTTGTCAGCGGGAGGAACCAGCAAACGATCTCTGATTGAGAAGCTTGCTTCGCGGGAGTAAAGCTATAGGGCAAGTATAGTGTTCTATCGAATAAATTTTTTTGCACCAAAAACGTGTTTCGGATGCGTTAGGACCTCTGTTTTTCAAAAAGCAGGTGATTTTGAGCACTGCGGGTAAGTCATCATTTCTATATAGAACCCTGTTTTAAGAACTGCAGGAAGACAGATTGGTTGTGCAGACATTCTGTGTGCTGCAAGGAGGTCAACAGCTGCCATTGGGTGTATGTATGCACATTAATGTCACTGGTTGTGACATTTGAGTGTAGTACAGTACCGCTGCAGAAATACAGCAGTTTGTGCTGCAGGACAAACCAGAGTGCTATTTCTGGTAAATTTGTGTGTCTCACAAGATGTCAAATGATGGCATAAACCAGATTGTTTGCTGAGAAGCTTGATAAGAACAACTTCCATGCTTGGAGGTTCAGGTTGATAAATTTTTTAATGGGAAAGGGTTACTGGGACTACATAGAAGGTGAGCATGAGGAGGCACCGAAGATACCGGAGATCAATCCGACTGCTGCAGATGTGAAAGAGTTCAAGGATTGGAACCAAGGAGCCAGAAAAGTTATGTATTGGCTCTCTATCAGTATACAGGACATCATGATTGGACACATACAGGATGCCAAGTCCCCCCCAAGGAGGCGTGGGACACCTTGGTAAAGCTCTATGAAACGAATACCAAGGCATGAAAGATACAGTTGAAGAATGAACTTCATACTGTGGAGAAAAAGAGTATGTCTGTGAATGACTATGGATTGAAGATCAAGGGTATTGTGGAATCCCTTGCATCTATTGGCGTTTCAGTAGAAGTTGATGATAAGGTGGAAGTCTGTCTACGTGGTCTTGGGCCACAATACAAGGCGTTCAAAACGTCTATTCAGACTCAGGAAAACATTCCCAATTTCAGAGATTTGGTGTCTATGTTAATTATAGAAGAGAAGAGCTTGGGTGAAGACCAACAGTCTTCACAAAACAAAAATAGCTCAGAGCAACAGGCCTTCTACACAAGTTCAAGAAGAGGACGAGGTAGAGGAGGCCATGGACGCGACCAAGGAGGTGGCCGAACAGGTAATCAGAATTATGGCTAGTAGTAGCAGCAACAACAGTCCCAGAATTCACAACAACAACAACAACACGCAGGTGGAAGAGGCCAATTTAGAGGCAGGGGGAGTCAAAGAGGTCGTGGAAATCGGCAAAGGCAATATAATGATACACGTGGATACTTTTATTGTGGTAAGCCTGGACATGTGCAGGCAGATTGTTATAAGAAGTAGGCTAACATGCAAAATGGGAAATTGCAGCAAAACAACTATGCATCCTCAAGCAGAAACAATGAGGATAATGAAAGGTTGTTTGTTATGCAGCATGTCGTTAATGCCATGTCTGAACATGTTGAAGCAGCACATAAAGATGATGTATGGTACGTTGATTCAGGTGCCTCGAACCACATGACAAGTCATGGGGAGTGGTTCAAGGAGATGAAAAACCTCGAAAGATCAGGTTTTGTGGAAACAGGGGATGACACTGCTTATCCAATTGCCCATGTTGGAGATGTGCCATTGTCTATGCAGGATGGCAAAGTAAAGTACCTTATAGATGTACTTTATGTTCTGAACATAACAAAGAATTTGGTTTTAGTTGGCCAGATGATTGAGCAGGGTTTGCAGGTTCGGTTTAATCCTGATGGTTGTTATGTTGAAGACTTTAAAGACAATGGTTGCAAAAGGCAACAAAGTGGACAGAATGTTTACATTGAATGTAAAGATGGCTGAAGTGAGTGTTGCGATGTTTGCAAATGGTTCAAGAATTATTGCAGCCACACAGACATTTGGCATAAAAGAATTGGACATGTGAATGCAGAGAATGAAGTCTATGTAAACTAAAGGAATTGTGACAGGGCTGTCAAAGTTTAAAGTTGAAGGTATGCAGAAAATATGTGAAGCATGCCAATTTGGAAAGCAAACAAAGTATGTATTTCCACGTAATAGAAATGTGAGCAGAAATGCACTAGATGTTGTGCATTCAGATGTATGGGGTCCTACAAAGACCATGTCTATGGGAGGCTGCAAGTATTATGTGACATTTATTGAGGACCACACAAGGAAAGTGTGGGTATACTTCATGAAGGAGAAGGGTGAGGTGTTCACTCATTTCAGAATTTCAGAGTTATGGTTAAAAAGCAAACAGGGAAATATGTAAAGTGCCTAAGGTCAGATGATGGAGGGGGAGAGTACTTCTCCAATGAGTTCTCTGAATTTTTGAAGAAGAATGGTATTTGGAGACAGTTTACATGCAGATACACTCCGTAGTAAAATGGAGTTGCTGATGAGCAGAAAAACAAGCACATTTGCGCGAGCATTGATGGGAGAGAAGAATATGTCACATAGCTATTGGGCTGAGGCTATTTCTACAGCAGTTTACATCATGAACAAGACTCCAACTGCAGCGATACATGATGTAACTCCAGAGGAGAGGTTTACTGGGGCAGATTACCTGATTTGTCTCATCTGAAAGTCTTTGGATGCATTGCATATGTGCATGTGCCAGATGAGCTGAGAACTAAGATGGATCCAAAAGCTCAAAAATGTGTGTTTATTGGGTATTCCCTTGAGCAAAAGGGATACAGGTGTTATGACCATGCTACACGTGAGTTGAGGGTAAGCAGGGATTTGTTTTTGATGAGATGAGCAGCTGGTATGGTATGCTGCTGAAAAAGAAGTTGTTGGGACTGATGTGAGTGGAAATGTGGTTGCACAGAATGCAAGTCAGCAATCACAGTCTTTGAGTGGACCAGGAGAGTCCTCATCTAGTGGTTCAGTTTATAGACCATGGAGTGGCAGGCTGCGTCATAACACCAGTCCTGCAATAAAGGCAAAGAGAAAGTGATTGAGCCCCTAAGTATGCCTGACATTTCTGTAGGGCATTCTCATGTTGATGGAGAGTCTAGTGACTCAGAGATGAGCCTTGATGAGGATCTTGGGATACCAGCTATGAGAATACCTGGTGTAAAGAAGGCTATGGAAGCCATGAATGCAAAGCTACGAAGATCTGGGAGAGTGAAGAATCCTGTGCAGAGGTTTACCTATGATGGTTATGTGGCACATCACTATGCATACATGGCAAAAGTTGTACAGGTTGTAGAGCCCACATGCATTGATGAGGCTATTGGAAATGTGTGTTGGGAGAAAGATATGGATGAGGAGATGGATGCACTATATGGAAATGAGACTTGGGATTTAGTGCAATTGCCGGAAGGCAAGAAAGCCATTGGATGCAAGTGGGTGTACAAAGTAAAACATAACAGTGCTGGAAGCATAAGCAGGTACAAGGCTATATTGGTAGCCAAAGGATATGCGCAGACATATGGCATTGATTATGAGGAAACTTTCAACCCAGTTGCCAAGATGGCAACAGTGAGAGTTGTGATAGCAGTGGCTGTGTCAAATCAATGGTCTTTACATCAGATAGATGTAAAGAATGCATTCTTGCATGGAGATTTGCAGGAAGAGGTGTATATGTTGCAGCCACCTGGTTATTATGAGGGTGTGAGTCACCGCGAGCATGTTTGCAGGTTGACAGGTTGAAGAAAGCCTTGTATGGCTTAAAACAAGCACCAAGAGCATGGTCTGACAATATTTTTGAATATCTTGTCACTATTGGCTTTCATGTAGCCAATGCAGATTTCTCACTATATGTGAGACACAGTGATAGAGGGGTTGTGCTTGTTGTCATCTATGTAGATGACCTGATCATTACGGGGGACCATGATGCAGAGATCTTTGATGTAAAGATCTTGCTTAGACAGAAGTTTGAGATGCATGATCTGGGGGAGCTCAGATATTTCTTGGGCATTGAGGTCATTAGGTCACCACAGGTATTGGATTACTGTAGAGACAGTATGGCTTGGACATGTTATCCAAGTATGGTATGACAGGCTGTAAGCCTATCTCAGTGCCATTGGATCAGAATGGCAAGTTGAGTGCAGATTCAGGAGAGATTTTGGAGGATCCTACTATGTATAGGTGCATACTAGGAAGCTTGATCTACATGACGATCACCAGACCAGATTTGAGCTATGCTATTGGGTTGGTGAGTCAATTTATGCAGGTTCCTTGGAAGCCACATTTGGATGTATTGAGATGCATATTGAGGTATGTGAGGTCTACTTTGCATTGTGGACTATTTTATGAAACTGGGACAGAGATATGTGTACATGGGTACACAGATGCTGATTGGGCTGGTGTAGTATCTCAGATAGAAGATCTACTAGTGGCTTCATGTTTTCTTTGGGGAGTGCTGCTGTGACTTGGAGCAGCAAGAAGCAGCCTACGGTTGCTCTATCTAGTACAGAGGCCGAATACAGAGGTGCTGCTATGGCAGCATGTGAGGTAGCTTGGTTGAGAAAGCTACTTGCAGATTTGGGTCTATCAGTGGGGGATAGACAAGTTGTCATTTTTTGTGACAACATTAGCAGCATACAGTTGGCTAGGAACCTAGTTTTTCATGCTCGCATGAAGCATATAGAGGTTCACTCCTCAGAGAGAAGGTTTTGGCAGGAGATGTTGACCTTGTTTGTGTCAGCACACAGGATCAGGTCGCTGACATCTTTACCAAAGCATTGGGTACAGAGAAGCTCCGCAGATTCAGGGCTTTGCTTGGTGTACATGAGATGGAGTTGAGCTCGAGGGGGAGTGTTGAGATATTGAGCTCATCTACTAGTGAGGTGATGACACTGATGATCCGCCTGGGGGATAGGCCCCACACTTACACCACTGGCATGGTTGGTGAGATCATGGGTGATATGTGGCCAGTGGGATGACAGGCTGTGTGATAGCCATTCTAGAGACTGGTAGAGTTATAGCGCCAGCTCATTTTAGTTGGGTTCACACTATAGAGAACCCTAGTATGTATTTGGTTGAGTACCTTTTCATATTGTGTGTACTCTTATCTTTGTATATGGTGTGTTGAGTGTTGTGTGAAGAAGAAGAAGATTTTCAGCCTCTCACCTTGTGTGTAATCTTTTAGGGTTTTGGGAGTGTGTGTGTGCTTGCAAGAGCTTAAGCTCTCTTCTCCCCTGCATCTTTTCATAAATGCACAGGGCAAAAAACCTCCTAGTGAGGAAAAAAGTGCCTCGACGGTCCTAAGAGTGTTCACACACAGTACTATAATATAATTCTACATAGAGACCGACTGCTAAAGTTCACATGTGAATACCTAGGATTTTGAACTTGATTAGTGTCAAAGGCTTCGGATGATGAAAGTAGCTTCACTCACAATGGATCCATAGGAGGTTTACCCCTTTGTGCACCTACTACATTACTTCTTACAAAAAAATATTATTAAGTATCATTCTTACTTAGAATAATGTTATTGCAACTATGAGAAATAAACATGAATTTTTTTCTCTTGCCTGAGTAGGGATATGTGATCCATGTGTTATGCACTGAGAGGGAGATGGTGGGTTACCGTCGCTACCATCTTCATCTGATTCATACTTGCTAGCAACAACTTCTTCCTCATCTTTGTCTTGATCCTTGGCATCTTCCTCATCTTCTTTCTCTTCATCGTCACTCAAAGGTAACTTGTCTTTGCCTTTGTCTCTAAGAGCTGTAGACTGACTCCTTGGCATTTTTCCTTCACATAAAATAACAATGTCCAATTTAATATACACAACTGATGCTTGTTTTCATATAAGAATATAAACCCCATATAGCAATTTTTCTTGTTTACTAATATACAACAAATCGTTAAAATACAACTCATCACTTGCCTGTTTCTTTGGTAATGCATGTAGATATATTTTTCTTTCATCTTTTGGATACTCATCCTTGGGGTAGTCGAGGAACAGTGGACAAGTGATATATGTAGTTATATCCCATAAATCTCTCTTTTGAGCCACTATGTACATGGTGTTTTTGTGATTAAGGACTTGCCATTCCTTAGATTCGTTTTCAACCATAGCAACAAAGTGTTGAAAATGAGAAAATACTTCTTATTTTTTCTTCATAGGGTAAGACTAGGTGTACTTGCTAGTCATCAATTGCTATAGTCATCAATGAATGTAACAAAGTATAAGTTTTCTCCTCAAAATTCTTCACTACATATTGAACTATATTAATATTTAGGCTTTGTTCCCAATGAAAAAGACATGATCTCTCATGACCTTCCAATTTATTTTTTGGCCCATTATTGTCGACTGTCCTTATTGCCCTCTAATTAGCTCCTACATTATTGTCGACTGTCCTTACTGCCCTCTAATTAGCTCCTACATCATTGGTCATAAAGCCATAAAAATCTAGTTTGGGAAAGCCTTTGTGCACGACAACATCATTGATCATATACCATAGTAAAACTTATGTATAGTCCATCATATAATAGTTGTAAGAAAGTTAACAAATTTTATGAGTTTTACAAGATCATAGTGTACCTTGGATCATACACATGCATAGCCATTGTTGTCTATCGTTGCATATGCCTGATGTGATCAAAGTAAACCCAAGCCTTTTTTAAATCAACGTCTCCTATTTGACTCATACAGTTCACTAAGTCTAAACATAAGGCATGCATTGTGGAATTGATATTTTAAATACATATCACCAACTTGGCATAAAAATAGCTACCATGGGATAACTTAAAAGAACATTATCTCTTCAAATCTAAAATACTAGACTCTGTACTTATACTACACCGTTATTTTTAGAAGCATGTAACATCCTTCTAAATCTACAAGAGAAATGGATAACTTAAAAATTTATTTAAAATCGTATCAAGAATCATAATCATGCAATTAAAATGTATATGGAGTTAAAATTACCTTTGACATCGAATCAGGGGATACATGTGTTTCAATAATTGTGATAACTCCATGTTGCTAATATTTGATCCATCTCTTATATGGTTTCTAACACCTGCATCCAATACTTATTGTTTTGTGATATCCATTTGAATCTTCCTTGGACTACGTGTAGCAACCTCCGCAACACTTATTGTTTTGTGATATCTATTTGAATCTTCCTCTTGGACTATGTGTATCAACCTCCGCAACACTGCCTCTTGCACAAGTATTCTTATCTTTTACAGTGCTTGTCTTGATGTGCCTCTTTACACCTTATGAAAATTTTTCCCATGATGTATCATCAGTCTATTTATATACAGGTCATCGTGCATATAATAGTACACTATAGTGTCACACATGCTTTTGCCTATAGGTTTGATCTTATAATAGAAGCAAGATAGAGAACCATATCCATCCAACGTACATAAGGAGACTATTTCCTTCATGGATCTTCATGGGAAGAAGGTGCAAGGGATTGGATTTACTAGAGCTCATACCTTAAAACTTGTAAAGGCATTTAAAATATTGAAGTGACTTAGAAAGAAGAAGGTAATTTATGCTGTTAAGCTAAATCCTAGAGATAGGAGTTAAATACTAAAAAACCCGAATGGATAACTAAGTGACTTAGAAAGAAGAAGGTAATTTATGCTGTTAAGCTAAATCCTAGAGACAGGAGTTAAATACTAAAAAACCCGAATGGATAACTAAGTATGCTAACATATCTTGTTCAAAACTCCCCCAACTTGTGAGGTATATCATAAGATAAAGCTAATACCTAGATCTCAGCCAGCTTCAAGGAGAGTATATAAGATGGCCATTCCAGAAGCAATTTAATGTAAGGAAAAGTTGAGGTAACTTTTAGAGAAAGGCTTTGCTTAAACGAGTGTATCCCCATGGGGGGGGGTGCTTATACTTTTTCAAAAAAATAAGGATGGAACCTTGAGAATATGCATTGATTATCAAGGATTGAATCAAGTAACCATCAAAAATAAATATCCTATTCCTAGGATAGATGAGATTTTAGACTGATTGTCCACATATTTACAAAGATTGACTTAAAGTTATGGTAATACCACTAATACCAAGATGATTTTGCATTAAATTGATGCTAAGATCATACGAATATTGTATATCTATGCTCCTAGTAGGAAGCTTGGATTGGTTGAATCTTGTGAAATTGAACTAAGGTATAAAGATTACTAATTCATGATGTTCTATTGGGTGTTCGATTCATAGTCCTGCTTTCACAAAAGGCATAAGCGCACTTAAACAAACCTCCATAACAACTCTTTTGGAATATTTTGAGAAACTTTACATGAATCTCCAACCATAGGTTTCACCCAACAACGCTCATTGTGTGCTTGCTCCATTTCTTGCATTGGCAACAAGGATGAAGGGTCAAGCACCTTAGGTAACTCAAAAACCATATTATCGTTATAAATTTGTGGAATCTCATCCACTTTTTTAATAAGTGTGCACGCTAGCATCATTTTGCAAACAACACCTACATGAGATTCCCTAGAGAGTAAGTATTTCACCACACTCATCTAATAGGGTGTGTCTATACATGGTTTAGAGAATGTAGGATACTTCTATTATGAGATCAATAATCAGTTGCTTTCGTGTGCACATTATATTGCCACTTGACTCCCCTACTAATGGAATCATAAGGCATTATACTGCTATATCCTTATTAAAGATATGATATGGTTCCTCTCCAAGAGGTCTCACTGATTGGATTGGTATAAGATGATCTACACCATCCTCCTTTGGTTTGATTTATAAAAACTAAACCCGATTGAGTAGATAAAATTCTAACATAATTGTTAATTTGATAAATATAAAAATGCCCTTGCATAGTCCTAATAATAGGATTAGATTTTAAACCCCACAACAACGTGAAATGTTGTGTTCTCCATCTCAATTTAAAAAAAACACAAATTTAAAAAAAGAGGAGAAGGAGATCTGTGTTTGTAAGATACTATATGACCTCATAAACAAAAACAAAAATAAAAAAGAGAGGAAAAGGAGATGTGTATATTTGTAAAGTAACATGAACCTAGGAGTGCACAATGAAAAATATAAAATGAATTTAGGTTTAAAAGAACATATTCAAATAAATAAGTAAAGAAATAAAGAAAAATAAATAAATTTTAAAAGTATAAAATAATATATTATAGCTAACAACAATAGAAACACCTTTCAACAATTGTAAGGGGAGAATTGTACTTGATGTCATCATCGTTATGAGAATCCATAGTTCGTTTTTAATGAGCATATTTGATATTAAATGCATAGATAACTCTCATGCATTTATTATTTTACTTATAAATTAACTCTCATGCATAGATAACTCTCATGAAATTATTATTTTAATTTTAATTATAAATTATTATTTATTTGTTAAATATAAATTTTTAAAAATATTAAATCTGTTATGTAATCTTATTATATAGTGGTTTGTAGTGGTCTTTGTGTTTTTGAATTCAATACTCTCTCAAATCTAGGTATATATATATATATCCCTCCCTCCCTTCCTGCTCCCTCCCTCCCTCCCTCTCTCTCTCTCTCTCTCTCTCTCTCTCTCTCTCTCTCTCTGTGCCTCAACCTAGGCCTCTCTCCCTCTTCCTTTTCCTCTACCACACCCTAGGCCTCTCTCCCTTTCATGGGAGAGAGAGAGAGGAAGCGATGCCGATCGATAGGGTGGGACCTCCCTCCCTACTTCTGGGGGACTGATAGCTGTTGCTGTAGTAGGACTCTGAGAGGAGGGGTGTGGGAGGGCTGGAAACACCCCCTCTCCCTCCTGGCCAGCCATCTGGTCAGGAGGGTAGGTCCCCTCCCTGTTGGGCCACTAGTAGGGCCCCAACTAAAGGGGCATGGGGGAAATAGAGGAGGCAAAA